>NW_027120692.1:1200000-1800000 GCF_030686945.1 Centruroides vittatus | reverse complement strand
ATTAAGAGATGAGAAAAAACAATGGAATGAAAAAATAGAAAGATATGAATATAAATTAATAAACTTAACTGGAAATATGTTAATATCTTCAGGATACATCTCTTATTTAGGGCCATTTATAGTAAGTTAACATTTCTTTATTAAAACATTATTTTGCAACACAGATTAAAAACAATTCTAAAAAGTATCATAATGATTTTCACATAATTCTATCATGCACTAATGTTAACAGTTTTAACTTCCAGATATATGAAATTTTTCCAACAGACTATTTGTAGTCTGTTGGAAAAATATTTGTATATTGATGTACAAATTTTTTTATAGAATAAAATATTATTAATTTATTAAAAATTTGAACTTTTGACATCAATATGCAGTTGTTTATGACACCTAAAAATGAGTGAAAATTTAATTTTTTTAATGCAAAACAAGAAATATGTTTTGCAGCAATTTTATTAATAAAAACTTCAGCTGGTTTCTAAATAAAAAAAATTGCTTTTTCTGTTAGATATAGTAGAAAGTTCAGCATATCTAATACAATTCTATTTTACTCCAAATAAAAATGAAATAAAGAGTGACATTGTTATACACTCAAACAACATAAATTTGTATTAAAAAAGTTCATAGAAAATTATTCAAACAAATATATTTCATACTAATTAATACTAATAAAACGTCAATTTTAAAATTATTGATAATTCAATTACAGTAACAATTATTAGTAGATTATCTGCCACTACATATTATTAAATGTAATAAATATAATACTATATCTTAGTTAACTTAATGTAGTTGAATGTAATACCATATTTCCTTGATTTTAAAATGCACTGTATTATCGATTTTTACTTGTTTGAAAGAGATACATCTCACAATTGATGATGATGATATAATTACTGATATAAAAAAAAAAGAGTATTAAATTTTAGTCCAGAGGGAGCACTCATTCAGAGTGGAAATTGAGAGAAATCTCTCTGTCATATATTGTCTGAGAGGTAAATAGTAAATTTGCTTGTATAATGCAATACAAGTAAATTTACTATAATGACACCAGTTTATGTCATGCTTATCTACAGCATAAAATATTTCATCATACCTATTAATTTCTTGTAAAGCATACTGTACAACAAATGAAAACGAAAAGAATTTGCACAAAAATCAAGATAGCAGAATGTTATGTGCAGCAAGTCATGTGTGGCAGATGATAAGAGGAATATTATTCAAAATTTTGTGTTATTTAACATGTTAGAAGGTAAAAATGCATATTTTTTTACATTAGAATATGCTAGGCAGAAATTATCTATCTGAAAATGTTTTATTAAAAGAAATTATTAAGTAATCACAATTTCTTTTATGACATTCTAGGTAAAAAAATATTTAATAGTGTCTTAGTGATAATGATAAATGTATAATAATTTAAAGCTATACTTTTTCATTTAGATGGAATACCGTAAAAATATTACTAATATTTGGATGGAGAAATTAGAAGAACATAATATTCCATACAGTAAAAGAAATTTTATTGGTAAGATGATAAAACACCAGAAAATTATTTTAATAGTTTATGACACAATGATTTAATATAAGATACAATGAAATTATCTATATATAAATTTATTTTAAAATATTTCAGATTTATTGGGAGATTCTGTAATGATTCAAAAATGGAGAATTGCTGGTTTGCCAAAAGATGATTTTTATGTGGAAAATGCAATTATATGTTATAATTCTCCAAGTTGGCCTTTATTTATTGATCCACAAGTAAATATCAAAATATTTAAAATAAAGTTTTGACTTTTTTAAAATTATTTAATTTTTATGACCTTATTTTGATTAAAATTTTCTATTTTACTTATTGAATGAAATTTAGTAAAAACAAATATTACTTTGATTTCAAATAAATTAATACATTTATAGGGTCAAGCTAATAAATGGATAAAAACAATAGAATCATCAAGTTTAGAATGTATAAAATTGACTGATAAAGAATTCTTACATAGTTTAGATCATGCAATAAGATTTGGAAAACCTTGTCTGCTTGAAAATATTGGTGAAATACTAGATCATTCTTTGGATTCATTATTATTAAAACAGGTTAGTTTGTATTATTATTTCACTGTCCTGAAAATATTGTGCAAAAGTTTATTTTACAACTGCTTTTTAATTTGGAAGTTATATAATAACAACTTTGATCAATTTCACCACACATCATTTTACATAATATTTTATAAATAGTAGTTGGATAAATAAATTCAAATTTTAGCATTGTATAACACTAAAAATTACATTCTATCAGGTCTTTATTATATGGAGAAGTTCACTTTTTGTTGAACAGGTATAATTTATTATTATTATTATTATTATTAATGTTTTTGATAATACAGTTTAAGTGGTTCCATCTCAAATATTCTATTTTTCTATTTTATTAATTTCATAATTACATTTCAATAAATTGCTAATTGAAATAAAATTAAAAAAAAAAACAAAAAAAATTGGAATGTCTGAGAAAATGCCTTATCACATAACCAATATGAAGTTTGTTTTGAACAATACCTACAGAGGTATGGGTTGTATAGAAGTATGGGTTATGTGATGTTTTTATTTTTGTTTTAGCTATTTTCTGAAATTATACACCATTGCAGGTAATATGCATGAAATTATGATAAATCATTATAAATGATTTTAATTGATGTCAAATTATTTCAAATGACTAATCAATACCTTTAGATGTCAAATGAAATAAAGTTAATCCTTTGAAATATTTCTAAGATTTAAAACATTTAAAATTAAATCATTTCAATAGTTAATATAAAATAATTGATTTCAAATGCTTTATTGACAAGTTCATTCCTATATTTTTAGATCATTTGAATGTGTCAAATGATATTAATTGTTATTTCTATTAGAGCCTTTGAGTATAATTTAAATCAGATTATTTTATCATAAAATAATCACAAGATAACTGAACATGTGATTATGTTATGCTAAGAATTAGATGAAATAAACAAAACTTCTTTTAATAAACATTTGATATAATTGTATATCAATATATGAAATTTTTTTTATTTTAACAAGAGTTGTTAAAGTCTCCTATCCTGTATTACAATTAATTGATTTGTATTGAAAAATATAAATGTTGCATTTTTATTTTTAATATGTAAATTATTTTTTATTGTTTTATTTCTTTAGGTTTTAAAGAGAAGAGATAACATTATTAAATTTGGCAATTCTGTAATACCATTCAATACAAACTTTCATTTATATATTACAACAAAATTATCAAATCCTCATTTTACTGCAGAAATGTCTTCAAAGGTTAATGTGATCAATTTTGTATTATCTAGCAGGTATAAATTTCATACTTTATTTATTTTAATATTAAAATTCAATAATTTGTATATTTAAACAATTATGTGTTGTATATATTTTACTTGACTTTTATTTATTAGTGGATTTCAGCATCAACTATTAAGTTATGTTGTGGCATCAGAAAGACCAGATTTAGAACATGCAAAAATCCAGCTAACCAGAGACAATATTAAAATGGAAAATGAATTTAAAAGCATTAATAATAAAATTCTTGAACAATTATCATCATCTAAAGAAACTTTCATTGAAGATATAGACTTACTTAATGCTTTAGAAGAGTCAACAGTTAAGTCTGAAGAGATAAAAGTAAATTAAGAATATAATTTTTTCAGTTTAGTTATATCATTTAAAAATAAAAATATTTACATTACTTTTATATTTTTATAAAATAAAATGATTTAGGAAAAAATAAATACAATTTTAAGTACTGAAAAAGATATTGATTCTACAAGAAATCAATATATGCCAGTTGTTTTAAGAGCCAAAGTATTATTTTTTGGAATACTAGATCTTGAAAGGTTAAATCCAATGTATCATTATTCCTTAGAATGGTTTATAGAAATGTTTTTGTCATCAATTGCAAATACAGAATATTCAGGTAAAACTTGAATGTTTGATAATAACTATCAAACCTCAATAATTATATAATTATCTTATGTACATGTATCATATGTCAAAATATACCTGACTATGCACATAGCTTCCTAGTTATTAAGTGGGGAGAACTAGTGGTACTGTATGTATGTACAATGTGATCATCAGTTGTGAGTTGACTACCATTAAGTTCATATTAAAAAGTTTTCCTTTGAAACTTATGGTGGTTTCTGTTATTTGAATTTTTTTTTGTTTTAATGATTTTAAAAAACATGGAACTGATTGATAAACAATGCATTTTGTGTGAAATTTTGTTTAAAACTTGGAAAGACAGCAACAAAAACAGATCACCTTTTGAAAAACATTTGTAGAGAATACATTTTGAGTTGAACTATGTGTTTTGAATGGTTTAGCCACTTTAAAGAAGACAGAAATTCAATCAAGGATAATGAAAACTGGATAGACCTTCAACTTCCAAAATTGATAAAATAGTTTTCCAAATTTATGAAATTATTCCTGCCAATCAGTGACCAGTTTAATGTAGAATAATTTCTATAAGTTTAAATTAAAAGGTTATGCTGCTAGTACAGGTATTTTTTTGATCAAACCTTGTGTGTATGTATGTAATGTATGTATGTATAGTGTTTACTTTAACATTTGTCCAGATGCAAAAGAGATCTTTTCAGCATTTCACAAGCATATGTATATGATTCATTAATCATTAGTTCCACTGTCTACAGTAAAACAAATTAATTTTCTCAAAAGGAAACATGTAAATTTTCAGAAGTTTTTCAGCAATATGTAAATTTTTCAAACGTAACAAAATGCAAATAAAAATATGTACACCAGTCCATGCAGAGAAGCATGGACTGCTATGGACAGGCAGCATATCATCTTTAGCAATGAATAACAGTTCTGTTTGGGAATAGACTATCACAGTATTAAAGTATGGTGTTCCACTAGTGAGCCCTTTAATCTAGCCTTTACTGTTGAATGTCAAATTGTCCCCATTGTTAGTATGCTGGTTTGGGCAGCCCTCAAGTATCCAAGCCATCTTGTATGACAATCGCTAACAGATTTTAAACAAATATAACAGTTTTTAAATGTGATAGTTTTTTTGTTATTACTAGAAATATACTTAAAATAATAATGGTAGTAATGCTATGTAGCAAGAACATTTTTAACATATAAAAATAATCTGGGTATTTCTTTTGAAAACAAAAAGAGTATCTCAAAGACATCTTTTGTAGCATTTTTAATTTTAAATGTATTTTATAAAACTATTACATAATAAAATGCATATTAATTTTATATTTCAATTTTACAGAATATATTGATCAACGATGTGTACGAATAAATAATCATTTTACTTACAATCTTTTTATAAATGTTTGTTGTTCGTTATTTGAGAAGGATAAATTATTGTATGCATTTTTATTATCTCTCTCACTATGTATGGATGAAGATTTGATAGATCAGGTAAATATATTAATGTTTGTGTAATTAAGCATAATTTAAAATTTTCACTGTGCATATGCATAACAAAAATAAAAATTATAAAATATTTTATTGTAGAAGAAGTGGGAATTTTTTCTAAATGGTGGATCAGATCCAATTGAAATGGAAAATCCTTCTCCAGGCTGGCTTCCTGAAAATGTTTGGACAGAAATTTGCACATTGGCAAAATTTCCAAAATTTGAAAGTTTATTATCAGATTTTTATGAAAATAATAGCCATTTTAGAAAGATTTATTATTCTGATCATCCAGAAAGGTTTTTAATTTTTTTATTCTAATCTCAATAGATTTATATTTTTTAATAAATATTATTTTCTTTTAAATTAATCAGTTAATGATGGTTTCACAGAAATAAATATGTCTTGTTTAGTTCTATATTTACAAACTGAAAAATACTAATAAGTTTCTGAAGGGGTGGTGTGTTCTGGATATGTTGAGTTCCTGTCTCTCATCACCTGGTTATCCCCCATTGTCGGCCAGGTTGAACCCATAATGGGTATGAGAAAAAGGCCTAAGTGCCCACAGGGTGAAGAGATCAAAAAATAATAATAATAATAGATCTAAAACAAATAATAAAATAGTAAATGTCAATAAATCAATTTTTAACTTTATTTTTATTAATTAAAAAACTTATTATTTATATTAATTATTTTAATAAAAATGACAGTACTATATAATTAAATTTATTTTTAGTGAGGTTCTACCTATAAAATGGGAAGAAGAATTGGATGATTTTGAAAGATTATTGTTATTAAGATGCATCAGAATAGATTGTTTAGGTTTAGCCATGAAGAAATTTGTTAGTAACAAATTAGGTGAAAACTTCATTAAATTTCAAGTAAGAACAAACTTCGGATTGGTTTAACTGCTTTATTTTTATATTGAAGAAATACATAAAAGCAAAATTTCTGGGATGTTATGTTCTATATTCAGTTTGATAGTTTAAATTTTAAAATATTTATTAACTTAATATTGAATTTTAAAATTTTTTAAATTTAATTTATACTTAACTACAAATTTTTAAAATATTTTCCTAATAAAAAATATTTAAAAGTTTTAACTATGAGTTATTTTAATTTTAAAAATTGAATAAAAACTTTTAATAATAAAATGTCATTTTAAAAATATATATTTTTTATATTTTAGGTATTCAACTTAGCTCGTCTTTATGATAATTCTTCACCTATTGCTCCACTTATTTTAGTATTATCTCATAATGCTGATCCTACAGAAGAATTACATGAACTATATAAAGAAAAGCATACTTCTAAGCAATTATATTCATTATCATTAGGACAAAATCAAGTAATTTACTTTTTCTGTAACATAGTTTTTGTATTAAATATTTTTTTATGATGAAATGTTTTTGTTCTAATATAATCATAGGGACCAAAAGCTGAAGCATTATTCAAATCAGCCATTGAATTGGGAAATTGGATATTTTTTCAAAATTGCCATTTAGCATTAAATTTGATGTCTCAATTACAGAAATTAATTGAAAGCATAAATCCTAAAGAAGTATGTAAATAAAAAGGAAATTATAATATATTTTACATATATTTATAAATTTTTTAAATTTTTTAGGTTCATAAAGATTTTCGATTATGGCTTACAAGCATGCCAAGTTCACAATTTCCGATTAATTTACTTCAAAGAGGATTAAAAATGACTATTGAATTACCTTGTGGTTTACAAGCTAATATGCTGAAAATTTATAAAAAGTTTAATGATAATTTTTTTGAACATTGTAAAGAGAAGGTAAGTTAATTTATTATATAAAATTAAATAATTATAATATTGTTATATTATAACATAAAATTGTTTGTTTTAGAGTCATGTCTTTAAGCCATTACTTCTGAGTCTCTGTCTGTTTCACAGTGTTATTTTAGAAAGATGTAAATTTGGATCTCTAGGATTTAACATTAAATATGAATTTACTATGAATGATCTTTTTATATGTATAAATCAATTGGAAATACTTGTAAATGATTATAAACAAGTGCCATTTAAGGTAAGCTAATTAAACTACATACTTTAACTGAAGTAATTAAGATTAGTTTTAATACATTTGAAGATCCAATTTGTTTTTTCTTTTAAAGAAGAGCAGGACTTTTAGTAGAAAGTCTATCTCTTGTTGAACACAAATTTTCATAAATATAAGATTTCATTGAGACATAATATTATAATTACTTTTTCTGTGGTATATATATTTCAGATTTTAACATATATGATTGGAGAAATAAATTATGGTGGTAAAGTTTCTGATGATTTAGACCGGCGATGTATTGAAACTTTATTACAAGATTATTGTTGTCAAGATGCATTAATAGCAAATTACTGTTTTACTGAAAAAGAAATCATTCATCAGTTGTCATCTGAAAGTACTTATGAAGTAAGGAAAATTATAAGAGAGAAAAATTAAATATTGTATTAGAAAATTTAACTTTAGAATAATAATTTATTGATTTATCAACATAAATATATATTAATAAATATATCATTTATAAAATATTTTCATTTTAGCAATATATGGATTATATCCAAAATCTTCCCTTAATTGATTCACCAAATCTATTTGGTCTACATGAAAATGCAGGTATTGTTGTTAACCAAAGTCAAACTTATCAAATTTTATCAAAAATATCAACTCTTCAGGCAAAAGCAACTTCAAAAGTTGATGAATTAAAAGAAAAGGTTAGCATTAAAGTATTTAAGTTTATAGAGGTTATTTTTAATAAAGAAATTGTCCAAATTTATTTATTAAAAAATATTTAAAGCTTAATTAATTTCTATTCCATTTAAAGTATCCATAAATACTAACTTCTCATATATACATGTGATTTTTATGATACAAAATAAGCAATTAAATGCTCAATACATAACAATACTGAATTAATTTTATCCATATTTTAATAGATATGAAGTGAGTATTAGCAAACAACTAATCAAGCATTTTAAAATTTTAAAAACTGGTTAAAGCTAACATTTTTTAAAATTAAGATTCAATTTATGCTAAATTATATGAAGAAATTATGTATATAGCACATCTACAGTTCAATAATGATCAATGTCAATATTAATTGTCTGACATTAATATTTTTTAAAACTGATGACAAGTGCTTGTTGAAATAGCTGAGTTTTACAATTTTAACTTCAACCTTTCAGCAGTGGGAGAGTCAGGTATGGTTCTATCCCTTAGTAGTGGAGAATATACCCGAAAAATTTTTAAAGTATTTTTTCACGCAATTTTTCTCATTTCCGTTTTAGAAAAAGTATTTGTAAACAGTTATGTCTAGTAAAGAAAAGTCTTTTTTTATTGTTACATAATTCATTTTTTATGTGAATTTTTTTTTGCGGTAGTTTTTGGCTAGATTTTGGTGATACCCCCAAAAGAATTTAACGTATATATACGTCCCTCACCACTGCCACACGATCGCCCTCGACGTATATATACATCCCTCACTGCTGAGTGGTTAATAAACTATTATAAAGTTTTATGTGATTAGCCCACAGATTATCCATTTTTGAAATTCATGTAAGTTTCCTAAAATTATTATTATTATTTATTTTTTTTTTTACAAGTTTAATTTTAAGAAAAAATTGTTTGTATAATAATAAATTAAAATAAGAACACTAAAAGATAGCAAAAAGTAACTGTATGATACAAATTTACAGTATGACAATAAATGACAGTAAATACCTGTCATACTGTAACATACAGTATTGATACAGAAATTGCATCAATCACAGTAAAGTGATTAATGCAATTTCTGTGACTATAATAGTATGAAATTTACACCATCACATCATTTGCTGTTTGTATATTACAAGTTATTGTATATTATCAGTTTATGTTTTTACAAGTATGAAGTCAATAGAATGTTAGAATAAGTAATGTCATGAAGTTGTTATGAAGTCTTTGTTTCTACAATTTTTTGACTTAAACAAGGTAATTTATGTTAGACTAGATGTTGCTTGTTGGGAGAGGATATTGCTCCAATCACCTCAAATCTGGCTCTGCTCATGTAACTGGTTATATAACAAAGAAACAAAGAATACACAAAGATTACACTGTCTTGACTCACAGAAGGTCAGTGCTGAAAAGAGGAGTGTGAAACGAATTCACCGTCTCCAAGGGGTCAACAGCGCCACCAACTTTTTATTATGTAACGGAAGAACGTTTGCAAAAGATTGCGACACAATGCATTGTACATAACGATGTCCTATAACATTTGACAATAGTTTCGATCGTTGATTCCAACAATTTATTCATACGTAGGACTTTAATATTCATCAGGACACAGGTCTGAGACTGGGTACACTACTGTATTTACAAGTTAACCATTTATTTTCTATGTTACACTTGTTTATTGAATTTTTTCGAAAATTCAAAGTTAGTTTTAGAGTATTACTTGCTTTTAAATGTGAAAGTAAATAAGATAATTTATTTATCTGGTAGCAAGAGAGATAGCTTGTTTGAAATTTGTTAATTGACAAGGACTATTAAGTAATAATCCCAAATATTTATATTGTTCAACAACCTCGATGTGTTCTTTACCTAGGTACCATTTATCAGAATTTTGATGATGACCATCTCAATGAAATACCATGATCTTGGAATTGTTAATATGAAACAATTCTCTGTCTAAACAAAAATGATGGAAAGAATTAATCTTCCATTGAAATCAGTTTGAGTTTTAGATATAATGGCAGAATTGTCAGCATAAAGTAGATGGGAAATTTCATGAGCACTAATTTGAATATTAGCTAAAGATGAGTATGAAGATCAGTGATGTGTAAAATAAACAAATAAGGACTAAGAGGGTTCACTTTGTGGTAATCCATCAAAATTGTCATCAGTATCAGAAAATTTATTGCCTTGTATAATAGATACCTTAAAACCTGAGAATAAAGAATAGAGAATGCAAATAAATTTGGATGAAAGTAATCTCTGCACACAAAGCTAGAACTAATTCAAAATCGTAGGCACAAAAAACCTTTCACACGCTGTTTCTAGCAGACAAATTAATGAGCACAAACGTTTTCGGCCGTTTTGAAAGGCCTTCTTCAGGTGCACTGAGGAGGGTTGGAAAGTCGGATAGCAAATGACGTCACGTAAACATTTGCTATCCGACTTTCCAACCCTCCTCAGTGCACCTGAAGAAGGCCTTTCAAAACGGCCGAAAACGTTTGTGCTCATTAATTTGTCTGCTAGAAACAGCGTGTGAAAGGTTTTTTGTGCCTACGATTTTGGAGGAAAGATTAAGCTAAGGCAAAATGTTTGCTAGTTTAAGAATGTTGATAGAGTTGGATTCTTTAGAAAGATCTGCAAAGAAAACTAAAAGTCAAAATTTTGATTTTTAAAGAGCAAGCTAGATCAAACCAAATAACAAAATAGAATTGATTGTAACTTTACCTTTGATAAATGTAAACTGTTGATAATCTGGCAGATCATGTTCATCCACTTTGCCTATTTGTTTTTGAGCATATGATAGAATATCTTCCTATAATTAGTCAATAATACAATGAGCCTATAATTGTTCGGATTATCACAGGTGTCCCTTTTATAAATCATATTATGTATGATATTATTTCAATCTCCAGGAATCAACTCCATAAAAAGTATCATATTAAGCTAATTAAGTAACATGTGTTTAGCTACAGTAATACAAGGTTTAAAAATTCAGTTGTTATGTGATCATGATCATAAGCTGTGTTATTTTTTATTTGAGATAAAGTTCGATTTAATTAATTTAAAGTGGAAGCTCTATCAAAAAATTCATTCTTGCAAATATAATTTAAGTGTAAAGGATTAAAAATATATTCTGATCTTAATTGCTTTAACAAAACAGATCAAAGTTCCAAGGATATCAGAATATGATTAAATAGAAGCCTGATTTTTCAATAAATATTAACTTTCCAAAATAGGTTCGAGTGATCGGAAAATAACATTATACTTAAAATGGTTATAAAAACTTTTTATCCATTTTGCACATAATTTTGTACATTTTCTTATATGAAAAATAATATTTTTCATGTAAGAGAATGTGAACTCATTTTGATCAGTGATCATACAGCAAGTTCTTGCTTATTTAATAGTTGCACTTTAGTAGAAGCACTGTCTTAAATATGCTCTGTCAGAACACTTAAGATGAAAGAATAGACAACAATTAAACATTTAGATACAGATTATAGATAATGATACTGCTAAAAGATATATATACAGTACATAACATATTAAATTCAGTCTAGAGTTACAGATAGTACATCATCAGACTTTTCTTCAATGATAAATCAATGAACTTATTTTTATTGGCTTATTTTTAAAAAATCCTTGACAGGAAATATGAATAAATTAATGTATTGTAAATCTAATGTAAGAAATTAAAGCATTTTTGTATTTTAATATCAAGGATGGCAGATCAAGTATTATATCAGCATGGGGACGTCTAAAAATTAGTGACCAGTTGTGGAATAGGTAGTCAAAAAAGGACTTAAAACTGGAGATGTTATATTTGAAAAACCTCTAATATCAATGCTCTGTAACTATGCAAATTTTAATTTAGTCCTGACGAAACTATCACTATTTTGTTAATTGATTTTGATGATAATGTAATTGAACTACAGATGAAATCACAAATAAAAGAAATTATAGTTTATTAAAATAATTAAACTTAATTAATGTTTGATTTAATTAATGCCTCAAATATAATTATATAAATTTTATTTTTAGATTGTTGAAAATTCTGCTAAAGAGATATTAAATTCTTTGCCAAATCTATTTTATGAAAAAGAAGTATTAGCAATGTATCCCTTTTCATATGAAGAATCGTTAAATTCTGTTTTAATTCAAGAAGTTATTAGGTAATTATACAAATAATTATTTCTACTTAAATTACTCTTTAAATTTTATTTTGTAAGTATAAATCTATATTGAATACAGAGCTGTTTTTGTGGTAGACAACCTATACAATTTCCAAAAATGATAACTGATGTTAAAATTATTTACTTTCTTCTTTATTTATATATTTTGAACTAGCAAAGTTACCATGAACATTTTATTGGTGTATTACTTATGAAGTATATGTTGTTCAGTTAAATGAATATAACCTTCTTTGTCTTAAAAAAAAAAAAAAAAGCATTTGTTAATCATACCAGAGTCAATGGTGTCTAGTCTCTGAATGCCTATTGTTCTCACTCTTAAAAGTAGAAGTAATAATCATATTTGCCAATAGCAGTGGCATGCAGTGATATTTGATGATAGAGAAGCTGTTGTGGCCAACCTGACAACACTTCAGCGCATTCCCAGATTTAGTCTTTTGTCTCCTACTCGAGTTCATTCTTACCACATGCGTTGTACTGATGCCAGTTCTTGTACTTGAGTTCCAAATAAAATTATTTTGTTTTTTAAGATCTGTGATTATTTGGTCTAAAACCCAAACTGTGTTTCCATAAAAAATTTTAAACAAATACCATCTTTCAAATAAACAGTTTATTTATTTTAATTCTAAAATAGATTATTTACATGAAACAAATATAGAACTCATTCTTATTATTTTTTAGTAACTAACTCTATTCAACAATTTTTTCTCTGCAAAGTTGTTAATTGCTTTATCATAAAAATCACTTGTCGTTGATTCCATCAAAGTATTTAAACATTATATAGTGTAAAAAATTTGAACACCTAGCATTCTTTCATCTTTATTTTAGTTCAACTGAACTAAAATAAAGATGAAAGAATGCTAGGTGTTCGAATTTATTACATTACATAATGTTTAAGCAACCAAGGGAATTACAACACGGTTTCAGATTATCAAAGTTCTTTTTCTATTGAGAGCAATGCTAGAGATAACAATCTTTCCTCTGACTGACAAGTGAATGTTCCTTTCCAATGTATCAATTTGATTCGTGGTTAAAAAACTGCGCTCAACAGACGCACTGGTAGATGGTACCATAAAAACTAATGATATTAAATCATATAATTCTTTTAGTGCACCTTTGTTCAGATTGTCATTAATTATAATATTTTTTATGTTTAAGAATGACTTGCCAATATAGTCTGGACACTAATATAAATATTGCAATTCACTGCGTAATTTAGACAAATCAAAAAATTGTCCATAAAATTTACTTAAAGAATTAAAATTCGCTTGGAAAAATTGTTCTTCATATTATTTCAAATTATTAACATGTAAAAGTAATAAAAATTCTAAAGATTTTGTCTGAAAATTTGTCAATATAATTATAATTACATTACACTGCAAAACACCAGGATGTGTAAAATACTGCACTCTTAGAACCAATAACTGGTGTGATATAAAAAAAAAAACAAAGGATGCAGATTACCGCAAACGTTTTCGAACTGTTGGCAGTTCTTCCTCAGGTGTGAGACTAAATTACTGATGGGACAGAACAAACCGTTAAAGGAAATTCAAGAAACAATTATAAGGTGTTGCATGAGACGTGTGTGTTCGTCTAGTTGACCTAACATGAGCCTAAAGGTTGGAGTCCATCAACTTCTGCCATGCTGTCAACAGAACCAACTCATTCTTAAAATTGATGCAGTTCTCATTGAGGGACGATTTGTAGATTTGAATGTCCTCAAGCCACTTAAGGTGTTTGTTGTGTGACATAGTGTGTACGAGTTTCGCCTGGTGGAAGGCTGCCACAATGTCCAGGTCGGCGGCATACGTGGCGAGGGTGGAAGTACTGTACTTCTCTGATGATGTATGTCCACTATATGTTCCTGTACTCTGACTTCCAAGGAGTGTTTTGTGGATCCGATGTAAATGAGGTCCCTATCAAACCCATTGTTTCTAATGGGAATACAGCATACTCCAGGGAGTCTGTTCTGTTTGGGGGAATCTTTTCCATTGCAAAGGATGTCAAAGATGGTAGGACATCTCCTGTATGTGATCTGAATACTGCTTTTCTTGGTTATCTCGGTATAGAGTGTTTTTTAGAACGTGATCCGAGAGATCTCTTTTCTCTGATGGACATCGTTGCTTTTGGGGCACTTCAATGCTTAGATAGGATGGACAGTTGGAGAATTTATATGGAAAAGCATCCAGTGCCAGTGCCCATCTATCTCATGCAAGCTGCACTAATTGTCCATCAACTGTGTGACTGAATGATTTTATTAAGAATTGATCGTCAAAATGCTTGTCACATGTATGAGCTTTTGTGTTTAATTCCTTATCTTCACATGGAATTAATTTTCTTCAGCATTCGAAATGACTTCCTGGCACCCTAAAAAAGTGCCTTTTATTGTCTTTTTTTACTAAGATATCTGGAAATGCACTCAGAAACAAAGCATGTTGGCATGTTTGCTAATAACTAAATGAGTAAAATCTAAATGACTATATAACTAAATGTTTTAATGATTAAACTGGTATACAGTGTTGCAGGTTATATAAGTTTACAGTGTTCTAACAATTTTCTGTGAGTATACATCATCATGGGTTATTTGTATGAAATGAGAAAAGTGAATATGTCATAAGGGAAGTTATCAAACATTTTTTTTTTATTAAATAGTGAAATAACCAAAGTTAGTTAAAACAATAAATAAACAGAAAGAATAAAATAGAGTAAAATAAAATTTTTTAGTTAATGAAATTGCAGTTATCAATACAAAGATATATAATGTAGATAAAAGAAAACAGCTTGTATCAAATTCTTATATCAAGTGCTTTTAAATCAGGTGTTACACCTGTAATTACTGAAATATTTATTATTAACATTAAACACTTTCCATCAATTATTTAATGAAAAGTTGTTTATTGTTATCATTTCAATCAGAAAAATATTCAAAAAAATTTTTATATTGATTTTAAAGTCATTATCTCAGAAACTGTGTGTATTGTGACTAAATTTATGTGGAAGTATTCAGCAATTGGGTATTTTTATACAAAATGTCTAATAATTTCAGGATATGTTTTGAATCTGATAATAGAACTTTCAAAATAAGTATGAGTGCAAATATTTCATTTATAAGTTTAAGTAAAGAAGAATCATAATATACTCAAAAATATTAATTTTTTATATTTTATTTTTAAATATTAATTTAATATTCTAAATGTATGATATAAATGATACTTACATACATATATTTATATTAAATATACAGTATATATATATATATATATTATGAATTTTCTGACTGTCAAATTTATGTGATGAGCTAGGAAAAATGCATTGACATTGATTTTAAAACTATGTCTAGAGTAGTTTTAATGTTTTTATTTCTTTACAAAAGTAGTTAGAATATGGCTTTATCTTCTTCCTCTTGGATAAAAAAATTCAATATGTTTTATAAAAAATAATATCGTAACCTAAACTTTTTGTTTAAGAGATGATGATTGTTTGTCATTCTTATTTCACTAGTGGCTTGTAATAAGTTTATAATTTATTTTAAATTAAAATTTTTAAAAGATTTATTTTTGTATTTTCAGATATAATCAGTTATTATCAGTGATACATAAATCTCTGACTGAACTTACAAATGCTTTACAAGGGACAATTCTTATGAATGAAACTATAGAAGATGTAGCCAACAGTATCTATCATAACTGTGTTCCAAAAAGTTGGTCTTCTAAGGTAAGATTATTAAATAATTTTATAATTTACAACTGTATTGGCAAAATATAGTACATTTTCATACAGCTTTTTAGTTTTTCTCAAAAATAGAAGATATCGGAGATTATAAAACTGAATGTTTTATCTAAAGAAAACAAAATGAAATAGTTTCAAATTTTTTAAAGTTGACAATATTCATTTAAAATTTATAATTTAGAAGTTACATTCATTTTAGATTTAGTTAAAGAAAAAAATCTGTAGTAAATTTAAAATTAAATGGAAAACAAACATGTTGAATTGAACAAAAATAATCAAATAGAGGGAGCATATTGGCAATCAACTTCTCTCTTTGATACAAATAGCAACAATATTACAACATTACCATGACAGGAAATTAAATAAAAGGAAAAGTAAGTAAACAAAAATTTGCAAAAGCTACAGATAATAACAACAAAAGCAACACAATAAAACACTTTAATATATTAACAACAACAAAAGAATTTCTGCAGAAGCAAAAGATTATAGGTTTTTTTTTTTTTTTTTGATTAAAGATGTCCTTTGAAATGGCCTATTTCAAATATTCAAAGGCTTTTGTTTATGTATGAGTATGAGATGTTGAAAGAGAAACGTAGAAAGAAAGCACTTAAAATAAAACTTTATTCTCCACTTGAAAGAAAACTAATAGAAAAACAAAAATCGAATTGCTATTGCCAACACATTATAACATGAAGATACTTTATGGAAAGAAAATTAACAACACTATAGTTTTCTGTAGTTTTTAAAATTATCATCTGCATTCATTTTCTCCAAGTTTCAATATTACCTAACAGATTTTAATATCTCTATTTAAATCCTCTTTTGCCAGTTTGTCCCATCACTAGTAATTACAGATTCAGAAAAAACATTGTTCACTTTTTTCTCTATTATAAATATTAAATGGCTTTAAATAATTCATTAATCCTGAAATAATGGGGGTTAATCTGTTTTTTATAAAATAATCAGAAAATATGGAGTTTTTTTTATAGACATGAAAACTTTTTGTTAATTTGCCTGTTGTCTTTTTGGCCTCAGGGTCTTGTTTTCTCCTTTGTTCACCTCATTTCTCAGAACTGGTCATCCCACCCAAGGGAAAAAAGATTATAAAGGAAAATTCTAGAGGAGGAATAAATGAAGAACAAAGAAAACTAAAACTAACTTAAATTAATAATTACAATAAATATGACATGTAGCCACAAAATGTCAATATACAGAATTGTTAATTTGAGTGGCAGAACATCCCCATACAACTATGCAACTACAAAAGCACTACTTGCATGAATACAGTGACTGTATAGCAGAGACATAGTGGTGCCTGTGGCCAGGAATGAAAATTGTACCATTCTAAAAAAACACACAGATATATAAGGAACTGACAACACCAGTGTAAGGATGCTGCTGTTCGACTATGGTCTGCCTGAGTGAAAGGCCTAGTGACCCTTGCCTTTCCTGTGATCAGTCAGGGTGATGTGAGAAATTGTTTGATGTTTGGGATAGTGGTTGCTGGACACAAAGAGAGACTCACACAGAAGCCAAATTTATAGAACTTAATGTATTTATTTCAGTAAAGACATGCTTACATAAGTGGAGGCACTACAGCTGTCTCCTGATGATTGAAAAAGTAAATGAAGAAGAGTTGGTCTCAATGATAATACATGGTGATAAGATCAGGAGAAAGTTCATCTCCGATGATATGGTGTTGAGGGAGGTTTGGTGGTAAGTCCTCTCCAGGAAGTTAAAGTCCTACGTCCTTGGTCGTACTCAGGTCACACTTGTTTGGTGTCTTCAATAATCCAGGGATGCTTCAGGTACAGATCTGCAGGACTGAGATTTCTACTCCTAACTGCCTCGTGTTCTTGGGATTTCGGACTCTTATATAATTTTCACTCGAAATCCTGCTTTTTGATTGGTCTGAATGATGATCCCCTGTAACGCTATTGGTCCCTGATCTGTTGCCAGGGGCACAATTTGGGCTGTGGTGTCACCGAACAGCTCTGCCCAGGCCACTACCCTCCAGGTCAGGTCACTTTCCAGCATGACTGTCCCGTAAATTTCAGCTACATGTGTTTTTTCTGTCCTGGAGAAGATGCAGCTGGGTCCTGTCTGTCCAAACTGCTTCCCCCTCTGAGAGAGCATCTGCAAACTCTGCTTTGAACTCTGTGCAAGGTGATCACTGAAATTTTCCTGGCAGTCAATCTCCTGCTCTCCCTCATGATCTACAATCAAGGATGTGTCAATTAGGTTCGGGAATGTGACAATTAAATTGCATCACGCCTTGTTTCTTTGCAGACTTGGTCCTGTTTATGAAATAAGTCACCAGTTATTGGCTTTGGTTTCACAGCCAGTTTCCCATCTAAGGGTGAGGTCTCAGCCTCACAGATATTTCATACTTTTATTTCAATACAATAACACATTTTTACAACAATTTTATTTTCCAATCTTTTCTTTGAGCAAAATTATCAATTACATTGTTGTAATTTGCTTTCAGTTCTATTGATAAAATACTTAAATTAGTCAGACATTACTGATTCATTTTTGATCTGCAATAATTTTTCATAATTTTTAATTTACTAAAACTCTGTTTTCTTGAAGCAATTGTTACTGGTAAAGTAAGCATTAAATGTAATAATATTACTATGTTAGGGTAAGATTTACATAATTCATAATTTACAATGGCGTGCAAAATTTCAAATTGATACATAATTTTCCAAATCAGTAAACAAAACTTGTGCTTGATTTTTTAAAATTCTAACTCATTTTCAAATTCAAAATTTCAAATTTCTTTTCTTGTGTTTTGGTTCAATGAATTATAACATCAACATTTAATTTAAACTTTTGTATAAATCCTGTCAGTTGATGAAAATGTCAAATTCAGAAGTCTCTCTCAGATTTCTACTGTTGCTGTCTGTCTGTCTATCAATCCTTCTGTCCTTCCTTAATCTGGAGAATGGAATTAGGTAGATGAAAATTGAAACCAAATATAGAAAACTTAGAGGTTGGAGGCCTGATTGACTATTGTGGCAGTACGCCATATTTTGTATATAATATATTTTCTTTATTTTTTTTTTCCTCTTTGTTCTTTTGTCTATCGTCTTCTAGAATATTCTTCTTTAACCCTTTCCCTTTTTGGGTGATGGTTACCTACATACAAAACAATGAAAAAAGGAGGAGCCCTGAGGGCTAAAGAGAAGGACAAGACTCTTTTCTTGGCTGGGACATGTGGAGAAGTGCTCTAGGTCATTTCAGCAGTGACTAGAGATGAAGGATAAGTCTAAGCAAGTATCGAAAGTTAATCCAATATATTTTGATATAAGGACTTTCAGAAGTTGTTGTAGTGAATCTAGTGGAGATCTGGAACCTTCCATATATAATTTTTGAGAAGAGAATTCAGAAATCATCATCAATACCCCAATTTGAGTACCCCAGTCTTTACTGTCCTGATCTATCCTGCTATCCTATGTCTATTTCTTCTCTTCCTGTTTAGTATGTAATTAATTTTAAGTGTTTAGCTGTAGTTCCCTTTTTTGTACAACTGTAAATATTTTCAGTAGATTTCATGTCACAAGGTTAGACTTAATCAATTGTTCAAGTCTTTACACCCTGCCCAGGTATTTACTATAAGAATATAGATACTGTAAAACGAGGAGTGTTGGAATCCAAAAAAGAATCCCGTTAACAACACACAAAGTGAATAAAGAATATATGTATATATTGTGTGTTTTTCCTCTCAGATTACTCACACTACATGTAAATATCACACTATATACAAACTTCTGGTCTAGACTGGAAGTCTCATGATTTTTTAAATTAAAATATGATTAAAGATTGCTGTCTAGCATTGTGATAATGTCACAATAATTAATTGCTCATTTTTTTCCCATTTATGTTCTATCTATCACCATCTCAAAGTACTGTGTAAATATATACATCTGAAAAAAAGACTTAAGAAATGCTGTTTTGATGCTTGCTAATAGTGTATTTCATACAATAAAACAAAACTTTTCTATTTTGTCATCCAACATAAGCAAGATTGATAATGTAAAATTTCAGAATAGGAACAATGTATAAAATTTAGATTCTTTTCTGAAAATTGAAATTATCAGCATTAATTTATGATTTTTTAAATTATAATAAAGATTTTATTTTTTTTTTTGTATAAAATTATTTGAAATGCAGTAGAAATTTTATTTGTTTAATTACAGGCATATCCGTCTTTGAAGAATTTATCATCTTGGGTTTCAGATCTGTTATTACGACTTAAATTTTTCCAGAACTGGATAGATGATGGTATTCCAAAAATATTTTGGATAAGTGGCTTTTATTTTCCTGAGACTTTTCTTACAGCACTATTACAGAATTTTTCCAGAAAATATTCTGTATCGATTAATTCTGTAAACTTTACTTTCAAAGTAAGTATAAAATTGTATATAACTTATTTTACTTCACTTACTTGAAATTTTTTAATGTCAAGTGAATCACTTTTAAACCATTATTTCAAAACTTATTCCTTAGAATCTTTTTTGCTCCATAATCGATAGGAATTTAATCAATAAATTAATTATTTAAAATTCTATGTATACCGAAAAAGTTTTCTTCATAATTTATTTTTCTTAGATATTAAATCTGAGGTCAAGTATAACAGAATATCCTTCAAATGGTGGCTATATTCATGGTTTATTTCTTGAAGGAGCAAGATGGAATGGTGAAATTCTCACTGAATCCAGACCTAGAGAATTATATATTGGTATTTTATGTATTAATTTCTTTTGTGTGAAATATCATATTGAAAGAGAAAAATTTATTATTAATAAAATTATTTTATAAAACTTTACAATTTTAACAATTTTAGAGATGCCAGTTATATGGTTCATTCCCAAAGCTAAAAAAGATTTTGTTGCAACCAACAGATATTTATGTCCTGTATACAAAATTTTAAAGCGTGCTGGTGAGTATTGTAACAATACAACTCTGGCAAAAAATTTCTGATCACTCTTGAATTTTTAGTCAAACATGTTTTGAAGTTTATTACAAAAAATCAATTACTATACAATTAAATAAATAACAAGAAATGAAAGAGATATTTTGCTACAGATATATCAATTTTTCATGATGCTATCTTCATTTTACAAAGAAAAAAATAGGAGCAAAAAATGAATTTATTTCATTATTGAATTAATAAAATGATATTTTGTTGAATCACAGCTTTGATTTGTTAGGCATTGAGTGTTTGGAAAAGTCGGGATGTATTTCTATCCATCTAGCATGAATGGCATGACAATTCTTCTTTGTTGGTTGGCTTTTTTCTTGTTATCAATTGTTTTGGTTTCAGCTAAACATTCTCAATTGAGTTGAAATTGGCCTGTTTGCTGGACATAAAACGACTTTGATGCCATTTTAAGCATAAAAACTGTTTAACAGGGTTGCTACTGCAACAAATAGCATTATCATTTTTATTAACATAATTATTATCATATTAAAACTATATTAAAGATACAAAAACTATCATTCAAAAATTAAATCATTCACAATAATCAGGAACCTAAAAATCAGTTTTTATTCATGGATACAACCTTTTATTTGATGCTATGCCTCTGTAAAAGTTGCTGTTTTACATTTTTTTGCAGAAGCATAGCCTCAAATAAAAGGTTGTCTCTGTGAATGCAAACTTTCTTTTTCTCTTTTTGATTCTTGGTGATTGTGAATGATAGATTTAAGAAGGCAATTTTTGTATCTTCGGTATGGTTTTAATATGTAAATACCATTGACCATTTTTAACCAAAAATGATTATCATCATCTGCTTCAAACCACATGTACAGACATTCATGTGAGTATGCAAATTCATTTTAAGCTTTGCATTATTTGTCAATTAACATAATCTCCCTTGATCACTTTTACTTGTAAACTATATGATAAGGAACTTTTTCTAGTCTTCACTTTTTGTTTACAGGTATCCCTTGATTAACGCAGTTAATTAATCCCTTGATCCTACCATGTATATCAAAATTGCATTAATCAAAATACGTATCTATATTAAGTAAAGACAGCTGGTAAAGCCATGTAAATTGAAACTTTTGTTGCATATATAAAGAGATTGCCACAATTAATTTCACACATAATCAAATCCTGTGTTAAGCAAGGGATGCCTGTATATATTTTTTTTCTGCTTATAAAATGCAAAATAGCATTATGAAAAATAGCATTATGAAAAATTGATGTTTCTGTTAGCAAAATATCTTTCATTTCTTGTTATTTATTTCATTATCTAATGATTTCTTTTTATAATAAACTTCAAAACATGCTTGACATTGAAAATTTAGGTGTGATTAGAAATTTTTTGTCAATGGTTGTATATTTTAAATATTTGAAAATATTTAAATTAAATTACATAAATTTTTATAGGTACATTATCAACTATGGGCCAATCATCAAATTTTTTATTATTTGTTGAAATACCCACCAAATTACCAGAATATCATTGGATTAAAAGGGGTGTTGCTTTAATTTGTGCATTGGATCATTGATAATTTTTTCAGTGTCAACAAATATAGTGTTTTGTGTTGTTTATTTCTCCATAATTTTACTGTACAGTTTTTAAAATTATTTTTAATCAAACAAAATGAAAAATAAATATTTCCTTAGTCGAATTTACACAATTTCCATTTAAAGATCTTATTCAACTCTATTTTATAAGTAAAAAAGTTTTGATGTAATTTGCTAACTGACCTCATTGTGGTTTTTGCTGGTAATGGATAAAATTGAGATTGGCCATATTGCTTCTAATGTGATATAATAATTATATCTCTTCAATAAATCCAATCTAAATTGAAAATACCATTTTTTGTACTAAAGTTTATAAAAATTGCATCATCATCATCGTCACCATTAAAAAAAATTATGTTTTAATTACAAGTCTTTGGCAAGGATGATGATAACAATAACTCTGTTATTAGTCATCACTTAGTTGAGATAAAAGAGAACCACAGAACAATTTCAGATGAAGTATAAACTTTAGTATGGAGAAATGAAAAGGGTGACTCACAAACACCTGATGTGAGTGAACATTGCTAAATAATGTATTTTTCATGTTAGGGATTGTAATATGTTCTCAGCTTAATACTAGCTCAAACATCACCCAAATTAACAAGGCTCATATTCCAAAAATCTGTCACAGTTCCTGTCCTTGCTAAAGAAAATCTGCCTTTGGCAGATTTTGTTTGGTAGGGACACCTGCCAATTAAACAGAAATACCAAATCTTGCTATCTGAACAGATTATTAGCAAGAAGGTGGATAATAAATTGGCCCAGGAGGTCATACAATCTACAGTTTTACCTGGAGCTTTTCTCTCATTTGTTAGAATTCAGCCAGAGAGATTGCCTACCATTATATGTCAGTTACCAAAAAAATAAAATTCCATCATGAGAAAAGGTTATCTGCTTCCAAGAATACATAATGCTCTGGACTGCCTACAAAACGCAAACTTATTTTCATCTACGGCTCTGCATTCCAGTTACTGGCAGGTAGAAGTAGAACAAGAATAAGAGAAGACTGCCTTTGTCACCTTGGATGGATTATGCAAATTTTACATCTTGAGTTTCAAATTATGCACTTCTCTCTCTCTCTGTCTGATGAGGTGGTTGAAAATCTTAAAATTTCTGGGGCCCAAAATGGCAATTTCATAATTTAGTTGCAAGTTTACCCATTAGCCAGAACCTGATCAATTACACTTTGGCAACTAAGGAAATCAACAGCATCATGATTCCTGTGAATTGGAGACATCAACAGGGCATCAAAGTAATCCAGAAGATAATTGCCTATTCCAACATTTCATGCAACAACATTACTGGGTCTTCAATAAAATACAGTGGGTGATCAGTTAACGAACAGTTTGGACTGTGAACAAATTGGATAACAAACACTTTTGCAAAAGATTTTTATGTTTGGATAATTAACACCTCACAAAACAAACACAAGAAGCAACAATGGGTTTAAGATTTGTAAAAAAATATTTTAATGGCATCTATGAATAGTTTTTTTTGTTTTTGTTTTTTTTAACTCTTTCCGCCCTGTGGGCACTAAGAGGGCCTCTTATAGAAGGCCCATTATGGGTTCAGCCAGGCCCACAATGGGGCGACCGGGTGGTGAGGGACGGGGCCCGACACATTTGAACGGACCACCCCCCGAAAAATTCCTGGGGATTATTCGACCCGCTCGGATTCGATCCCGGGTCCCCCAGAGCGGTAGGCTGCCACCTTGACCGCTCAGCCATCTGGCCGTCTCTATGAATAGTTTATGAGACAAGACTCACAATTGTATACATAATCTTTTTTTGCACTAGTTACAAAAATTCAGAGAACAGAAATTAAGTGCTTTTCTGACTTTTTATAAAATAAAGTCAGAAAAGCACTTAATAAACTGATAATATTAAGGGCCTAAAAAGAGTGGAGTGTCAAGAACTGTGTTCACTATAGAAACTAAGCAAGAGATAATAGCCAAGATACAGATGTGGGCAGATGTCTGATGTTGCTAGGCAATATGGCTTCAACAGGTCTACAGTAGATACAAACTTAGCTAAGAAAGATATAATCAAAAAGACTCAAGCAGATAAAGAGAGTAATGAAATTTGCATCTGAGAAACAAAGATGTGCCTGCCATCCATGAAAAAATGGACAGATTGCTTTTATTTGTTATTACAAGTAAATAAACATAGTAAGAAATTATATAATTTTTTGTTTGTTTTTATCTTTGTAACTAGGTGCATAACTTTCAGAATACACAACTGTATTATTTTTTATTTATTTTTTGGGGTCTCCAAAATGAATTAATCAAATTCCCATAAAAATCTGTGGTAAATTGATAATCAGTTAACAAACAATTTGGGTAGTAAATATAAACATATGTTCATTAACTGTGACGACCCGAATATAAGAATAACGAGATTCGATTTAAAATTTTTATTTTATTTGCCAACCGATTTTCGAAAGTTAGGGTTAAATCAAACACAGAAACAAAAAACGGAAAAACACCCGACAAATTTTCTCGTAAAAATTTGTCATAAACCTTCGTTCCCACGGTAATACTTCCTTGTAGAAGATGAGTTAACTGTTGAAAAATAATTATATCATGTAATTCACCATTGGTCAAAAAGGACTTCCACCCTTGACGTGCATCATGAAATCTCGAACCCGAGATCCCGAAATAAAAGGAAAACGAACGATGACGCAACTGGAGAAAAGTTTCGACAATTGTCCAGTGATTGTGTGTATGCCGAGGACTATCATCTTCCGCCAGTGAAGCCGTCCATCCCAATATTCTTCAGTCCATTTGACTCTTGTACCCAAGCGAGCTCTTGTTCCTTCGGACTTTATCTCAGGATCACGAAGGTATTTAATTATTTATCCTACTCGCGATGTTTTGTAAACTCTCTCTCTCTCTAGTCAATCGAGACGCGGTTTAATAATTCGATTCGATAATATAAATAATACTTCCAAATATGTTAATTGATGTATTTCATATCAATCCTAAAATAAACGGGTATTTTTATTTAACTATAGAAGTCTGTGCGTTTCTTCCTCCATTGCCATCATCCCGCATCCCACGATTCCGAAAATAACGCGTATCTATCCGCGAGAATTTGATAGATTGGTGTCAATTAATTAATAATTATTCGACCCTCGATTCGTAAACAGGATCCTACGATCCTCGTCCATAAATAAACTAACCGCTCGAGCCCTAATCCTTTCGACAAACGAGGTCGGACCTCAAGGTCTTGTGTCGTTAAGAGGTAGAGAAGATAGGATTCATCTTCCATCTCCTACCCTCGGTTAACCTCACATTAACCAATCACCCATTGTACTGGAAGAGAGCTATGACCTGACTGAGTGATCTTGAGTCTCATCAGTTTCTATGCCAATTCATCTTAAAAGTCTATCAACCAGGTATTCAAGGGTTTAAAGGCATCAGCCTAGAACTCAGGATCTGGGATCAAATCCAGGAAGTTAAAAAAACTGCAATTTTCAAGGAGTGGTTTGTCTCAGATATGTCAGGCCCCATCCCTTATTACCTGGCCAAACCCTTAATACACCTGAAAAAAGCCTTCTTTGTTCCTGCAGGGTGAAAAGAATAAATCAGGTCTAGCAGAATGAGATGATGTTTGTGTCCATCTCAGTTATGCCTGAACACATATCAGAGTCAGCCATAACCATTATTGGAAAGAATTAAGTCATCAAGACAAGACTGTGAGCAATGTCAATGTTGGAAACATCTTTCTAAGAGCCAGTCAAAGAAATCTTACTATTCCATTGCTGAAGGACCTGTTACTCCATCAGCATCAACCTTCCAGGACAATATTATATTTGGGCAATTACTAATATAAAAGCCGTCGTGTGTGTGTGAATTCTTTCACACACACACGACGCACTCTTTGTCCAATCGAGATGAAATTTTGGTTATATTCATTTTATGTTCTGACAGAAAGTATAGGCTATTTATTTTGCAGAAATA
This sequence comes from Centruroides vittatus, assembly GCF_030686945.1. Classification (NCBI taxonomy): domain Eukaryota; kingdom Metazoa; phylum Arthropoda; class Arachnida; order Scorpiones; family Buthidae; genus Centruroides; species Centruroides vittatus. The sequence continues at coordinate 1,773,408 of NW_027120692.1, read as the reverse complement.
TTAGCTATAGAATAAACGTTTTATCGATTTCGGATCGGTGACACGCTTGACCAGGAAATTTCCCTTAAGTTTCATTTTTAATATTTTGGCAAATGGCGTATTTTAAACTTACTTCATTAAATGATAGTCCATCGCGTCACTTCTATAACAATTTTTTTTTTTTTTAGTGACTACGTGACGTTCTATTATCCAATCGGAAGTAACGATATAACGAGCCCGTTATTTAGAAAGTGGTATCGCTCATCTAACTACAGTACATACAACTCATCTTTGTGTTCTTAACGTGGAATTAAAAAGACTCGCTATTCTGTAGGGGGAAAAATGCCTAAAGAAAAGCGTAAGAATAAAATTGGTCAAGTAAATAATAGATCTAATAACATTTCGGTCAAGTCGAACTTCACGGCCTTTAGAGGTCTTGGCCGACTTGAGCAACATCGAGTAAAAATGGCTTTGTCAAGGGCTGCAGAAACAGCGTCACAACATCAAGCTCGACTTTAATCTCTTCTCAATTCTTCAATCTCTACTTTCTCATAATATATATTCAGTCATGCTTAACGGGAGAATTCCTAGTTAAATTTAAAAGACGTCTTGCATTCAAAGTGTATTCTTCTAAAACATAGTTTTATCATAAAATTTGTTCTATGCAATGTAAACTTGACAATGTATTAGACCTTATTATTTACGGAAACAAAGCTTTGAAATCTGTCTAACCAGTTATATAATTATTCGATTATACGAAGACTTTAAAATCAATTCTAATCGATTAAAATAGCAAGAGTGATAATCTTTTCAATCTATCAAACTAATGAAATTAATCGATTTTTCAAAAACCTGGCAACACTACTAGCGTGCTAACTTTACTAATTGTGATCATTTTAAATTAATTGTCCTTTATTTCATCGACAAAGGATAAAATAATGTATTTATTTATATCTATTTTTGATCAATTTAGAACTGGTTTAGTCGGTCACAGTTCTCCTGATTTAGCTCCTTCCTGCCTAGGTTACTCTAGTTGTGTTAGCTTCTCCACTCTTTATACATAAATATACAGAGGCATAGGCCTATATATTAAGTGATTAAGTGTTGTATTAATTTAAATTTTTGAATTATCTTGAAACACTGATTGTCTCTTGAATTATTATTATTATTTAAGCTTTTAGCTATAATTTTAATTGTCATTGTAGTGATATTGGCCTACTCTTCCTCCACTGCGGTCTGTCGACCCATATCCAATCTCTTTTCACACAGTCGTAAAAGTAATAAACAAGGGTTGTAAAAAGGGAGAAGGTTGCTAAACAAGGGTAGACAAGAATCATAAAGAAAAAGCGAGAAAAACGGAGAGAGGACGAGTGTGGAAGGATAGAGGCGTGAGGACGGTAGAGTTAACGAAAAAAGTCTTTGATCAGAATACAAAAATATTTGCAATAGCTAAACTAATTAAACAATTAGGGTGACTAGAGTAGGCATTACGGGTGATTATCAACAATCTTATATAACAGCTACCTAACAATCAATTGAGAGGGTAGGCTTTAGTATCTAAACAGATAAATTACAACCGGTAGAAATTTCTACTGTAAATAATTGTATTAAATTTTTATTTGTTGTACAGTATATTACAAGTATACTTTATTGCACACATGTAGAATATTATTACAATGAAAGGGTTATCACACATATGAAACTATTAATGCCTTATATCTCCTAAAATGCATTTCGGCCACTGGCGTTAATGGCCCTTGTCAGTTAGGTGAACATCTTTTAAATATGCAAAAATTATCCTAAAAAATTATTACAAGACTCATAATTAGGCATAGGATAGTTTAGCTATCCTATGCCTAATGAAAATAAAAAATGGATAGATAATTTAATTGTGAATAATTCAAATATGCAAATCCCAAAATGTGTATAACAATTGCTGGCCTTAGGATTGGATTTTAATCTACTATAGAGAATATTACAATAGACTTAATGGCTAATATCGACAAAAGTATAAAAGATTTACCGATTAAAAATGAAAAGAAAACAAATTTGGTAGGCACAGTCATTCAAAGCACTAAAAAAATACACCAAAAAAATAAATTTAAAGTTAATAAATATAGGATATTATTAAATAAAACTAAAACCTTTTTGGAAACTAATAACCTTTCAATAATCAATGCTGATAAAACCAAACAACTAGTAATAATAAACAATAATAATTTAAAGAATAAAACGGTAGAACTAATAAATAATGACCAATACATTAAACTAAATAAAAACCCATATGATAAAATAAAAAAAGATTTAACTAAAATAATAAAAGAAATGCATCTGAATAATAAGATAAATGAAACTGATAAAAATTATATACTTAAATTTAAGAACAACAGGACCCCAAGGTTACAAATCAGGTTAAAGACACATAAACAAGAAGAAAAATACATACCTATCGTTGATTTCCGTTACTCAATACTTTACAACTTAGAAAACTATATCAAAGGACAATTAAAAACCATAGAGGGTTCTAATAATAGCATAAAAAATGCTGATGAAGCCATAAATAATATTCAAAAAATGTGAGACCGAAATTTCACCCCCTCCCATCGGCAAAGTGGCTGTCGTGCTAAAGTCGTTAAATCGATGACTTATTTCGTAAACAAGACCGGGGTGGCATGGAATGGGTGCGCGAGACGATTTAATTGTCACATTCCCGACCTAATTGACAGATCCCCGATCGTACATCGTGGGAACGACTGAGGGATCGTCCGCCGGGGTACTTTCGGTCATCGTTTTACATCGAGTTCAAGGCGGAATTTGTCCGACTCTCCTACGGAGGGGGGCGGTGGTCGGGGCTGAACGGTACCAGCTGCACCTTCTCCGTCAGAAAACACATTTAGAGCGTAATTTACGGGACCGTCGTCCGGGGAAGGGCTTGACCCGACTCGGACGGGGAGCGGCCCGGGTGGGGGAGTTCGGGGATCTTCGGCAACCCCGCGTCTCGAATTGCGTCCCTGGCAACCGATCAGGGACAAATAAGGTAGGAGCTAGACCCTCGATCGGACCAACCAGAACCCCGAAACTTCGGGGAAGGATTTGATATAAAAACCTGGAGACCCCGAGGATAAGGGGGGTTGCTGCGGTTGTTGTGGTTGTTGTTGTTGCGAGGTTGGAGCGAGAGATCGGAGACCAGCTAGGACGAACGGAACGAAAAAGGAGACGAGAAATTGGAAGTCGTGCGGAGCACCCGAGACGTGGATACGTGCGAAACACCCGGAGCACCCGAGACTTGGACGGTGTGGACCCCAGTTCTCCTTGTTACCTGAAATCCTTAAGGTTGAGGACGAACCTTCTTTGGACCGATAGGAAACTTCGCCTCCCGACCCGACGGCCGACCTCATCAAAGTCTGCTATCCGTCATCATTGTAAGCATGTTTTGTAAAAATAAACGCGTTGCAATGGGAAGTACGGTCTCGGTGAGAATCTCTCTTTGCGTCCATTAAACCACTACCCCCATACGGTAAAGGCCCTTTCGCGACATCCTGACTGGCAGCGAGAAGAGCGAGTCGGGTCAACTTATCCCTTTCAACAAAGGGCGAAATCCCCACAGTGGTGTCAGAAGTCGTGGGCTACGAGGTCCCAGAGAAAAAAAAAAAATATATATATATATATATATATATTGGAATATATATATATATATTCCACTTTTATGGTGAGGAACCCGACAAAACTCTCAAAATCTTTCGAATATGGAAAGTGGGGCTAGACAATGGACGCAGAGTCGGACGCACAGTCGCACTCAAGAGGACGGAGTGGTTGAAAACGTCCAGTCCCTACAGTAACCACCGCCCGGTGGTTACTGTAGGGACTGGACGTTTTCAACTGAGGAAAACTTAGTGATGAAATTTGCCATGTGTCCGAGAAAATACACCATATAGTTTGTGTTCAAGTTGCAGAATAAGCACCGGCACGGTTTCATAAATACTACTTTTTCGAGACGTTAGACGAAATAGCTAGTCTGGCTGGATGGACTTCTCGGCAGTGCCTGAGCATCGCTCGTAGACGTTAGGCTCCATCTCATATTAACTTTAATAATTATAATTTAATTAATTAATTTAAATAATTTAGACCTACTGGAAGAAAAAATCGTAGTGACAGCGGGCCAATAGAGAGCAGGGTGCGCGATCCTTGCCATAATGCGGTTTGCGCGCCAATTTTCGTACGTGCGTCAATCAAGCCGAATAGTTTGACCGAATATTCGGTATTCGGCCATGCTTCTAGCCGAATATTCGGTATTCGGCTGAGGCCGAATATACTATTCGTTACATCACTAGTTTATAGACCACTTCTCCCGGTGGGCGGAGGCAGTCCCTATCCCAAATGCTACGGCAGAAACGGTCGCCAAGGCTTTCGTGACCCAGATCATTTTACGTCACTCGGTACCAAAGAAATTACTTACTGATCGCGGAACCAATTTTACGTCAAAGTTAATGCAAGAAATGTGCAAATTATTGAGAATAGATCGCCTTCTTACTACAGCGTATCATCCGGAATGTAACGGTATGGTGGAGGGTTTAAATAAAACGCTCATCGATATATTAACCCATTACGTCGATCAAGATCAGCGAAACTGGGACGAAATGATCCCGTACGCGCTTTTCGTTTACGACACAACGGTACACGTTAGTACCGACGACGTTCCTTTTTTTGTTATATCAAAGAGATCCAGTTTACCCCTTCGATGTGGTAACCGCGCCAAATAGACCACTTTAAAATAGCGATGAGAATTACGGAGTGAATTAAAATTACGACTAGCCACCGCATCGTTTGGCTCAAGAGCATGCGGAGAAAGCTGCGTGTGAGAGACAACGGTATCATCAGCGGAGAAATAAATCGTATCAGTTTGCAGTGGGGGACAGAGTATTTGTAAAAGAGGCAGCAATTGTCCCCGGTTTGAAGCGCAAATTAGCTCCGCGCTGGTCCGGTCCTTTTAGAATCATTGCCGAAACAGGTCCGGGGTCAATTTCGAGGTCCAGCATGTACATACCGGGAAGAGACTGCGTGTGCATGCGAACAGATTGAAACCGGCGGTTGTACACTTGGAGACCTCGGCAACGGCGCCGAGAGACCCGGGTTCCCGCGCCAATGACCAAATCGAAGTACCAACGGTTAGCCGACCGCAATCAGCGGAGCCTTTGGATCCCTGGGACGAAGTTATTTTAACCTTGATCACCCAGGACCAAGTGTGGGAAACGACTCCCGAAGAGTCTGACCCCCAGGCGATTAGTGCGCGTGCGTCGCACGGTTACGCGTTGAGAAGTCAGGGCCCAGTGCCAGAACAGCCCTGGGTTTTGCCAACTAGTCGGACTAGACGGGGCAACGCCGCGAGTGACGAAGAAGCTGTGATCGATAGGGTATAAATTCAAGCGCGGAAGAGGAGATTAACGGATCTGGAATGGCAGGTCAGAGCCAGACTTATCCCCAATTGCTCTCAGTTCCTCATGGTCTATTCACTCGAATGTGAATGATGATCTCCTCCCGTAAGAAGAGGTCATCATCAAGGGGACCGTAACGTTTTTTTTTTTTTTTTTTTTTTTTTTTGTAAAAATATACATATGTATTTCGCGTGCAAGAAACTCAGGGAATTGTCGCGTTTGACGCCCCCAATATAACCACCCTGTGAACCGAACGAGAAGTAGGTCGGAAATGGGGCCAGAATCGTAATATGGATGTAATGATTTGTAAAGATTGAGCGTCGCATGCAAACGATTATAAAGTCACTAAACAATGGTCGTGTAATAGGAGAACGGAAGTGAGGTGAAGAACGTGCAAATCGGGCGGACCGCCTCGACGGAAGTACGAGGTCTGATGAAAACGCGAACGCGAGATTGGTGTGGGAACGGTCGACTGATTTCAACATCTCTTTTGTTTTTTTTTTTTTTTTTTAAGGAAAGGAAAAGGAGGAGTTATGGAAGCATCTAGGAAAGCAGAACCGGACGGCCATGAAGCGACGGGGCGAACGGTGGACCTGTGTGAGATGGCCATCACGCTAGCCGGGATGGTAAATTGCCCTGTGTGTTGGGAGAGGGCGACTCCTCCTATCACCCTTTGTGTCAACGGGCACATTGTGTGCCCCCGGTGTCGGGGACAGTTAAGCGAAGGCAAATGTCTTGTGCTCGAGCAACTTGTGAGTGCATTGGCCCACCCTTGCCGCTACCGTCGGGAGGGGTGCCGGGAGTTCATCGTTGAGAGGGATCGGGAAGTCCACGAGCGGTATTGTCCTTTTCGGACGTGCCGCTTCCCTGTTCTCGACCCGAGCTGCCGATGGGAGGGCCCCCGAGAAGCAATACCAAGGCATTTGGCCGCCGGGGCCCACCCCGAGGTCGGGGAGGAGGACACTCCGTCTCTGCGGATGATCTGTTTGGGCTGGCGCCTGGCTCGTCGGTGCTCCTGGGTGGCAGGGCTAATTTGGGGCCGCAACAAGTTTTTGGCCCAGGTTGTAAAGGAAGAGAGAAGGGGGGATAACGAGCACCTTTTTTTTTTGTAAAAATATACATATGTATTTCGCGTGCAAGAAACTCAGGGAATTGTCGCGTTTGACGCCCCCAATATAACCACCCTGTGAATGGTGTACTTCCTCCTCCGATCCTTAGGAACCCAGGAGGATACCCGTCGTTTCCGGTACCATTTGCACCTGGGGGAATGGGCCCAGCGTGTGGCCTATGAGGACGAACCCCAGTGGGTGGCGGGCAGCGTTCTCAGTGCGTTTAAGCATGGAGACTGCCTGGCTTTGCCCCTCGCCCTGGTAGAAGGCCTTTCGGGGGATGGGGCAGTAGAGATGACGGTGGCCGTTCGCCCGGTTGGCGCCAGAAGACCTGAGGAGGCGACGCCCCACCGCTCCTCGAGGAGGAAGATACCGTGGGACTCAGGACTTCCCCAACCCCAGTGGAAGAAGGGGAGGGAGACCGGTGGGTGGAGGAACTGGTGTCCTGGACGGCACCCCGGGAGGCGGGCCCCGGAGGCGTGCTTTGGTCGCTGAGGGCCACCTTAGAAAGTCAATCCGTCGGGCCGAAGCCTGGCGGGCAGGCGGCCAGGAGACGGTGGTCCTCCTCCCGGTGGGGGAGCCCCTTCCAAGAGAGTTAGGAGAGTATTTGGGGCGCCGCCGCCGGGCTAAGATTGGGACCGATGGAGGGCTAGAGCAGAGAGGAGAGTCGGGTCCCGAGAGGAGCCGCCTCGAGCGGTGAGAGAGGAAATCTGCTCTCGCTCCGGCCCCAGCGAGCTCAGGGTTCAATATTACCCGGGGTAGCGGACGAGGAATCGGGAGACATGTGCCTTTTTCTTTTTTTTCTGCTTTTATATCATGATTATATTTTGAGAAAAATTAAATAAATAAATAAATAAATGGATGTTTCTTTTTAACATGTAGAATTCGAGTCCTTTCTTTGCTGTGATGCGGGACGAAACGACGGTCGGCTAGGCGCCCGAGATGTGACCGTCGGGAAGTCGCAGTTCACGGGAAACGTATTAAGGCCTTGTCTCTCTTGATCGGGCGCGTGCAGAAACAGCTAGATATAAAAATGATAATATAGTTTTGTCCCCATCCCTGACCAACAAAATTTCACACAACATTCCTTTCGAAAATAAAAAGTACAAAACCAATGTTGATAAATTAAAAAAATCGAGTGTAGTTTATAAAATCAGTTGTGATTGTCAAAACCTAAAAAATTACATAGGTGAAACAATTAGAATTAAAAATTAAAGAACACGAAGCTGCTATAAGATTAAAATACAATAATTCCCCTTGGTTTATTCATACCAATCATAGTAATTGTCAAATTAACAGAAACAACATAAAAATACTTTATTACGAAAAATGATTTATATAAACGTAAATTCAAAGAACATATTGAAATAATAAAAAATAAAGTTTTTATGCGGGGGATAGGGACCGCATTAAAAAAAACGCATTAAAAAAAATCTCACGAAACTTCACGAATGGCTGTAAATAATAGTTTTCGCAACACAATTAAAAAATAATTTTTTTATGCGGTCAACAGGGACCGCATAAAAAAAGTCTCACATAGAAAATAACTCAAAACCGTACGAAATAGAATTTATTGACAACAGATGTCAGCACTTGACTGCATCGTCTGGTCTATCGTCTGTTTTACAAATTTTTGTCCAGGTGGTGTTTTGTTGACTTAAAAAGTAAATTATTTCATTTTTCGCATATTCATGCAATAATATTACTATAATAAGTGCATTTATGCTATAATAAGTTTATTTAGCTATAATAAGTCAACGTGAGACATGACGAATCGCACGAGACTAGTCGCCAACTATACCGCACAAATTAAAAATTCGCATTAAAAAAATCGCACAAATAAAAATCGCACATAAAAAGAGCGCATAAAAACAGGTTTGAACTGATTATAATAAAGATAATTTGGTTAATCTCTCAAACGGAATGCAAATCGATGAACAATGGTATAAAATGATAGGGGACGGGACTAGAAAAAATACAGGTACACTTCGAGTTACGTCGTTCTCGATTATACGTCGTTTGTCAAAAAAGTATATGGTAAAATAAAAATCAAGTTTAAGTCATTTTATTCGACTTTACATCCGTCCGCCACAAATATTGAAGTCGTAATATCTCTAGAAAAGCGTTAAAAGCACATAAAATATGTACATTTACAGTAAATGTTAATATAATCATCATAAATCCTAGAGAACGAAACACGAAAACATCTGTGTTTCTGTGTTGTCTCTTATTTAGCGGTCTTTAAGTGCTCATTATTGGCATTATCCACGGTAGTTTCAATCTCTACCATTTGGCGTCGTTGTCAGCGCCACTCGATATTAGTAAATTTAACATAAATTAGTTTATTTTCTACTATCGCAAAATAATTTTAATAACTATTTGTTATCTAACCTTAAAAAGTTATCTTATTTTATAATGTCTTAGAGAAACCACATTCACAGAGTCTGCGATGAACTGTACATGTATTCGTAAATTTAGATTACTTTTTTCTGTACTATATTAAAAACTAAAATTTATTTGTTTGTAAGCTTAAAATTCTTATTAACTACATATTATTAAAAATGCATTTATAAATAAAATACAATACAGAACTGGAAATGGTAATTTGTGGTTTAGCCTAGTGACAAGTAAATTCGACTTACGTCGCCTCTCCTGGAACCAATTACCGACGTAAGGTGAGGTATACCTGTAATCCATAATGGTAGTGTCGTATGCAGCTTACAAATGTAATACTGGGAATAATAAAAATAAAACTTTTATATATGTATTGTTTTTTTATATTTATCAAATAAATTACTCATATCATGTAAAAACTGTTGCTTTAATTAATGTTATTCCGAATATTTTTGATTTAAAAGACTGTTTAAATAAAAAAAAGACCTTTCATTGTATAATTATATATCGGTAAATATCATATTAATATGTATCTCATACGTTGTATACAAAATAATTAACGTCAATTTGATCTGTAAACTTTAAACTGTTGTCACCCGACAATTACCCACGTGTTTGCCAGATTTTTACTAGAACGCTGTACTTTTGTCAATTACGTGTCAATTTCACTTTGCACTATTGTCACCCGACACACACCCATGTTTGTATCTTAAAAATCTCAAATATTTTATTTATTAAGCACAATAAGTAATTTTGTTGAGGATAAGGAATCTTTCCAAAATTACATAAATCTGGGAGAAGCAAACACAGGAAATAATTCAAATTTGTTTTAAAAATATCCTCTTATTTGACAATATTAAGAAATTAATGTTTGATTCTATAGTTTTAGTAATTAAAAATTTAATAATCCCACAATGGATGATATCATACAGAGTATGGTAAAAATTAGTTTTAGGAAATAAATGTATATGTTACAGTCAAAACCAGTTTTTAGTTAGGATGCGTTTTAACTAATTTATACTGGATGTCTTTGTTAAAACTTGTTTTGTCAAGTTAAAACTAGAATTTACTGCTAGTCAAATATGAATTTGAGTTAAAACTAGTTTTAATTAGACAAAACGGGTTTTAATAAAGACATCCAGTATAAACTACAGTAGTTTCAACTAGTTAAAACGCGTTCTAACTAAAAACGGGTTTTAACTGTAACATATACATAGGCAAATGATGTAAAATTAACTTTGACTCTGAGCTTAATTACTGCTTATAAGAAAGATATTAGATTTTATTATTTTTATAAAACTAGAATTTATCAATTACTGTATATATTAACTTATATTAAAGTTTTTTCTGTGCATCTGCTAATGAAAACAGTAAAGTACATTTGTTTAATAGAATAGATAAATGTATTATATATGAAATAACATTTTTCATATCTTGTCCATTTATGCAGAGAATAACTTCTTCACTGTATTTTTTTTTGTTTTTTATTTGAGAGAAAAAATTAATATAACAAAAATTTACAGAGTTTATTTGATTAGCTTTACTCAGTATGACTTCTATAAGCATTTAAAACATAAATTGATATATTTTAACTATTTGCATAATACATGTTTACAGCATTTATCTTAAAAATTTTAAATGTATATTTTACTTTAAATTTTATAGAAGACTCAAATAAAGAATTTGAAAATGTAGAGTCTAACACAGGCATGTCAAAGATACGGACCGGGGGGGCGAGGACTGGCCCGCGACATCAATTCAATAATGCTATTTGTTTATTTTTTTATTATCTTGATACTAAAGAAAATGTGATATTTTGTACTTAAACAAATAATACTTAATAAACAAAATTGTTGAACTCAATTATTATTATTATTGTTTTTGTTTTTATTTTTATTTATTCATATTACTTAGAGATATTTATTTTATTTGATTTATTTTTGTGTTTAATTTCTTGTTTACATTATGTTTTCTCTATTTAATCTTTTGAATTTCAAATTAAAGTCCGTCTCGTCAAGATCATTTATTGCATAATTCTCACGATTTTGCATATACTGTACTCGTAAAATGAGTGTTTTCGACATACTGTGGATGATCGGTTAACGAACATAATCCGTTCCAAGACTTTGTTCGTTAACCGATCATCGATTTATCATAGATTTTTATGGAAATTTGATTAATTCGGCCAAATAAAATTAATCCGGTAGAAACGACGTAATCGTAAAAATAAAGGTAAAAATTAAAAAAATATTTTGTGGACGTTTCGAAGGGTATTTTTTTATTCGTTCGCTTGTAATTTTCAAATAAAATACAAAAGCGTTACAAATATAACGACCGGAGCGTCCTTCGCGCCGTTTTATAGACGACTAGCGCCATCTGTGCAGAAGTTACTAAAATATTCCTACTTAACGCCGGGAAAAAATAGTTAAAATACCTATTGTTTGACGTCTGTAAGAAATATTCGGTAACTCGACGGATCATTTCGAATGGCTGTACTATTTGAGAAATGGTTTAAAACTTTTGCGAAGAAAGAAATGTAACTACAACGACACCAGAGAGACGAAAGCTTTCGTCCGAACTAGTCTCCTGGGCGAGATGTTCTTAGCTTGAGCTCAGGTTTCCCTTCATTCTCGTGATAATCTTTCGCCTTTTACTAAAGATTACCGTGGAGGGGAACATTACAATGAGCCTATAGGCAATTTTTGAAATCCCGCTTTACGCGGGATGATTAATTTAATCAAAAAGTAGATCGAGATCGACTAACTGCTGTAGAAGCATCGCGCTGTGGGTAAATCTAACTTTTTTTACTCTCGCGCTTTAAGTGCAGTGAGAGAGTTTTTTTCTAGCCTACTATTAATTCGGCTGAGCCACCGTGTTAGATTTTCCAATGTTTTGTTGTTAAAACTAATATTAATACGTTATTTTATGTAAAAGAAATTAAACTTGTGTTATTTGTTATGTGACTTGTTTATAAAAGAGACAGTTACTCTCCTTATAAAGCTTTTCAGATATGTATCGGCTTGTATTTTAAGATGTTAGTGCTATTAATATTTCCTCGGATTCAAGACCAAGCAGCGGGTCGTGCCTATCAAATGAATCTCTTTCTTCGTCGTCGTCATTTACTACGATTTCTGCATCTTTCACATTGTTGAGTGCCACGGGATCAAATTCATAGGAGGCTGAAAATCAACAACAAAGCATGCTGGACTACATTGGTTGAAGATTTTAGACCGTGTAAGTAATTAAACACTGGTCTAAATGCATCTATACATCAAACACTAAACTTAAGGCTGTTGTATATATTACTCCCGGTGGAATTTCGGGACTTTGAGTATATATATCTGAACTGAGGGACCGATCCTATAATCGGACCGACTAGTAGTAAAAGCATTTACTGAGTACGATTATGTCGGTGGCCGACTCGTAAGGACCAATCGGAACGCGTCTTACAGATCAGAACACTAGCCAATCGTGGTAAGTTTTTCAATTTAAACAGAAAACATGGCCGTCTATGAAAGGTTGTCGTGTGTTCGCGGGCTAACGACACCATTTTAGCATTTTTAATGTTGCTTTCTCTTGTAAATGAAATGTATTATGGTGAATTAAAGTAATTCGTTTTGTTAATATCGATAAGTGCCTGCGTATTTCTTAATAAAGTTGTTCTTAAACGAAGCAAATAGACGGAAATAAAAAATCGTTCGTAACTTTTAAACGGTTGATCGTAAGTAATATTTTTTTAATACCAATCGATTCAGCGTATCAAATTACATTTAGATATGTCTACGTCTATTCGTTAATATGAAGTTTAAGACTATTTTTTAGCTGGATACCTTTCGCTTTACTCTAACCAATTATTTTTTTCAATGTCGCCTTTATAATCGGCTCGCCGAATATCATAAAGCCATGGATATTTTCTGACTTCGTTTATTAAAGCTTCCGAGAAACTTTACCTTCCGCCATTTTCTAACTTCGGATAAATCTAAACTCTGATTGGTTATAGCTTCGAAGCTCTCATTGGCTGTAGCTCACCGACTGCTCCGACCCGACTACAAATATTTAACTTTTTAAATCTGTCCGACTGGAACGACCAGTCGGTCGACCGACTGCTGTTGCCATGGCAATACGACTATGGCAATACGACTAGGAGTCGGACCGGTCGGCCCAGTCGGTCATAGTGTGAAACACTGACAATTATATGTTGGTGGACGACTCGTAAGGACCAATCGGAACGCGTGTTACAGATCAAAACACTAGCCAATCATGGTAAGTTTTTCAATTTAAACAGAAAGCATGGCCGTCATGGAAAGTGATCGTGCATTTCGAATTGTTTTAAAACATATTTCATTTGTATCCAGAAATTGTAGTTCTGAATATGCTACAATTTATCGTCAGGCTATATCTTTGGCAGCAATATCTATTGGAATATTTTATAAACAGCAGAGGTTATAGACAGTCAACGAACCTCTTCGATAAACGTTTTGATAGCAAATTTTTAAAATTTGCGAGAAAAAAGTACACAACGCTTTTAATAAGCTTAAACAAGTATATCATTAATAACGATGTCGAAGGTGTCAAACACTTTATGACAGAAATAAAGAGAAGTGCAACGATTTTGCTGACATATAAGAAGTTCAGCACAGCATGAAAAGAAAGTGTTGGGTTCGTCCTATTTTATTGGAGCGAGAGGAAAAGGGCGAATATAGAAGCCTTGTGCAGCAAATCGGGATATTATATGTATTTCAGGATGAGCCCAGAAAGGTAAGTTTAGACGCTTTTGCATTCTATGTTTTATTTATAATCTAATAAATCGTTAGTGTATAATCTGAGATACGAGTTTATATACAAACTACTCAAATGTAAAGATTGAATAATTCTGCTAAATGTTAGTTAGTTAAGCTTACCTTTGAGTATAAGTACAGGTAACTTAATAAAGAAAGTCAGTTTTCTCTGAAAAATTTCCTCATTTTTGTGTAAATGCTTAACACCAGTATAATTGTCTTATTAACGATTAATGTCCAAGTTGACAAATATATAATAAACTATTATAATGTATTTAATTAAAACACATTTCATGCAAGCCAGATAAAGTTTCCATTAGAAGAAAAACTATAGAAATTCTTATTCTCTTTCAGATGAATGTCTAAAAATTTTCACAAAAAATTAAATTTCTGTAATGTCAAAATTACATAACAGATGAAAATTGAACTTATGAATGGCTTTCAATAATATTTATTCGTATTTTTAGATTTGATGAATTGTTGAGCAAAATTGGCCCACTAATTACTTGTAAAAACACAGCCTATAGGAAAAGCATATCACCTGCTGAACAACTTGCACTGACATTAACGTTTGTATCATTTAGGCAGCTTTACAATCAAGTTTCAATATCTATATAATTCCAAAACAAAGCATTTGTATACGTTATATTTAGTTTAGCAAAATAAATTGTAATATATTTCTATAACTATAATTCTTATTTACCATGCTTAAAAAATAAAAGTCAGGTGGATTAGATCTTACAAATAATACTGGTTAGTGCAATTTTTCTATATTACATTGCAAATAATTACAATTGCACTAACCAGTTAATCTGAAAAATCTTAATCTTTAAGAATCTATATAATGTTGCCTGTAAGGAAAATAGTATCTCAGATTTTCCTTAGACATTATCATCATAAATTCTTCAGGTTTACTGAACTGCATATTAATTTTAAATAGTAGTTTACTTTTTGTAACTTTTATTAATTCAATTTTTTCTTGGCTAACAAAACAGATTTCTTGCACATGGAGGAGAGCAACAAATATGTGCATTAAATTATCGCATTGGTGTTTCAACAACACATAACATAGAGAAACGAGTATGTGATGCAATATGGACTGTGCTTTCTGGTGAATATTTGAAGGTACTTTTTATGAATTTTTAAAGAATATATCATTTCAAATTTAACAATGTTATTATTTCAGATTCCTGATAAAGAAACTTTTATTGAAATCAGCAAAAAGTTTAATGTGTATTGCAACTTCCCCCAATGCTTAGGAGCAATAGACAGTAAACATGTTGTTATTCAGCAACCAAAACATTCTGGTTCTGTCTATCATAATTACAACGGTACAAATAGCATTTTAATGGCTGCATGTGATGCTGAATACAGATTCACGATTGTTGACATAGATGCACCCGGAATCTGTAGTGATGGAGGAGTGTTCGGTAATTCTGTATTTGGAAAATTAATCAAACAAAAAAAATTGGATTTTCCTACAGATGAGAAATTGGTAGGTACAGATATTAAGGTTCCATATTGTTTTGTGGGGGATGAGGCCTTTCCTCTCCTTCCAAATTTATTACGTCCTTGCCCTGGTAAGAATCTACTATTTGGACGGGCAGTCTTCAATTATGGTTTGTCTTGTGCAAGGCACATTATTGAAAATATATTTGGGATATTAGCAGCCAGGTGGCACATATATAAAAATATTATAAATGCTAATCCTGAAAATGTTGTAAAATTTGTACAGGCAACAGTATGCCTACATAATTATCTCAGGATATGTGATATAAGACGTCTGTCCCAGGAAGGAGCTTATTGCACAAGTAATTATGTGGATTCCAAAGGATTTAATGGCGTAATAAATCCAGGTCAGTGGCGTAATGAGACAGAAACAAATGAAGTAATGACAGACATGACTACTACCACTATTTTTAAAATAGCATGTAAAGAAAGTTCGTGAATTATATCAAGACTTTTTTATGAGCGAACAAGGTCAACTTCCTTGGCATACTGAAGTTGTGACAAGAGGATCAACTCCAGAATTGTGTAAATAAATTATTCAAGTAAAAAACTAAAAATATAAAATTTTATTTACATATAAAAATAAACTTTTTTATTCCGATTCCTCTGCTTCTGCAAAGGCTTCTTCAATCGTTTTCCGTAAATTATTCTTTATCTTTTTACATTTTATTTCACGGAAACGTTCTGATAGTGACATGAAGTAATAGTAATCACTATCATGTTTAGTTTGCACTATGGGAGTATTTGTAGTTTTAAGAAGGTCAAACAATTCTTTCACCCAATCATTTTTTCTCTTCTTTTTGTTACATCCACCTAAAATTACAAATTATCATTTATAGAAAAAGAAAACTTATAATGTAAAAAATGATAAGATTAAATTATATCTACTTACTTGAGCCACTTGAACTTGAGGTTGAACTGCAAGCCTCTAAGCAGTCATCTATGTCATCGTTTTCTACGGTTAATATGGTTTCTGGGTAGGGCATTTCGAATGTGTTTAACTGTACATTTTCAAATTTATTTGAGTCTTCTATAAAATTTAAAGTAAAATAAACATTTAAAATTTTTAAGATAAATGCTGTAAACATGTATTATGCAAATAGTTAAAATATATCAATTTATGTTTTAAATGCTTATAGAAGTCATACTGAGTAAAGCTATCCAATCAAATAAACTCTGTAAATTTTTGTAATATTAATTTTTTCTCCAAAAATAAAAAAAATAAATACAGTGAAGAAGTTATTTTCTGCATAAATGGACAAGATATGAAAAATGTTATTTCATATATAATACATTTATCTATTCTATTAAACAAATGTACTTTACTGTTTTCATTAGCAGATGCACAGAAAAAACTTTAATATAAGTTAATATATACAGTAATTGATAAATTCTAGTTTTATAAAAATAATAAAATCTGATATCTTTCTTATAAGCAGTAATTAAGTTTTAGAGTCAAAGTTAATTTTACATCATTTGCCTATGTATACATTTATTTCCTAAAACTAATTTTTACCATACTCTGCACGATATCATCTATTGTGGGATTATTAAATTTTTAATTACTAAAACTATAGAATGAAACATTAATTTCTTAATATTGTCAAGTAAGAGGATATATTTAAAACAAACCTGAATTATTTCCTGTGTTTGCTTCTCCCAGATTTATGTAATTTTGTGAAGATTTCTTTTCCTCAACAAAATAACTTATTTTGCTTAATAAATAAAATATTTGATAAAGTATTTTTTTATTATAAAAATTGAATAAATAGATAATTATAGTATAAATAATCAGATAAGGTAACTTACTTTATTTGTTCAATGCCTGGTCGCAGAAACGAGAGCATATTAAAATATGCCCATTGCTGTCTCTTGCGACCTCCAGAACCACTAGGAAGATTCTCCTCTTTACTTTTTCGTCTATATTGGTCGCGGATATTCTGCCACCTTTTCTTCACTAATGATTCTGAAAAATATTACCATATTTGGTACATGCAGTACTTCTGGACATTTACCAATATATGCTGACCATTTACAATGTGATAACTTATTAGATATAGTCAATCACATACCTTTAACGTTTAGTTTCTTGGAAATCTCCGTCCAAGAATTATTTTTTTTAATATTATCTTTGTAATCGGCTCGCCGAATATCATAAAGCCACGGATATCTTCGGACTTCGTTTATTAAAGCTTCCGAGAAATCTGTACTTTCCGCCATTTTCTAACTTCGACGTAGATTGGATAAATCTAAACTCTGATTGGTTATAGCTTCGAAGCTCTCATTGGTTGTAGCTCACCGACTGCTCCGTCCCGACTTTTCAAATCTGTTCGACTGGAACGACTAGTCGGTCGGCCGACTGCTGTTGCCATGGCAACACGACTTGGAGTCGGACCGGTCGGTCATAGGCTGCATATACTTTTCGTTTTGTATGGATCGATCAGTAAAATCGGATCAGTCCTTGTCATGTGATACAGATAGCTTCTGCCATGGCGGAAAGTATACAAGTAGGATCGAAGATGGCGGCAAACATTTGTTAGTTAATAATAGTCTCTCCTTGTTAGTTAAGATATAGTGAGTTTTAAAAATATTATACGTATAATATCTTTGAAACTCTGTATATGTTAACTAACAAGGATCAATTAATTAAAATAATTCATTTTATCCCTCGATATTAAAACTGTAGTTAGTACTAAACGACATACGCTGTTATGAATTATCGTTTATCTGACAAAATAGTTTGTGCTCATTCGTACGAATTTTTAAATCGTATTACTCTGTGAATAAAATTGTTTTTCACAAAATAAAATTTAAATAAAAATTTCACAAAATTAAAAAATAAAACTTGCAGAAAAGATGAAAGTGCACGTCATACATTCTTGCTGTACAATCTCTCAATACTGTATCTAAATACTTATTTTTTCATCTCAGTTTATCGGATATTTTAATAATGATGTTTTTACTTGCCATTTATAAGTTTTAAATAAGTTTCCTTGTCAACAATTAAACGTGTTTCTTCGTTATTTACTGTAAGCTTAACTTCAACCACGGAAGCCGCCATTTTTAATCTATTTTATCCGATCCAAACGATCCTACCCTCCGCTCGGATTAGTTTGATCGCGATCCAGTTGATCCTAGATGGCGTTTGTATACGCAAACAGAGATTGATCGGATCGCAGTACAGTAGAGCATCGATTATCCGACTCCCGATTAACCGTCTTATCGGTTAACCGACCGCGTTCTAGTCGGCAATTCAAATGTCCGCTAGTGATGTGGCGCTACAATATTTGGTTATGTCTTGGCTACTTTAATATTATTTTTGTTAAATTTTTGCATGTTTTAGCTGGCAGCACTGGCTCAACCATGAAAGGGAGGCTAGTATTTAAACCAGGCCTAATACACTATACTAATAATGTATTTTTTCATACTTTTCGGTTATCTGACTTTTCAGTTATCCGACCAACCCCAGTCCCCAATTGAGTCGGATAATCGATGCTCTACTGTAGTTCCTTTGTATACATAATTTGAACGTCGAAGTGATCTTTGATCAGTTTGATTCCAAAAGTATATGCACCCATAGTGTGAAACAGCCCTATATCGGGTTGAGCGTCGATGTCGACGTCTCCCACGCTTCGAAAAGTTTCGAATTGTTGCCTGAAGACAAGGAAAGACCAATCGGTATTCATTATTTACGTGCTTCTTTTTCTGTATGTTCTGTGAAGTGTCCGTTGCCCGAACATAAAAATCTTTCGCGAAGGTGTTCGTTAACCGATCCCCCACTGTATTAGTAAATTACAGTTTATGCTTGTATTTTGATTCTTACGATTCTTATTTCCGGATCAGTTTGCAGACCTGCTTCAGGCCTGTAAATTGGCCGAAATTGTTTGTTTTATGATTAAAGTTATTGCTGGAAAAGTACAAATCTTTTATTTTATTTTATTGTGAAATCTCGGGTTATTAAAAAGGAATTTTTTGAGTCGGCTACTTTTTAGAAAATTTTTGGCTACAAAAGCTTAAAACATCTGGCCCGCTGTCGCACTCGAGACAAAAAATTGGCACTTAAGCAGTTTGAGTTTGATACCCCTGTGTAATTAGTCGGTCCGATTATAGAATCGGTCGGATCGGACATAATGTGAAACAGCCCTAACACGGAAGCTATAACTGATGCGGGTATCAATTCGAGCGCGAAAGAGGTGGTCGGCGGATCAGAAATGCCAGAGAGATCCCCAATTATCATCAGTTCCTCTCGGTCTATTCACTCGATGTGAATAATGGTCTCTTTTCTTTGAGAAGAGGTCATCATCGAAGAGACCGTAACATTTTTTTTGTAAATAATTTCTTTGCGTGTAAGAAACTCAGGAAATTGTCGCGTTGGCCTCCCCCGATATAAATCACCCTGTGAACCGAACGAAAAATAGGTCACAGCAAAGGGAGAGTCTCTTTTATGTCTGTTATAAATTGTAAAGGTTGAGCACTGCATACAAACGCAAAAAAAAAAAAAAAAAAATCATTGAGAGACCTTAATCAGTCTGGGAGGCCGCGAGCGCGAAAATCGTGTGGGAGATCGATGGACTTCAATCTTTTTCTCTTTTCTTGTAGAGGGGAAGGAGAAAGCCATGCCTCGTCGAAGAAGAAAGGAGGTGGAGAAGAGGAATAGTGCCGGCCGACCGGTTGGGACGGACCTGGGGGAAATGGCGGTCACCATAGCCGGTCTGCTGGGAGAGGGTGACGCCACCTATCATCCTGTGCGTAAATGGACACATTGTGTGCCCAAGGTGCCGTGAGTTCCTCTCTATGCAAGACATGAGAACTCATGAGAGAAATTGTGCCTTTCGATCGTGCCCCTGCCTAATCTTGGACTCGGGGTGTTGGTGGGAGGGCTCCCGGATGGACATTCCGGGCCACTTGGCAAACCGTCATCCCGACATCGAAAGGGGAGAATTCTCCTCCCGGATGTTTGTGATGGGGTGATACCTGTCCAGGCAGTGCTCCCGGGTTGCTGGTTTAGCCTGGGGGAACAGCCGGTTCCTGGGTCAGATAATCAAGGAAGAGAAGGAGGGACAAGACCATCTTGTGGTGTACTTCCTCCTCCGTTTCTTCGGCTCAAAGGAGGAGACCAAACGGTTTCGATGCCAGATTTGCCTGGGTGAGGGGAGCTAGCGGATCACGTATGAGGGAACGTTCTCCTCATATGTGAACCGCAGTGGGTGGCTGGCAGCCTCCGTAGTGTTTTAAAGCATGGAGATTGCTTGGCCTTACCTTTGGTAACGGTGGAGGGTCTGTTAAAGGAGCAGGCACTCTCGGTCACGATGCCAGTTTGGCCGGTCAACGGTAGAAGGAGACAGGAAGAACCATCTCCGGAGGAGGAGGACGACGCAGAGCCCAGGGAGATCGTAAAATGTAAGTCAGCCCGAAATGCATATAGTAAAGTATGTAATCAACCAAAATAAACATAATTAAACCGTAGTTTTGGATCGTTATAAAAGGTTTTTTAAATAAAATAATATATCATATGGCATCTGACTATCTTCTTTACTATACATATATATGTGCAGGGCCGGATTTACATAAGGGCATTTGGGGCCGGTGCCCATGGCCCCACAAAACTATGTTTAAACATAATTTTTTTTTAATATTACCGCGACAGCCTAGCGTGGCCTAATCATGAGGGCCACAGGCAGAGAAACCAAACCCGGGAAACACCTATGGAACATCGGAAAATTTCGGAAAAAAATTTTACATAGGTATTTTTCAGTTAAATTAAAATAATTAGTTTTACACAATAAAATGTATGTATGTTTACAATAACCTTGTTTTTAAATGAAATTTACAACTTCCTAGTTGAAATCTAGTTGAACGTACAGTATTTTGTGTAAATTTTCTAAATCATCAAATTTGCCTACTCTCAAAGGGGAGGGAGCCCACCGTATTTGTACCCACGGGTCTCTGATTGTTAAATCCAGCCCTGTATATGTATATACATTAATTGGCGTAGCAGAGGAAGCTAATGGGACAAATCGTAAAAGTTATTAATTTGTCTGACTTAAGTATATATTGAATAATTATAAGGATTGATTTAGCCCTTGGTATAATTAAATTAAATAAAAATTTACTAATGGGAAGTAGATAATATGATGGCACAATTATGTCTTTAAAAACAAAATATCTTTGTGATGTTATCACTCCATCTTGTCAAAACTGTTGTATAATTTGTAATCGTATCGTATGTTAGTCACCTCTTGTTCACCAGATGTTGCCTGTACCACACCTCCTCGTAACCGCTCTGCACCTTGTAGTAATGCACCTTCAACTCTCGTTTTACTGTTGTGGTATGTATATATAATTTGTTTGTATAATATTATTTTATAACTGTTAATCTATTATTCCGCTAATTTTTTAACTGTTTGTATTAGTACCCTTTACGTCAAGTTAGCTTGTAATATTATGAAGCTGTTTACGCCTGTCTCTTTTGCACGCAATTAATGTTTATTACTCATACCTATAGCTGTTTGTTTATTTTGTGTAGTTTTAAGTATAATAACCGTTTTAAATTAATACCAACTGAACAGGGACTATTTCCAATAGTCCGAAATGCATTTTGGTTATTTATGTTGATTACTCATACTCATGTAGTCGTTTTTTATTGTACACCCTTTTTGTTTTATTAAATGTTTTACATTGATTCCTGAGTGTTTGTGCCTATTATCACTGGTGTTTATTATTATTATTATTATCTACCTCACATTAGTAAGATTTTTATTTAATTTAATATATTGAATAATTGGGTGCAATTTCAAAAAAAAAAAAAAAAAAAAAAAAATGTAGGTGTATAAACGTCCACACTTTTGACCCGAAAGCATTTCGCCTCGTCGGATATACCAGTTGCATTAAGCCATATCATTAAGCCTCAAGTTTCGAAATTAAATTTAGATTCTTATTTAGAAACTTAGAATCATTCTTACGAATATTCAATTTAATTAAATTCAGTTCATTATTATAGCCCAACTAATTAGCCGACAGCGAAAGGCAATTTAAAAAAGAATTTGTCACGTTCCCCAGGTGAGGCTCGAACTCACAACCCCGGCATAACTCACAAGTACTGCTTATAAGTACCGTGCGCTAACCAATTGCGCCACTGGGGATGACACTTTTCCAACCACATTAACAATTACCAACATTCTCGTTTGTGAACGTGAAACGATCCCGAAAAACACTTGCGTAAGCCAACTCAATAAGCAGGTTTTCGACCTGGCTGATCTTGCCAGGATCAAACATTTGTACGCGTATTAAATGCATTGGTGCAATTGAAATTGCAAAATAAGAGGAAAACTATATGCTGTTTTTGTAACTTTCGATCTGCTTTTGATACCGTCAATCATAGTTTTATGGTATCTATTAGTAAGAATGCGTATGAATAAACTGTTTCTTGCCCATGTAATTGATATATACTCCAAAGGCAGTGAAAGAGTAAAGATTTTAGCTGAAACGACAGATTCATTTGGTATTGACATTGAAGTTTTGCAGGGTGAGATTCTGAGCCTACTGCTTTTTAATTTATATATTTTATGTTCTTTACAACTAGAGAAATTCCTTAAAGTAAACTAAATATATTTGATAATTCAATTAATAGCATTAAAAACTCTGACCAGTTCATAAAAAATATCCAAAATCTCAATATAAATAAATATATGAGAATGTTGAGCCTGGATATAAAAAACATGTATCCCTCCATCCAAAAAAAGTTTATAATATATACATTAAATTATTTAAACTGTGACAAATGGATAGCCCAACTCGTCGAATTTGTTTAGTTGATAATTATTTTATTTGTAATAAAGGCTTCTTTAGACAATTAGATAACATTGTTATAAACAACAAAGCAGTCATCAACATAACGGTTGTAGAACATTATACCTTGTAGTTTTTGGATAATATTGTCGATGTTAATCATGCACAGTTCAGCGAGTTTTGGACCGATGCAACAGCCCATCTAATTGTCTAAAGAAGCCTTTATTACAAATAAAATAATTATTAACTAAACAAATTCGACGCGTTGTTATAAACGACGACAAACTCTCAAATCATACTTCAATATGCCAACAATATCCAGAAGAATATATGTTTCGAAATAGAAAATGAAAATAACAGCAAACTTAATTTTTTAGACATCACATTACCTTTTAAAAATATATAAAACCCTGTGACGTCAGTAAAGTAATCAATTACTACTCCAGCACACCCATGTATATTAAAAAGAACATATTCAATATACATATTGAATATGTTCTTTTGTGTCAGCAAAATCAAAACACGTACAAGTGATACTACTAACCATAACATAGAAATAGATCAAATTTATCGCACCTTTCAATTAAATAACTACCCAAACAGAATTATCAACAAATGGCTACACAACCACTGGTCAGGTTAACCCAAACCAAAGAGAAAAATAATTTACAAAAAATTAGATTATACTACTACTATTTTTGAAAAAATCCAAAGAATACTAACACCATATACTGTAATATCATTTTAGCACCCACACTAAACAATAAAATCAAAAATTTCTTAAAAATCAAAGAACAAACTAATAGTAATACTGCGTTTTATTAAATAATAATCTTGTTTACAGTACTATTACATAGGTGAAACTAGCAGAAAGTTAAAAGCCCGTATAGAAGAGCATATAAGAGCGGTGAAGTATGATTACACCAACTCAGAAGTCGCCACTCATTGCAACCAAGCTGGCTGCGAGATCTCACTCGACAGCGCCAAAATTCTTAAAAAAAGAAAAACAATATTATTAAAAGAAAATTTTATGAACACATTGAAATTATCAAAACAAATGAAAAACACAGAATGAATCTAAATACAGGTGCAGTCATCAATGACATCTGGCAACCATTCCTTACTAAGTAGCAAAGCCCATTAATATGTACTACCTCCCTCCCTCCTTCGTATCCCACTGTGTAATTCAACACACCAAACATTCATTGAACGATACAGGGAATACTCACATCTTTTTAACCTCTACTATCTGGTCTATGCTTTTTGTACATTTCATCGGAATTATTTTTTACCCCACAGGTTCACCCCTTTAATTATTTTTCACCCCTTATTAATTTTACAAAAATTCCGTTTCTTAATTATTTACTTAATCTTATATTTAAGTTTATCCCCCTTTTTATTTTAACACATATTGTTATACTGTTTAAATGTGTATAAGGGTGGAGCTAAAATTCTTTTAACTCCACTTTTCTCCCCTTTTTTCACTTATGTCATCTCACGAGTCGTGTTGTCCTAACTGTTACTATAATCTCAGGTAATTATGTTTAATTGTATAAACCTTTGTACGCGTATCCTAAATATTTCAATACAATCGGTAAATCTGTAACTCTGTAATAAATTTTTGCTGATAAATCTGTTATAATAGGACTGAAGAGGGGCATTAAGCCCGAAATACATATCCTTTCCAATCAATAAACCGACCTTTCTGCACTAAAAGTGTTCCTGTGTGGTTTGTTCTCAACAGCAACCATATGCTAAGAAAATACATATAGTAAAGAGAACAACAGCAAGCAACCAAGATCTAAGAATACTATGACCTGCCAAGATCCAGCGAACACCAAAAAGATGGAAGAAGAATTGAACAAATTACTAACAGATGTCTGGTATCTAATGTAATATTACAAATTTTAATAATACAACAATTGAACTAAAAAGAAAGGCGATCACAAGCACAGATGAATTCAACGTCCCTTCCACATATGTCCAGTCTGAAAGGTGCACATATGTGGACCTTTCTCTCCTCTATCCCCTGACCAAGCTCTTCCTTCCCCTTCGTGACCCCTCAGTCACCAAATTCTCGATAATCGCAGATGTGCGAGTTAATGAAGGAGGGGTGCTAATGAGTAGCAGATTTTAAATTCTGCTTACATTTAAACACTATTTTATTAGAGAAATTAGAACTTCCAACACTAACCTTACCTAAATCCATATCCTCATCAATGCAAAACCATGACATTAAAAAAGTAAACCAAAGTACTTGCATAATACCTAATTTTGTTTAAAAATTTTTTAATCAAAGGTTACGATATCCTACTTAACTTAACTGATAACAATTTAACTATAATCCCTGTATAAAATATGTTCAATGATGGGTAATTATACATATAATTGGATGATGGCATTGAAAAATATGTTAGATGGACACGATTTTTCATTTCTATGGTTGTCACAAGATCCTCATTTGATCGAAACTTATCAAACATTAATTATAAAAGTGTTACTGCGAACAGAGCATACAAGAAGATTGGTCTTTGTTGGAAAAAAACAAGCATTTTCAATTGTATCGTATTTTTAAAACAAATTATGTGTGAGGATTATTTGTTTATGGACATATATTATCATGTAAAATGATTAATCCTACAGCTGAGATGTGGTCAAAGTTATATTTTGACGTATAACAGCAGACTAATAACAGATCCTGTGAGAATTTGTATTAATTATAGCGTTTCTCAAACTTTTTGGTCCGCGACACCGCTTTTGCACTTAAAAATTTCAAAAGACCCCCGAACAATGAGTATGTGTAGGAAAACATCCTGGAGGGAGGGAGTTAAGTCAAGGTCCTAGAATATATTCTAGGACCTTGGGGTTAAGTACCCTCTCATGGTCGCTCCAGTGCTGCCAGCTAAAAACGCATACCAACTAAAATAATATTGGAGTAGCCCAAGACATAGCCAAATATTGACGCGCCACAGCACTAGCGGAAATTTAAATATGCCGACTGAAAAGCTTTCGGTTGATGGGTTACAGCTCTACTGTATTTCTAACTCGACTTGCCTACAGACGCAACGCTGCTAGCGAACACCGTTCCAAATGACAATGTTGTTCTATCATAGTTTAGGCTGAGAGTGGAACTCGGGGATTCCCCAATAGCGCACAAATTTATGAATATTAGGCTCGTATTAAAATATTTATATTGTTTTTATTATTTATATGTGCATTTTATTTAAGTAAAAATTATTTTATATATTTTTTTTTATTTTATTAACTCTAAACATGAATCCATAGTAAATTTGTAAAATATGTGAAAAAAAATTGATCTGGCATCAATTTTTCAGCGACCCCTCAAATATTTTTCGCGACCCCCACTTTGAGAATCACTGAATTATAGTATGCAAGTGTGAAAATTGGAGATACGTCTTTCTTTCATTGTGTGAAATTTGAAGCAAGCAGCAAAAAGTATTTGACAAGTTTTAAATCCTGGAAAGATGTAATTAATTATTCGCGTTTGTCAAAAAATGATTATTATTGTGTATTTTATTTTGTATTATCTTGTCC
Organism: Centruroides vittatus; assembly: GCF_030686945.1. Lineage (NCBI taxonomy): Eukaryota > Metazoa > Arthropoda > Arachnida > Scorpiones > Buthidae > Centruroides > Centruroides vittatus. The sequence goes on along the minus strand of NW_027120692.1, from coordinate 1,746,864 downwards.
TAAGTTGTTATATTAATTTGTTTTACTGTACAAACTTCAGTTTTTTGTACAAAATTTTTAATATATCCGTAAGAATATTGTACCAAAATTTAAAAATAAATGTAAATTACTTTAAGTTTTTTATCTATAAAAAATCGGTTTTTTTCATATTTGAATGTGTGGGGGCACGATTTTATTCACCCCGTTTGAAGCTTAATAACCACTGTGGTTTTTTTGAAAATATCTGAAATTTTGCAGAGAGGTTTGTGTATTAGGGACATTTATACCATTAAATTTTTGTGGTTAGAGGTCGAGGGGTGGTGAGATAAAAGGGATCGTGTGTATCTCCAGTAGGGTCGGACTTAATGACGATTTGGGGATACTATAGATTACCACCTATGGAATTTCGGGTCTTTGAGTATATATCTGAACTCAGGAGACCGAGACGAGTTCAACGATACCCTACTTTTTGACCGGAGACGAAAAATAATAAAGTTATCATACTTTTTTCCAGCGATCGCGCGATGATAGGGAGTCGCGTCGCTCTCTCCGCTAAGTCGGCTTCGCTATCGCGATCGGGAGTCGCGTCGCTTGCCGTTAAAATTGCCTTTAGAAGACGTTCCCCCCCTTTTTTTTACTTTGTTCAAGAACTACCGTGAATCAATAACTAGTGACGTTTAGCACATGGCGGCCTGCCGGCGGCTCCCCTCCGGGAGGTCAGTCGGGAGCACGAACAGTGGGAACGGCAGCCATGTTCGCTGCCATAAGTAACATTAACCGAAATGGTGATCGCGCGATGATCGGAAGTCGTGTCGCTCTCTCCGCTCTCGTATCGCGTGTTTAACCTACTGGAGATGACCGTACTCCGAAGTCATGGTTTGCAGACTTTACCGCAAGATGGCAGTACTAGCAACTATGGTGCCGTCTTCATGAGAGAATTAAAAAAGTATGGTAACTTAAAAAGCATGATAATTTTTTTATTTTTCCTCTCCGGTCCAAAAATAGGGTGCCGTTGAAATATAAATATAAAAAGTTATTTATAAAATTTATTTTTTCCAATAGTAAGACTAATGATATATATCACCTTCCTTAATTATCAGCTATTAACAGAGACCAAGATTAAAACAGTTCACTTTATTTCGCCCATTTCACAATGCATTTCGGATTGATAATTTTCCAATCCCTCTTCGGATTCACAGCTTCAGTATCTATGGTTGCTGTCTACAACAACGAACAAAAGGTTAGTTTATAATAATATACTTTGTTATCCAGAATGATGGATATAGTGCACAATTTGTACATTCTAATGGTGCAGTTTCTACATATCAGTCTCTTGAACTTGCTGGCATGTTTTCTTTGTGTATTTTAGATAGGAAAATGCAACGCTTCTTCCATTTCCTACAATTATTAACTTCTTATTACCTCTTAGAAGGATTTTAACTTAAACAATACAGTTCATAACATGAGAAATGTCAAAATGTAGTTTTTCATTGTAAATATTTTCATAAGCTGAAACCAAAATTTTCCCAAACTAAAAACACAAGAACACTACTTATATTATATAAAAGAAAGAAGCACTGTCCAAAAAATCAACAACGTACTGAATATGGTACAGCCTGACCTGAGTATACTATCAATATAAATAAACTATCAAATGGCTGAGAGTAAACCCCTTCAAAACCTGGGTCGTATTTAGATTATAAAAATGTTGTTATATTTAGAGTTAAGTACTATACTTACCATTTTAAACTCTGATCTTATCTTCTTTATAATAAATAAAATCCAGAAAATAGCTAAATTCGAGATGAAACAATCTAAATTTATACCACTTATCTAATTGCCTAAATCTCAAATCTAGGGTGCGAACAAAACAATCTAGATTTTGATGAGAAAAATAGATTCTAAAATGACTCCTGTCCAACATGTGGTATATCAGTAGACTTCGATGTTTTGACTTAAAGTAAAATGGCGGTCGATACCACCCGTCGCTGCACCAAGAGCTCTGTATCTAAGAACATAGTAATTCTATGTAGTATATTCTAGCTCGTTGGACTCAACGGACAACTCACTGCTGATATAAGTGTTAAATTTAGAAACTTACGGACTCTACCCACTAATCAAAGATGGCTGCGCCCACATAAGTGAAATACAGTATATATTTTTTACGCGTATGAAGACGTGCATTACAGCGTTAATTCACTCGAAAACACTTATTAGCAACTAGAAGCAGATATATCCAAAATAAAATTTAAAAAATATTGGATGAAGTAAATTAAATTCACCTTTCAAGTTTGTATAAACTAGCAGAAGCTACTGTAACGCCACTATCACTCGCATCAACTCGCAGTTCGTATCAGTTACTGCTACTATATCTCTGTTCAATTAGAATTGCCGTTGAGTCTGCTGAATCAAGGCCTCCTATAGATAGATGGTCTTAGCTGAACACAGTCATTGAATGTGTATCACTCAATCGCTCGTGTGTGCACGGCCGTAGCCTAAAGCTAGATTTAAGTTCTAGCATGTGGCAAAATTATTTCATATCCATGCTGCCAAAAGCTTTGCGTAGCGTGGAAAATTGAATGTATCTCGAATCAATCAATAATTTTCAGATATTAACGAAATTTCCGATTGGGTACGAGTTTTAGATATAACATAACATTTCTGTTGACAAAAATTTCGAGACTGCACGCACACTATTTCAATTCACTTTAGATTTGGATGCTTCATATAGGCTACAATGAGGAATAAGTATTGTAATGTATTATTCGTATCAGTATCGTAATCGTATTGTTATATATTTTTCAATTGAAAATGAAGATTTTCAACTATAAACTGATAACTGTGAGTAAAAAAAGGAATAAATATGGCGACATTTTCTTTGCGTTTTTTCTTGACCTTCTTTGCTACAACTTTCATTATTTGTCTTAAAAAACGATATCCTTTAGCCAATTACAGACATTATTCTACTTGTTCATAATTTTAAAGTTATGACTCAAAAAAGTAATTAAAAAACTTAATAGCATAGTTATTTTTTCTGTTAACTTCATTAAACATTCTATAATCATTCAAGGCTTTCAAGAGATGGAATGTAAGCTAAGGAAAAAAAAAACTATCAAATCTACATAAAATTCCGTAATTTTTTTAATACGAATATTTTGCATAACGTCAATAATGCGTATATTATTACATAAATTATTGTTCCGACAGAGGATAAACGTAACATTCTCACAGAAAGTCTGTTCGAACTTCCTGGTATCGGTCCGATCTCAAGGAAGTCAAAACTCGTCTGTAATCCGTCAAGGATCATCGTGAAATAATATGCAAATTATCCTATGAAGTCGCCGCTCTGTAATTGCATCCATCTTGCCAATCTACATATAATAAATGAGAAATTGCTGCAGGAACTTGGACATGTGCACGGGATCATTAAAAAAAAAATGCATACGAGGAATCTTAAATCGTGTTTTTACAGTTTTATTTTCCATAATCGTAAAAAAAAGTTAATGCTATTCAAATTTAATTAATTAATTAATTACGATACTTTAATAAATATTGCTTAATTAATGTTTGTTATAAAATTAAAAAAAAAATTGTAGTTCATAAAACTGTTGATAGATGGTGGAATGTGTTACTCTATTTATTTAGAGGACAGTGAAATTCTTCCTTTTATTTTATATTAATTAGAAAGGGTAGAGGTATTTTAAATTAAATTTAGAAATTGTTTCTAAATATTTTTTTTAATATGGCATAACGTTATCAGATGGCTTAAACGTAGTTTATTGTAAGATGGTATGAGGTCCACGCGCAGTTTTTAGAGATCCTCTGACGCATTTATTGCCAACGAAAATCAATTATTATAATTTATTACGATAGAATGAAATTTTATTTGGAGATGTTCTCTGGGTCATATTATAGAAAGTTGGATTTGCAGATTACTACAATCGTACTAACAGATGGCGCCACGTTTGAAAAAGTGCAGAACACAAGAACCACTTGTAGAAGCTGGGTTACAAGTTCGTTCAACGGCGGTTAATCGTTCATTCTTTTAAAAATGAATTTTTAATGGAGGGCCACACAAAGAAAGTAATTATTGTGAATATCCAACATCTGTCCACTGTCTTTTTTGCTTCAGAAATTACAGTTAAAACATTCAAGACACCACTGATTAATATATTCCTTACAACTAACAACAGACATCCGATTGTTCTTGGTTTCTAAAAAAAAGAAACAAAATTCCGTTTCATTTTTTTCGGTTAACTTATATGAATGTAATTAGAGTAGACGAATAGTAAAAAAGTGGGCATTTTTATATTAAAAAAAATACGTATATATAGAAAGATGACTCGAAGTTTATTGACTTTTCAAAACAAAATTAGATTTGTTATTTATAGTTTTGAGTCGAACACGTGTTTGTACATTATGTAAATTAAGTTTGAATCTTTGTATCGTATAAAGGAATTTCTATTTAAAATATTCTCTTTGTTAATTATATAATGAAACTTTCCAGATGCTTTTCCTCCATGTTACGAATTTGGGGTGGAATCACGTTGTCAACAGATTCTACGATTCGCTCCTTCACATATATTATATAAATTGTTTATATCCAAGATGTGACACGTATTCCGTGATCGGAATTTTGTTACTTTATAAACGGTAGTTATAAAATAATCGGTTTACCAAATAGAGGGAAGGGTTGACAGTATCATAATTATCCTTGTAATGTCAAGGTGTGTTCCCGCACCAAAAGTTCGAGGTCCCATCTGCTTTCGGGCGAAATTCGACCAGTCAAGAACTGTATAGTTTTATGCAGGAGCAGCTGCATCCCTCCCTGTAACTCCTTGAATATACCTCGCAGATTCATGAAAAATGCGGGGAACTTTAAAAGGATCAGTCATCCGCATTTAATGTTTTTGGACACTCCCCGAACGATAATCTTAATCTGTAACTAATCTAACCGCTGTTATTTAAAATATTCTTTCCCACAGATATCATTTTCCTTATGACAAAATAATATAAGGAAAGAATATTGCTGTTATAGAATAATTGTATGTAAAAGATACACAAAACGAAATATAGGACCGGTTCTGGGCGGGATGGGTCCTGACTCGCTGTCAACCCCGTAAGGAAATAGGTATAATGATATATTGCAGATGTGGATAAATGAGTTTTTGGGGAACAAAAATTGAAATTCTAGAAGTTGGTATTTTCGTTTTTCGACGAGGTTATTACTTTTCTGGATAGGTTTACTTATTTTTAGAAGTAATAAGCTTAAGATTTTAAAAATAATTTTAAATTTTGAAGCTTTTATTTTTTATATTGTTTTTAAAGAAAAATTAGTTTTAATGTAGTACAAAATGTACTGTACCATTCATTCGGAAAATACTACAGAAGTTTCTAAAAATCGATGATTTTAAGAGAATTTCTGCAATGAAAAATGTTTACAAGAAAAACGTTAAGATGTTTATTTACATCATTTATATTACAACAGACTTCACATTCATTAAATTAACAATAACGACAGCCTTATCCGCAGATACACTTCAATTTTGTACATCTAAATCTGCGAATTTTTTTTATAGCAAACAATATACAGTACAAAATTCATATTATTGTTCCATCTTATTAAAACCCACAATAGTTTTTACAAACATCAATCTAAAAATTTACTCTACCCATAAAAATACCGAACATCACGCACAAAACTTTTTTTCCGTCTCATTCTCTTAATATCCAGAACACGAAGAGTATCACAATGTTTATAGTGGAGCTTGACTGACAACTCGATGACAAGTAAAGTGCGTGTGGTATTGGATTGAGATGGTTATCCGAAATATGCCGACATTGTACCAGAGGAAGCTGGTACGAAGTGGGGCGCCTCGATGGACTAGTGGGCCTGAAATCGGTGTCCAACTTCCCTAGATATAACAGTGAATTGCCGTGATGATCTATGTCTATTCTAACAACATTATACTCCAGGCTTGGTATTCGTATGCCGAGGTTCAAGCATCCTCCCGTTGATGTCACATCCTGAGTAACGTTAGCCTCCCAGGAACCGCTTCGACCGCATAGATTTCCACTGTGCCTATTGACACCGGCCACGAAAGAATCTTTTTGAAGAGTCAGAAAACCCCTATAAACGTTAAAGTTATATTCGGTAGCACCCGCGAATTTGTTGGATGGTTGAATCTCTACAAACTTGCCTTCGGCCTCCAGAAGAAAAGTGGGTGTTGCACAGTTCGGATCGGCATAATACTGATAACTACCCTTCCAGTTATCTCTGTTGAACTGTAGCTGACGTGTTAGGAACATTCCCAGTGGACGTATCTCGCATCTGGTACTGATCCATTCTCCATTCAAGTATACAGGCAATCTCGGACGTGCAGGAAGTTGCGGTGGGGATAATTCGTGAGATTTACTGACTAGATGGCATACGTGGCATCCTACACTCTGAAATAAGTAAAACGTATATACATATAAATCAAATTGAAGCCGATATTCGTAGGCTTATGTAAATAAATTGGCATTGGAATTAAAAATGCAGTAAGTGAATTGCAGATAGGTTTAATCATCTACATCGCGGTTTGTCATGTAAGAAGGTAATTATCATCACGTATGACAATCACTCATCCCAACCTGATCATTAATAACGTGAGAAACACAATTTATCCAATTATCGCGTGTCATAAGGTTATTTCGGTTGTCAAAAAACGTATTGTCGGCTTTAAAAGATGGATGTTGACGTCGTCTGGGGACGATGTGGTGATAGAAGTCTCCTATAATCTCCGTGCATATTTAAATAGAAATTTGATCTATCTGACTCGTATCCTGTGATATTAACCTGTTTCTTTGTGTTATGTAAGACTTCTTTAGATAAATTATCGGAAAGTAGGTTAGGGAAATTTATGACAACCTCCAAAACTCGCCCATCTTTTCGAATAATTGAATATTTGCCCGAAACCACTACGGCAGAGGGAAGAAAAAGAGGAACTGCGGGATATTTCAACCAATGATCGTCTTTCTTTCGGGATATAATAAAGATCAGTGGGTGGTCTTCGTAAAACAGTCGGGTAGACAAAAGAACAACTCGCATACTTCAAGTCTCAGCGGGTGAAAAGGACATGTCATAGTAGGTACAGTGCCTCCGGGTATATCAAAAAGTGGATATCTGAAATTTTTTCTTTATAATTATCAGTTTTACATGTTAATTAATTTCATTCAAATACGTTTTTTTTTCTTTACTGGAGGTTTAATAGCCGCAATTTGCGTAAACTTAATTTTTTTCCCTATTGCAACTATCTTTGTCATAAATTATGTTTCCCCCCTCCGTTACAGATTCCAGCACTACTACTTACAGAACTTTTCAGTTTATTTATAAGAGAAACCGGCTGTTTAATGCATCACTTATGACACTTTTTTCTTTTTTTTAAATGTAGTTCTATTAGTATTATTATGGCACATTGTTGGCCCGCCATAAAAGCGGGTGTATAACTACTCAACAGTTAACTAGATGTAGCGCGTCTGGAGGTCCTGTCTCTTGACGGCTTGACGAAGATGCATGACAAACGTCGTCGTCTCTTTTGCCCCTTCTAGAAAACAAGACACGACTTACAGGGCATAGACGACTATCGATGACAGTAAGGTCGAGCATAAACGTAGCCATTTGTCTCTTCCAAACCCTCACACGTCGTAACCCATTTTTTGCGCTTACCTGATGCGAATGAGAGTTTATTTTGAATGGGGCTTTAAGGGGTTAGAGGAGGAAAAACCAGTATGAGCTTCCCGACGAAAGCTTTAAATTAATTCTAAGCCAAGATTCCGTAGATGCGAAGGGGAACAAAATCTTAAAATAACATAGCAAAGACGATGTTATTTTAAATCTAATTTATGACCTCAGTCACATTGTTTTGATCTCGATCGGAATTTTATTGGATGAGATAGCAAACGAGTTCATGTAACACGCGATTTTAGCGTTTTTTATAGTCTAGGGATTAGAAGTAATTCTAAATTCTAATCAGGATCGGATAAGTTGGTTTTTACAGGTGGAGGCAACGCCCTCTTAAATCTTTTGAATCGGATAATAAAACATCCTTCCTCCTTTCAACTTCGTTTCTTCCATCTTTAAATTCACTTAGCGCGACACATCAGAAGTTACTAGGATCTTAAATTATATCGATAATTATTTAAGCCTCATAAATAAGCACCGATTTATATTTATGGAAAAATGTTTAACTTACCTTTGAATTAAGCAACGGTGCTTGATAACTAGTTGGTCTGTAAAAATTTCGTTTGTTCACGTCATTGTGTACGTCACCCAAAAACAGTTCGATTCTAGTAGGATGAGGCTTATGGCGATGGTGCAGAGCTTTTCTATGTTCTACACGCATTAATTGAAGTTCGTTAAAGGTTATGTGTAGAGAACTTAAACAATCGTAATCTTCGATAACGTCGTTCCTACTTCCATTTCCGTTTTCTACGTAGCTATATATTCTGTATCTCTTGTACGGCCGCCAATTCGAACGAATATGATTCGGACAGGAGCGATTGATCCTGTGAGCCAAGCTTTCGGCCACGTCGCTACTGTAGGCGATTAGATTGACCCGAGTGGTGACATAATCGGTTTCCATTGCACCGGGAACGATCCAGGATGCTCTAGAGAGATGATAATGACCCCATGCAATGATGGAATAAGCTGGTAAAGTGCAAGAATCGTCCATATAATAGAACTGATGCAAGACAAATGTTTTGTTTGAGAAAAACTGATAACGTCTCAGGAGAAAATCTGGTCCTGGACGTACTTCACAGCTGAAAAATTAATAGTACCAAATAAGTTTTCTAAATTTTGAATATAGATTTTATTATTTTTTAAATGTAACGCTTACAGGCCTATAATTTTTGTTTAGATTTAAATTTTCTTAGCGATAATCAATATTAAATTTTCTTCATTTTGTATCTTAAAACGCAGTTGCCATATTTTCTAGAATATTTAGAACATTAGTAGCGTGCTACTTGTGTTGTTTGCTTAACTTAAAACACGCTGAAGTGGCATACTACTAGATCATATTAGTGTTTACTGGACACTGAGTCGCCTCGATGTTTCATTAATGGCTTAATGCCACTTCGGAGAAATATACAATAGTATTTTCAAATATATTCTAAGAAAGTTAAGAGTGAATCTTTTAAACGATATCAATAGAGCCACATTCTTCAGATTATATAGTAGAAAAAGGCTTAGACACTGCATAATCGAATGCGTTCGCCCACACTTTATATAAAAATCTCGAGATTTTAAAAGAAGTGAAAAACAAACATCGAGTAGTTTTCCAGCTGTTGGCTAATACATTAGAGTGGAACCACTCCTAGGTTTGGACGGAGGAGGGTGACAGTTGGTCACGTGCTGCCACATCAAGGTCACTTTTGAATAGGGAACGGCATGTAATTACATATACCCACTTCGGCAGCACGTCATCGATACTGCTAAATACGCTTCTGGGGCAATGAAATTAATATGTCTCAATTTTTAAATGGCTTAGCTGTCAATAGGTATCGATTTCTACGCTAATATGCTGTAGTTAAATGCAAACGCCTTTAAAGATCTCTCAGGCACGTTAACTGCGATGGAGCTTTTCTCGTTTTACCTTTTAAATTCGGTTCTGCTTTAGTATAAAGCCCTTTAGGTGAGACAAAGAGCGAATTAGGGAGTAGCGAAACTTTCATTTAAACGCGAAACTTATCTTGTTCACGCCGAATCAATCCTGGAACATGTCTTCTGCAAAAGTGAACTTGTGACATGAACTGTCGACACATCATAGTCATATCTGCTAAACAGGCGTCAGTCTGTTCGTCTACTGCTCGAACGCATCATTCAATAGATCAAAGGTAAATAAACCATCGTCGACGACTCGTTCCAATATATTTTCTCGTCTGCTTAATCTATACTGATCCATGCAAGTCATTTCTATGAAATTAATGAAAATGCGATTATTCCTGGCTTCATTTTTGTTCTGCACAAAAGCACTTCTTCCGGTAGACAGATGACGGACAAAAGAAAAACCTAGCGAGATAGGCATACAATAGGGAATGTGGGTGGTCTCTTCTAAATTGAGTTTCTTTTTTTTCGAAGCTTAATCAAAATTATCTTTCTTAATTTATTCTATTACTAGTAGATATGCTTTTGATATTATTATTTCTTCTTATTTTTGTATTAGATGCTGTTCTTGCAATTCTATACCATAAATGATAAATCTGCAGAAAGGCGGAGAAAATAAGGATCGGTTTTCTGTGTAAACAAAATCCAAGCTGTTCTTTCCTTCCTTGTCAATTTAATTACGTTCATTAACAATTATTTAATCGTCGTTTTCTAACGTCCGATAAAGTAACGATTCCTGAACCGAGATTCAAAGAATAGAATCGTATTTTATAAAAATATAATTCAAAATCGAAGTTTGGCAGAGATATGACTTTATGAAAGAAGCAACTGGTAGGGAGGAGTCTGTGCAGATTCATCCATGTGAAAGATCACGACTTATGAGAAAAGAGGATTTCATGCTCGCTCGATCTCTGCAAACTGACTCCATTGGAGCGATAAAGTCACAGCACCGTGATCAATACTTATCACACTCTTCCATTAAGAGCACAAACCTTCTTCCCTTCTCACTCTCTTAAGACTTAATCCAGCACATTACAGATGTTCCAGGCTTCGATACATTTCTCCCAGTAACATTCTTGGCATAGTTTATGCATAAATATTTTATTATTTCGGTAACGAGCTTATCATCTTTCATCATTCCAAATCGAAAAGCCCAACCCCAACTAATAGCCAGGCTACTCCACCCGCAGTTCCTAGTATAAAACTACACAACGGATAATGAACGGCCTCATTACATCATTAACTCCTCCCCGGTTAAATCATGAAAATTCGCAAACCCACCTACGATAATTACGGTATCCGAGGCGGAACTACCTGAAATTTTTCACCAAATTTTTCTACTTTCTAAGCGCCATTTCTCAGTAATGTAATCTCTCTCCTCTCGCTGTCGTTTAGCGAAACGAAAGTTAAAGCGAGAAGATCGCTTAGGTGTCATTCGATTCCGTTAAGGAGAAGAGCGGGAGGGAGAAACCCCGCTGATTCTGAAAGCAATGTAAACATCGGGTGGATATTTCCTGCATTTAGACACTTGGCAACTCAAACTGTCAAGTGAGAAATACCCCCACCGTGATGAAGTTTAAAGTCCTGACAGGTAGAATAACCTTGCATTGATTTAACATTAGCAGATCCACTCCCCGTTTTAAAAGCGCACAGTTTACAGAAATTCTACTAAAGATTACATCTGCAATGATTAAAAATGTTTAAAACATTGCATAAAGTATAAAAGAAAACGTTATTTAATAAAGATAAACATCGTCTAATTTCAACTTAAGCGAGAATAAAGTACAATTCATAATAAACAAGTAACTTAGACTGTTATGATTTATACCTCTCAACGTTTTCGTTATAATAATAAATGAAAGGTTAGAGTAAAAATGTAAAAGGATCGCGGGGAATTTAAGTGGAAGCTATAAATAGATCTAAGAACTACAGTAAATGGACTAAAGAAGCTTATTGTTGAACTAATGGGAATGTAATTTACCAACCTTAGTGGGCCAAATCCTTGTGTTTAGCTCTAATATGATTGCAGTTTAAGAAGATAACAATAGTCTAGTGTTTAGTTGTAATTTAACTATAATCTAATAATGTAATTTCCGAATTTAAACAGAAATTAAGTCTAAAAATTTAAACAAAATAATACGCTTTTATAACTAAATATACAATATAATAGTCTTTATCCATCTTTCAAAAACACGGAAAGTGATTATACTTGAAATATAAAATACAGTCGAACCTTCGACAACGGTCACCTCTAAACGGAGGCCATTCTCTCAGAAATTTTTCCCTTCAATGGTCGTTTTTCAGAGGTTTGACTGTATATGAGATTAGGTAAAGTGCGTAAAGTATATTATATTAAATACGTATTGCTTAAGATATATTTATATTATAGAAAATAATTTGTACCTCGTATAATAATAGAAAATATAACACTTTATATATACGTTGTCGTATTGTTTTATTATTTGTCATGTTATTAAATAATAAAACAAAATGCTTAAAAGTTATCGATTATATGAAATAGTAAAATATGCACGTTAAATACCTTTTCGGTAAGCGAATCAAATCAAAAACTTAACGAACGTAGAGTAAATAAATAGCAAAAAAAAATGAGTAAAAACATTATTCTGGAGAGGGTTGATCGTATAAAAGCAGCTACTTACCTCTCAGAAACCCATTTTCCTAGGACGTCCGGTGGCACTTTGGATGTGACCGTAGCTTGGTTTCGAGCGAATTCTTCTTTCCACTGATGACATTCGCTATTTTGGCTGCCACTCAGAAAACACTCGGACAAACTCGGATACAAAACTGGAAAAAATACATATAAAATGATTTAAAAACAATAACTGTCGTTGACTTCTCAAAAATCTTTTTTTTTTTTTGTTTCTTACTTAAAAGGAAGCTAAATAACGTCCGGTCCATATTGAAATGCTCAATGTGACATTTTCGACAGAGTTTTAACTCGACACCTGTCTGCGTAACTCTCCATTGGTCATTCTACGAGTTGCTATGGTAACACGTGCTATACGTCTGGTCAATCAGATTTATTTTTCCACCAACGGGCGACAGCACCCTCTGACGGTGTAAACACTTATTCCTCATTGGATAAAATCTGTTACGGGTCGTTCAATTAAAAAGCGTGAATGTATCCCATTGGTTAACAATTATCTCACATTAAATTATTGAGAAATTAATGAATTCGTTACAACCGATATGAAATTTTATCGTGTTTTGTTTTCCTGAATAGGAAGATTTGATTATAATTCTGTATCGTGTGTTAAAAAAAAATAATAATAAATGTGTGGAGTTAATTCTTTAAAAAAAGTACAGTTGAGTTATTTGACGATTGGTCATTTTAGATTTAAAAAATCGCACGTTTCGTTTGAATTTTGTGTGTAAAAAAAGAGGAGGAGAAAACGGGAATTCAGTAAATTTTTTTCTTGGAAACAATGACAGATTCATTATTAGTCTGTAAAATTAAAGTTTACACTCGAAAATAAAAAAAAAATTCTGTTTGCGTGAGAGAATTAAGTGAGAAAGTAAAGATTAAATAATTTGCGTTAAGTATAGGTTTGCTTTAACTCTCGACATTATTATTTTCTATGTTTTTTAAACAAAGATTATCAGATAAAGGCAACGACCCTATTATTTAGATTACCTGAGAAGAAAATTACGTTTAGACCAGTTTTTAATTCTTTTCATCTTAACTGCAAATTTTCGATATTTACTTTATAATTAGCACGCAAACGGGGATTAAGAGAATTTTATTTCCAGCAATAAACCGGACTGAATAGCCATAGAAAGGGAAAAAAACTTAAGACGATATCTCTTTTAAGCGATTTTTCGCAACGAATCCAGCATTTAAATGCGTCGAAATGTTAAGATTATCATCTAATATCGCTTCTCCGGTCAGAAGCAACAACATAAAGGCGACTACTTTCTTTAATTTAACTTTAAATGGCGTCATCGCGTCCGAATAACTTTTTCTTTTTTTTTCCTCTCAGCTTATAGTTCTGCCATTCTAATGCTTGACGAGTTTACCAATTGCGTTATCTTATCTTTATAATAATAAATAAATATATATTAAAATATATATATGTATATTTATAGGACTGTATCACTATATATAACTACAGAGAACAGAACTACACTTCGGGAAAAAAATATTTACAAAATGGAAGTAGTAGAGCGCGAAAAGAAATCCGATCAGTTGCTGCTAGTCCTTTTGCACTTCTACTTCTAAAGCAACTTCTACTTTATGTCAACGAAGGATAGTCTTGTTAACAAGTTCTGAGAAACTCAAAACAGATGACATAGTTTACTTAGTTCGTCCTAATCCTAGGGTAAAGCAGCGATCGCGCCCTTGTAAATCCTAACAGCTGTCCCAATATTACCAAAGCCTGCAGAAACGGATAATTCAGCTCCCACTGGTTCAATGCCCTTTACCAATTTTTTTTTCCTTACATGCTATCTATTAGCATGTTTTTTACGCAGGTTTTTCCGTAGTTACACTAGAAAATAATATTAATCATCGGAAAGAATTTACTTCGTGAAAATTTACAAAATATAAAGTGCATAAAAAGTCGTGTGTATTCAGAATTTTAAACAATACTACTGCTTACTGCCATCTACAGTGAAAATTTATTACTATTTTCAATTCTATCCTCGGTCGGGTGAATTGTTTTAAATATTAATAAATTTATTAAAACAATTGTAAATTTTCGCTTCTGTTGACAAGAAACTTGTTTTAAAATTAAAATAATTTTATACGTTTCTAATGGGCTACAAATGCAAATTATTAATAGAAGAAAATGGATGCTTATTAAGTGACAAGTAGCTACGTAAGTAAACCAATGGTGTTGTTCGTTTCACAAGAAACAGACTATACTATTGGTTAAACAGCTATTTACAAGTTAGAAGCAATCCATCTGTTACTTATTGACTTTTATATTTAAATTCAGATTTTACTTGAGGGAAGCTTAAATTTATATCGTTTAAAATATGTATTAAATAATTAGATTAGCATTTTTGCGACATTAAAGACATTTAAATTTTAATGTATTTAGCTAACATTATTAAGTAATTGTTAATAATAAACACTGAAAAGTATTGTTACTGCTTGAGTATTGTTTGTTTGTTTAACAAAACCAATGAAGAATTTTTAACTATATATATATATATATATATATATATATATAGTTAAATTTATATATATATATAGCTTATATTTATATATATATATAACTTTATATATATATATATAAAGTTTAATCACGAATCATTAATTTGTTTTTTTTAATGTCATGTCTAACCTGATTATAGATTAATGGAAAATCGAGCAATATTGGAATCGATATACCAGATCATTCTAAATACGTATCAAAGGAAATAAGAACAATGATTTTCGAAATGCTTTGAATATTTACAGGAACGAATGTTAACTACATCAAGGTAAATTCCAGTTTCGTATCTACACTCGATTATTAGTCAATCACTTGGTTGGTACGTGTGGAAAGTATACGGCAGCTCATTAGTCGCTGATGTTCTGCTCGAGTTTTATTCCATCCATTATCATTTCACGGATTTATTCGAGTAAACTATGCAGTGCTACACCGATAACTACGAATTTCTCAGTTTTTTTTCAACTATTCTCAGATCAGAATGACTTTTCTGGGTAAAAGGATAGTGGATTTGGGATTGTATCCTAATAATAGAATCCGTCCGTGTGTTTTCGCTATCTGGAATTACAATTCCGATTTACTCTCGCTGCTGTTAGGTTACTGCACTCTTTTGGATCAAAATCAGAATCTCTGTTCGCTATCGATTCAACCAATTTCTGTGGCTGGTATCGCTCTACGTCACCTGTTCGATCCCCTGAGATGCTGGCTGAATGACACCAGACTGTTTCCACAAGTTCCCATTTGCGTCACATATCTCTTACGATGTACAGTACACTTCAACTCGATCTGAGAATTCTAAACATCGGGATACTGTTCGATCACAAAGTATCGAAGAATCATTACGAATTGGTCGAGAAAGCGGAAGAGACGGGTGTCTTACTCCAACTAGTGCAACGATCCTTGCATCCTTCCAAACTGAAGCATCTCTGTTGTTGTGTCATTCGATTATCTCTTCATAAGAACTAACGGTTTCCACAAGGCATTTACACTCTATCTCTTCCAAAGTCAATAAAATCTTATATCTATCTTAAAACAAATTAAAATTTAATATTTGAATTCTGTAGTGCATGTAGTTCATATATCTTTATCATTTACGTTTCATATTGTATAAAACACACACAGGCCATACACGAAATCTTTAACGCCATTAACACTTGCCGCCATCTACCGAAAAATTTAGAAACTTAATATTAAATTTGTATTTTATTTTATCGTAAAAATTTCAAGTTTGTAGCAGTTATAAATAGTGAATTATCTACGTATCGGCGGTTAATTTTATAAAAATTTAAAATATAATCAATTTATACGCAAATTAAAACAAAATATATTCTTATCAACAAGTTTCAGATCACATTATTGATTCAAACGGAATTTTAATAACTTTTTTTTAGGGGAAAAAAGAGGTGTCATTAAACACTTCTGTGTTATTTTATCCAGAAAAGCCGCTAAAACAGAGCGCACAACTTTTTTTTTTTTTTAAACTTTTTCTTTTTATTCTCTAGTGTCCTCAGATGTGTTTGTGACACAAGCAGTCTGGTTTGTTTCATTTTTTTGACATTTTTATTACGAAAATATCATCTTTCGTTATAATAATATACTCGGATTAAAATCTAAATCCTTTAGCGACATCAAAGAAAAAAATTTATCGATTTAATAAATTATTTTTCTGGAATAATAAACGCGAAATTAAGATATGGTTGTTTGCATTTAATGCGTCATTATGTATGATATGCATGCTCACTATTTGGTTTTATTTTGATATATATTAGTAATTACTTTTATTATTCATTAACATGTGAATAGTACGCTAGTAGATTACGAATTATAGCTTTTGATAGGACATTATGGTAGCTAATTAATTATATCCACGCTAACTAATGATAAGATTTTTTTAAATATAATCTATTATTGTGTTGATAACTATACCGGAAAGCGTACGTTAATAAGTGCTTGTGGTGTAGCGGTTATCACGTCCGCCTCACACGCGGAAGGTCCCAGGTTCGATCCCTGGCAAGCACATGTTTTATTAATATCGATTTTTTCGGTTCTCCTTGTTCTGGATTTAATTTCTTAATATAATATTTAAGTTTCGATTGTTACATTTTAACCTCTTTTTAGCTTTCCTGTATTGTTAGAAATGTTTTAAGTATATATATATATATATGTGTTTACTTTTTAAAATTTATTAAATAAACTATTGAATTATTAGTTTTAAATTGTTTTTAGTTAGTATATTCTGAACATATGTTAACTTTTCTTTTTAATTTAATGGCATATTGAATATAAGCCCAACAAAATACGCTGTAACTTGCGAATTATACAAAAATATTTGTCTTAACTAATTAGCAATAAATTCTTCTAATTAGATTAAAACTTTAAATATTTTCTAAACTTTTAATACTGAATTCTTTACTTTTTTACGTAAATTAGGCTATATTTTTCATTGATATATAGAACTTAATTAGTACTAAAGACTGATCTAACGCTACATACAGCATATCTACTATAATGAAAAATCATTATAATCCACTACAAAAAGTTATTTAAAATATTTTATTTATAAAAATAACACATTACATTCAATGAAATGAATAAATATTTTATTTTAAATCTCTAAAAATTCATAAAATAGCTTATAAAAGTAAAATTTTTATAGCAAGAAATACAGTATAGGTAAAAAAAAAAATCGTATAAAAAAGATAAATGTCCATTCTTCATTCCATTTTAAATCATAATCCTGTAAAAGAAAAGAAAAGAAAATAAAGAATTTGATAGAATTTTTTATTAATAAGTTCTTTTATTATTTTATTTTACGAATTATATCAGAAGCTTTCAAACTTAACCATAATAAATTTGTGTGCTGTATGATGCACTCTTCCTTGACCTAAATGCTGATCATTGTGTATAGCATTACATTCGACCACAATAATTCACCATTGTATACGATTCATGAACTGCTACAACTTTTATGAAATCTTATCGATCTTAGCTCCAATTTTAGATTTACTACATTGATATATTATAGTTATACGCTTGTTTATGTCTCTATCGTATTTTAGAACGATTTTTTAAAATATAATTTTAGATATAGAATACTTTAAATATGGCCCAAATTGTTAGCGATTTGATACAAGCGATTTATATATATAAATTGCGATCATTTTATATTACACGTCACGCTTTATACTTACCACGGCATGCATTTAAACATTGAGACTTTGTAGAAAAACTGTTATCGTTTCCACCGCATCCTCCATAAATGAAAAGATGACAAGTTCCCGTCTTGGGATTATAAAAATATTTCGGAAAATACCTATCACACGGTCCAGGTTTTGGAGGCAGATGACATATGGAAGCTGTAATAATTCAATAGTAATTTCGTTATTTCATTAACGATATTAAAATAATAAATTAAAATAATTATAAAAGCCGTATGCGTGTATTTCTGCATACACACTCTTTCCTTCTGTCGAAATCTAAAAATTATAATTGAAATTCTTCTTAAATCAAGGCTCTCATTTACAGACTTTACTGCTTAATTCTAATGAAAAATTGCAAGCGAATCTTTTACACAATGATTTAATTATGCCATTTAGCTCATTATTCTGCTTCAAAATTTTAATGGTTATTATTAAACTGAGAAAGTATCGTAAACGGGAATTCAGAAACGTGATTACGAAAGAATATTTGGTAAATGGAAGTTGTAATTACACAACGTTTTCTTCGCATATTGACAGAAAGTAAAAAAAATAAAAATAAAATAAAGGTCATATTACCAGTATCAGTCGTTCTTAGAAATTAAAGAACAAAAACGTAAATAGAAGGATGTAGATATAAAACTTTGCCCTTTATATCAGGGCAAATATTTAAAAATTTAATTAAAATAAACTCGGCCTTAACACTGGAAATTACTTTAAAAAATTACATTTTGATTACGTAAATAAGTTTAATTATTAAAGTTGAGATGAATGACTTATAGATATAATTAGTTAAGTATAATAATTTTGATTACTGTTAGTAGAAAATTATATATTGATATAAATAACTCAACATACAGTGTAGAAGTAAATTTAATTTTGATTATTTTTCTGTTATATTAGTTTAAATTCTTAATTATTTAATGTAAAATCTTAATGTATGCATTTAAAAGGATAATGAAATGATAGTAAAATATATGCTGCTAATAATAATAAGATAATTACAATATAAAAATTTATATATTTTTAATTTATTTAGTTGTATTAAGTGATAGCATGACATTTATATTAAGGTAAAATGTTTAAATTTTCTTGACTAAAAGGCTAAAATCATATATACACGTTTATTATAATTACACTAATTAATGCAAGACACTTGAAAATGTACAGTACATTTTCAAATGTCTTGGCATCAATTACTATAATTATAATTTTAATATTATATAATTACGTAATTAGTAATTTTATCACTACTTCATTAAATACTATACCTTGAGAGGAAACTTCATAGAAGAATAGCAAACAGAGGATGAGCACAATCCGCATATCTGTAGAGTGATGACGCTTCCCTACTGAAAAAGCGCTGCAGCATTTATTACATTCTCGATGTGTAAATATTCTTCGGAGTATAATTATCGCGAGGAAACCACTCGCGACTTTTTTCCGCAATTTAATATTGCAATGAGTGATAAGCAACGATATAGTGAATTTTACTTATCAGTGTTTTCCGGTTATACAAACCAGAGATTGGCGTCATTATAAATAAGTAAGGCGAAATATTTATATAATACTTAAGCTATCGTATAAATCAAAGTCCCGAAGAGCAATGGCATCATAGATTTACACGTTCGTTGTTTACTTAGAGTAGACTTATGTTGATACTTTTCTTCTCCTTTCTCCTTTTTTTTTCTTAGAATTTTGTTGTCCTCATGAAAGATTTTGTAATAGTAGAACATACAAAGTATTTCGTTTAAAATAAAACAAAAAAGATTAATAACAATATTGTTTAGTTACATTATGTTATAGATCCATTTTACTTAAGATTTATTCGAATTTTCAATGTGTAAATTATAGATCTATAATTTTTAAAGAGATTGTAGATCTATAAATTCCCATCGTCGTCCTTCTGTTTGTCTGTCCTTCCTTAATCTCGATAACTGTGTTAGGTAGATGAAAGTCGCGACCGTATACGGATAGCTTAGGGATATGAGGTCCCGATTAACTATACACGAACTCCGGTCTAGACCGGAAGTCACGTGAATTCAATTCAAAAAATTTCCCCTGAATGAAGTTACATAGATGTGCGGCACGACTCCATTGTTATCAGGAAAAGTATGATGTACAGGGGCGAGACACTACAAATTTGAGATGAGGAACATTTTTTAAATTTAGAATATGATTAAAAATTGCAGCCCGGCATTGTGACGACGTCACAATGAATAATTGCTCGTATATTTTGGATTTATATACAAGTTTATAGGGCTATAGACCAAATTTAATATATGCAATTGTTAATATTGTCCTGTTTCCTTTTCTTCACTGATATTCGGTTATGTTGTTAGTGGCTTCAATATTAAATTATTATTATAAAATTGTATGCTACATTATAGAATATTGTATAAATTTAGTGATAAACAAGCGAGTCTCTTATAAATATTAAAAGTATGGTTTTTGTGGCGAAATAAATCAGTCATCCACTTAGGATTGCACGCGCATGTTTTTTTTTTTTATTAAATAAATACGACAATTTGTTCCATAGAAGTATGAATAGTAGTTATAGGTATATAGTCCAATTAGTATTTTATTTACTGTTTTAGTGTAAAAATTATGAAATACGTAAAAGGAATTTCTCTATCAGGATGCAATCTTCTCTCAGATGAACTCCCAGACCACAAGAACTACTGTAATTTTTAATACTCTGTTAGTTTATTCCTGATTTATAGGACCCCGAAGTCGCTATATTTAGTTAGTTACATAATATATGATCATTTTATTTTGATTTACTTACATCAATCAATGATTTTATCACGTTGACTGTAATTATACCACTCATTTAAATTATTCTTATTGTGTAAACCATATATGTTATATAATTTAAAGCATGTTCATTCTATTCTAATATTTGTCTACAGTCATTGAATAACATATAGATGAATATTGTTCAATATTAAATTAGGATAATTTACGTTTCGTTGTTTTTTTCTTCTACCAATATAACTATCAAATTGGCTATTAACCAGGACTTATCACACACAATCAAAGGTGAAAAAATGAAATTATTTATGGAAAATTTTAAATTAGTTTTAATGAAAGTGGTCTTCTTCAACTGAAAGGGTTAAAAGACCCGAAATGCACTGTACATTTCTTTGTTAATTAAAAAATAAAGTTCTAATCTAGTCACCTTTTTGATTGTGGTGTGATAAGTCCTGATGAATAGCCAAATTGACAGCTATATTGGTAGAAGAAAAAATACAGTATAATAATCAAATGACGAGAAGCACTATATAATAAGTAATAATTACTGTTACACTTTTGCATGTGGAAAAAAATTTACGATTTATAGAAGCTCGCCATCACATTCTTTTGCTCACCATCATTGAACAATGATGGTGAGCAAAAGAATATTCATGCTCTATTAATTTTCTTAACATACGATTTCAATGATATTAATAGCAAAACCTTTCAATTGGTCCATGACCGTATTTGAAAATTATCTATAAAAGATAATTTTTATTAGTTTCGAAGCGATATTTAATTGTTTATATCGTTTTAAATACATGTTTATTTTTATTTAATTGTTTTTAAAGTTGTTATTAAAAACTTTTCCAGTATTAAATTACTAATGGCATTATGGCATGTAATAAAAAAAAACCCATTAAAAATTAGGTTTATTCGTTAGTGTATATTTGATGCAAGAGGGATATATATTATTAAGAAAAGCAAGGATCAGTTTATTAGTTAAAAGTTTATATAACTATAATTATAGATAGAATGTTTATTATAAACATATCTAGAATGATTTTTTTCGAACAAATAAAGATGTTTAAAAAATCTGGAACTAGGTCACATATTTGGTACAGTTATCAGTATAGATACACCGCATTTGACACCGCGTTAATCTGTGTTTTTGTCTTCATTAAATACGTTCTCATTTTTCAGCTACTGAAACTTTCAATTAAACAATTTAAGGAATTAAATTTTGCAAAAAAAAATTATTTTATTAAATAACATCATCATCTACTGACCGACGTCAGTAGATGATGATGTTATTAGGTAGATAATCATAAACGTCAGTAGATGACGTTTATGATTATCTACCTAACGTCAAAACAATAGTTTAATTTTCAATTTTCTAGAATTCTAATGCATTTTAATTCGTTATCATTTTATCAATTTAAATAATAATAATAATAATATATAATATTATTTCCATATATGATTTAGCGTTAGAGATGTAATTTTCGTGCAAATTTCAAGACAGAATTCTAGAAATTAACCTACGTGATTTAATCTTAAAAATGGCAGTTATAGTTTGGAGTTTGGAGTATTGTAAATGATAGTGTAACGTTACATGCAATTATAATTTTCATTCATTCATTAGTTGAGATTGAGTCTTACAACGACATGTAATTGTTTGTAAGCATAAAGTAATTAAGTTTGTTAAAATATGAAAGAAAACATCAATAAAATTCAATATTCTTACATAAAGACATTTTTATGATTTTCTGATTAATAAAAACCAGAAAGAGCTTGAAGGAAAGAATAAAAATTAAGGCTGTCGAGAGGGGAGCTAGTAATTTTGTTTAAGCTCCCCTTTCTCGATGATCCTACCCCTATAAATTTTATTTTTTAACATGAAATAAAACTTTTAAGACTGCTTTTTAAAAGTAAAGAAACATTCTACGTATCTCATTTGTTTACAAAAAAAAAAAAAAAAAAATTAAAGGAAAAAAGACAAAGGAACCCTCTCTATTCCCTGGCTCCATACAAGCTCTTGACAGCTCTGTTGAAAACCGTATATAATATTTTTTTCCTATTTTACAAAGTGGCTGATTACACGACTAAATAGATAACCTTTTTTGTAAACTTTTATAAGTCATATGGTCACCCCCAAAATCAACATATTGACAAAACACACTTTGTCCTCGATAGAAATATGGTTTGTACATTGGCTTTAGATTATTATTTGCTTATTAACAAAATTCAACCAATCGTTTATTACGGGATGGTCCTGTGGAGTTTTCTTTACATATCTAGCACCTAAATAGGACCAGCATTTTATAGAGTTCTCCCGCAAAGCACTCCTGCAAATAGTACTAGGATGCAATAAGACAACGCAACATGTTGCGTTGTCTTGTTGCACCATAATCCTATTTGCAGGAATTTCCGTAAGGATGTTTAACTTGAGATGCTGAAGCGTTCTCTACGTCTACTCCTTCAGATTTTTACTTTTCCGGTTGTAATTTAACAGATGGAAAGTATGACAAATGTAAAAATTTTGGGGGATAATATTTACATAATAAATTGTATAATAAGAACATAGAGGCGTATGAATTAATACCTGATAATATTTTGACCTCAAGATTTTTAATTTTTGGACTCACGGGACCATGAAGCGTCAAAAAATGCAAAATAAGTTGAATTTTTCTGTTTAGCCTATATGGATGTTAGTGTGCGAGGACACGATTTTGTTTACCTACTTTGAAGCTTAATAACTCCTGTGCCTTTTGTCGAAAATTTCTGAAATCTTGCAAGGTGTTTTCTATATTAAGGAGATATGTTTCTTGAAATTTTCAGGAAAATCAGACCATTGGTACAGGAGATGTGGCCCATTTTCTTTAATATCTCCCAAAACAATCTGAAGATTTATAAAGGTAATGGCAGCAATTGTTAGGAATGAAAACAAAGAAAAAACACTGGGAAAGTTCAGCATCAACTTTACCAACATTTTAAAATTTTATTATTGCTTTTATGGTTTCATATTTTCTTTACTATGCTTATCAGCATTTTTTCTTTTGAGCCTTTCATAATTATAGTATTTTATTCGTACAGACTACATTTTTATGCAAATAAGTTGGATATTATATTGCTTATCCTTGGCATATTGAAAAATACAAATTGGATTATCTACGAAGTTTGATAGTTTTATTAAGCTAAAATACGAATAATACTCAAAACAATAGTATAAATGTTATAAACTTTAAATCATTTTTATGTAACAGATCTTGAAGATTTATTTATTTATTTACTGTAATAAGTACAGTAGAGCGTCGATAAGTGGAACCAATTGGGGACTGGGGTCCTTCCAGTTAATGATTTGTTCCAGTTTCCGACTTTGTACGAAAAAATACATTAACCTGTCCGATGTTCAAATTTTTCTCCGTTGCGTATCGCTTCCTGTTGAATTTTTCTCCGTTGCGTGTCGCTTCGTGTTGAATTTTCGTCGATTTTAAGCCTAACGAAAATTTTTATAATAATCATCGAGGCTATCGTATCGTTAAAAATTATTTCTGCATTTTGTACAAACAAAATAAATATATTGAAGAATATAAAAAAACATGAAAATTATACTTTAGAAGTAAATTTAGTATCAAAAACATTCGATTCAGCACGACACAGTCCGACTGAAAATCGTTCCACTTTCCGGCATTCATTACCACGTCCTTATCGACGCTCTACTGTAGATGAAGGGAGACAATAAGAATATATCATAACGATTACGGATAATTACAAATTTAGGTTAATTATTTTAAATATATTTATGATGACAATTAAACTTACATTCGTTTTTTCCGAATAATGTATAGGCTATTATTACATCAATTTGACGTCATTCTTACAATTTTCTTATGTGGGAGTGTGATAATGACGTTAGTTTGACGTAAAAGTGTACGCTAATTAGACAAAATGAATACACCTTAAGTAAACATTTCCAACTACTTTTCAGATTTTGATCTAAATGTTGAAATTTTCGGTCAGACATTTTCATTAGTTCATTTCTTCTGTGTTCAAATGATTTATTTAATTTCTATTATTTAAAAGTAAAATTATATCAACTTTTATAAGTAATTTTAATTTCCATCCTTTAAATTTTATTGAAAGGTATTAACAATGTATTAACAATGAAAGGTATTAACACGTACGGTACATAGAAATTTATTGAAAGGTATTTGTCGTTGTATACGAAACAAAAATGTTTTTTTTTTCTTTTTAATTTATCATTTCAGAATGTAACTCCCCAACTGTTGTCCGAATTGTTCAGCTTTTTCTCTAAGTTTCCATCAACAAGAATATTCTTGTAGCACCCTTCATGCACATTTCAGCATCAAGATACTCATACTCAGTCTTTATTAGCCAGGTTAAGGCCGAAGTTTTAAACGCGAAAACGTGTACGTCGGACGTCCGGCGCCGCTTTCCTGTAAGCCTAGAAGTTTGACAATGGTGTTTGGAAAGTCAGTGGAACCATGCTCGACATTCAAAGGCCATGTATTGAATCTATTGGAATTAAGTTGGGACAGAAATAAGATTCGACTTAGCGAAAATTTCAAGTTATGGAAGTTCGACTTATTGAGAATCGACTGTATTATCTCTTTTTTTTTCTTAAAAAACAAGTTATTACATTATAAAAATTTTTTCGAGATTCAATTGCTGATCTCTTTTTAGGTCTTTTTTTAAAACTCTTTTTGTCTTCCGAGTATTGAGAGGGTTTCCCCTATTGAAAGTTTGACTAGAATTACAATGAGTATGGCCAAATAGTAAGGAATGGGGTTCGACGCATTTGAATTAAATTTGTATCTATGAAAATTTGTGACACTCGAATCAGGGTTCGAATCGGATTTTCTAGAGCGACTCGTTTCCTTTTATTTAGTATAACTAATTAAATTATGCTGAGTTTAAAATTAATGTGAACTGTTTTATCCTTTGATCGTTTTATCCACAACTAACCTAGTCAGTTAACGAAAAATTTATTACTCACGAAAATTGATAGTGTATTCATTATACAAAGATAAGTAATGTATGAAAAATAAATCTTTTAACGAAGAATTTTTGCCTCCGCGCGTTATCTATTCGATATATAAGAATTGAATTGATGTGTTTGCATTTTCTCGTAACTCGTATTATCACAGTTATTCTAGTGTACGACTTCAAATTCAAAAGAAACGAGAAAAATAAACAAACAGTTGAAAAAATTATGGCTTAAAGATAAAATTTAAAAGTTTAGACGCAATAGATATAATTAACTTACTGGGTGACAAGTATTAAGTGAAAAGGTCATCATTTCGAAAGAAGTGTGAAACTGTCTTCACTTCTTTCCTAATCGAATAAATGTAGTTGTTTGGATGTTTAAAATAACTTTAGAAAAATATTATTTTAAGAATAAATAAATAAAAAATATATCTTAAAGTAAAAAATTAAATACGTAACATGGCCGGCGTTTATTTACATTTAACAAATATAAAATATAATTACGACTATACAAAGTTGAAGACTTTGTCTTGTCTTTAATCCGCCGTTCGCACCATCAGCAATCCTTTTAAATTTCACAAACTAGAGGACTAGAGGACGCTTTTTACCTGTTTACATTCTTTTACGGAGATTGAAGCCTCTAAGGAAAGGTCGCCTCTAGGAGTTTGTGAAATTTAAAAGGATTGCTGATGGTGCGAACGGCGGATTAAAGACAAGACAAAGTCTTCAACTTTGTATAGTCGTAATTATATTTTATATTTGTTAAATGTAAATAAACGCCGGCCATGTTACGTATTTAATTTTTTACTTTAAAATGTAATAATTTAACTGTGGCAATAGCACTAGAGGACGCTTTTTACCTGTTTTACATTCTTTTACGGAGATTGAAGCCTCTAAGGAAAGGTCGCCTCCAGGAGTTTGTGAAATTTAAAAGGATTGCTGATGGTGCGAACGGCGGATTAAAGACAAGACAAAGTCTTCAACTTTGTATAGTCGTAATTATATTTTATATTTGTTAAAAAAAATATATCGTAAATTTTAGTCGATATTTATGTAGAATTGCAAACAAAATTAGTCACATATTTCTTAATAAAGGGCTCGTCGCTTATACCGAAAAGGTTGTTTTCAAAAGTGTCAAATACGACTAGATTACTGCACATCTTGAAGGCGGTTTACATCAAAAGGTCAATTATACTTTATGTACAGTACCTAAAGACAACAACAGATTACGGCTTGTCATGTAGTCATAATCACAACAATTAAATCAAGCTAAAGTAAAATCTTATAAATATGCACACTGACTGATTTGTGTTGATAGCGATCTGTTGCACTTGAAACTTTAAAATTAATCGAATAGAATTTAAAAAGTAGCCGAATTGTCGTAAAATTGGCTAGATAATATATATTCAAATTAACTTATACCATACTTTCAACAGTTTGAATATAGCGAAGGAAATCAATATTCGTTTCTAATAGTTTTTATTCTATAATCAATTAAGTTCAAATTAAATAGAAATGTGTATTGCGAGTTGTATTTAAAATTTTATTTCCACTTTCCTTTTGTCTGGAACTAAGACTCATTTTAATAAATTGTTTATTTTGAAGTCGAGTAGATTTGGAGCAGAAATACGTTAATGTATATGTACTTCTTTTCTGATAAATATCTGATTTTTTTATATCAAAACCAAAACAAAACTACAAGTCTAAAAACAAATAAATTTTCTATAAAAGGTATTTTTCCAAATAGAACAGTACTTGCTTACTTTAATTCCGCTTAAAATAGATTAATTCCTTATTATCCACCAATAAAATAACAGCACAAAAATATTAACTTATTCAAGTTAAATTGCAGATAAAGCAAATCCATTTCTATATCACATTATATTTTGTATCATACAGCTTTAATTCGACTTTCGAACGTACAGGCCTACTAATTATTATTATTATTTTTTTTTCTATTTTACCACTCGCAAGTTACATATCCAGGTCGAGCCAAGTTCAAAAAATCTTTCAACGAGTTGCATAACTTTCCCGGCTTTTGAGATTTTATTTAAAAAATAACTTTTATATTATTAATCGTAATGAATAAAATTTCATGTGGCGCCATGTTATGAGATTTTATTATAAAAACTCTTTATATTTATAATTATTATAAAATGAGTTTTATAAGAATTAAAATTGTAAGTGCAAATAACAACTAAAATCATCATTAAGTCCGATACTATTTGAGTTACAACACACGATTCCTCTCTGTCTCCCATTCCCCACCCTTAAACACCAAAATTTAATAGCATTAATGCCCCTTATACACAAACTATTGTGTCAAATTTCGTTTCTTCATCATTACCCCGTCCTGAGATTTTAAACAAAAAAGACACCAACACAAATCCACAAAATTTTTCACTCTTTTTCTTTAAAGTTTTTGGTTCAGGGAATCACAAAACCAGTAGATTTTTAAAAACTCAAAAGGTTAAATTTGACACAATTCCAACACTTTCCTTTGTTATGTATACGAATAATTACTGAAATTTTAATATTTTTGTAATTTTTCTATTAAAACGACTTCATTATAATATAGTTGTTTTAGCTATTGATAGTGGCGGTGATTTGGCTGGATGGCCGAGCGGTCAAGCCTA
Organism: Centruroides vittatus; assembly: GCF_030686945.1. Classification (NCBI taxonomy): domain Eukaryota; kingdom Metazoa; phylum Arthropoda; class Arachnida; order Scorpiones; family Buthidae; genus Centruroides; species Centruroides vittatus. The sequence continues at coordinate 1,718,483 of NW_027120692.1, read as the reverse complement.
CCGCTCTGGGGGACCCAGGATCGAATTCGGACGGGTCGAAAGATTCCAGGAATTTTTCGGGGGTGGACCGTTCGGATATGTCGGGCCTCGTTCCTCACCACCCGGCCGCCCATTGTTGGCCTGGCCGAACCCATAATGAGCTTGCTAAAAGAAGCCCTCTTAGTGCCCACAGGGCGGAGTTTTAAAAAAGTACTTCTTTTGTTGTGTAGTATTCCTGATTTATCTACCTCGGCTGCTTTAAACACTTTGTTAAATCCGCCTGGGCGGATCGAACAATCAGAGGCCCGTGGGCACAAATACGGTGGGGCCCCCCTTTGAGAGTAGGCAAATGATTTGATGATTTAGAAAATTTACACAAAATACTGTACTTTCAACTAAATTTCAACTAGGAAGTTGTAAATTTCATTTAAAAACAAGGTTATTGTAAACATACATACATTTTATTGTGTAAAACTAATTATTTTAATTTAACTGAAAAATACCTATGTAAAATTTTTTCCCGAAATTTTCCGATGTTTCATAGGTTTTTCCCGGGTTTGGTTTTCTCTGCCTGTGGCCCTCATGATTAGGCCACGCTAGGCTGTCGCGGTAATATTAAAAAAAATTATGTTTAAAAATAGTTTTGTGGGGGCCATGGGCACCGGCCCCAAATGCCCTTATGTAAATCCGGCCCTAGATCCGCACCAAATTTTTTATACTTATTCTCTGGGACTCTGAGGAAAATATAAACTTTCGTGAAATCCGGATACTTCGCTCTTCGCTCTTGCGATAAACATAACAATTGTAAGCTAAAATAACGAAGGCATTTTACTGTTTTGACGGGCAATGCCGGACATATCTGCTGGTTATTAATAAAACAAATAATTACGAACTGTATTAAAAATATAAGCTTTTAAAATATTCTAAACTAATTTGATTATTCCTAAAAACCCGTGAAACATTTTCATTTAGTTCAAGTTCAAGAACGCCTTAGTACCGAGTGTCCACACTGAAGAACAGTTTCACACTTAGTCGAGTGTTCACACCGAGTGCCGGTAGGAACTGTCTCGACACTCGGTGTGGAACCGTTCGTCGTAGTTCCGAATCCGGAACTCCCCACCTCCACTGGCAACACTATTCGCATTTTTCATATAGAGGGCGCTATATTTTTACAAAATGGCTAGTTTATCTGGGTCGCTTGTAACTAGTAATGTAAAATTAATCATATCTTACTGTCCGATATAATGATATATGCTGCTTGTAGCTGTTTATCGAGAAATTTTATAGTAGCAGAACAATTATTGCTAGCGGGATACGTCATTATGTGGTATCGAAGCAAGTGAGCGAGATCGTTCTATACATATTTGTGCCCTTTGTGTTAAAAACATCAGCTTTGACATTGTCCTATCAGGGTTAGATTTACAAGTAAAAAGCTATGTAAATTGTTGCTTAGGCTTCGACTTTCAAGGAGCCTCAAACATTGGTACAAAAAAAAAATTAAGTCGAATTTTGTAATAAACATTTTTTTTACAAACAAACAAAATATACTTTACTTTTTATTTTGTGTAGTATTTTGTTAATTTTTTTTCTAAGAATTAACATAAGGTCTTTTAAAAAAAATGATTTTTAATGGAATGGGTATAAAATTTAATTAAATTCAGTTATAAAACAAGACTAGTGAAACCTTGTATCTTTTTCTTCCAATAACCGTATTAAATCACAGAGATAGTCTGATTTAATTCTTTTCATTTTATGATTGATTTCTAAAATTGTGAAGGGTTGGTAGGAGGACTTACATTCAGCTTAGGGCTTCGAAATGCTTAAATCCGACCCTGTGTCCCACACAAAATAACTGGCATTTTAAACTTTAAGAAAATATCTTTTAAAATTGACAGCATAACTTGTTCGTGTAAAGTTGGACAATCGGGAAACCGCTAATTCTTAAGTCTAATTCACTCTTTCACAATTCGGAGAAGCTCATAAATATAACCGACCGATTTCCGAATAATCATCTGTTTTTCATGGAACGCAACAGAAAGCTTTGCTTTTTCTATTGTTACTCATCTGTACTGCTGATAAGACACAAGAATTAATGAAACGACCCAGATAGAATAGTTTTGTTTTTAAACACCAGAGGGCGAGCATCCGGTGAAAAATGCGAATTAGTTGAGAAGTAAACAACATGATGTAACAAACTCTAAAGATATGTTCAAAAGTAGTTATTTAAATAAAGCTTAAATTAAAAAATGATATTGGCTATTAATCGCAGCATAATATGAAAGTTTATTTATTTATTTTTTAACTCATTAACACGAATTCGAACTTAATGTAAAATTTATATTCGATTTGGTCGTTAAATTTTATTTTAAAAAGTAAATGCACCGTGTCTGAAGGAAATTAAGTTTTTTTTTTAATATTAAAAAGGACCTTTGCACTTGTTAATAATAATCACTTGCAAAATCTGCTGACCTTTTCAAATCGAAACCGAAACCAAAACTAAAACTTGAGTGGGCAACAGCTGTGATAACAGGTAAGATTACTCGCTCCATTTAAACAATGTAAAGGCATCCATTGGATACTTAGTTAAATTTAGTATTATGAATTTCATTTTTATATCATGTAATCATTCCTACGGATATAAAAACGAGTCTCTCAAAGAAAGAAGTATTTAAACACGTGCAGGACTGAACACGTGTGATTATAACACGTGTTCAGCTTTTTTACAATGAAAAGGAGAACACAAATAAATTGAAGGAACAGATGCCATTATTTTCTACGTGAAGTCTTTGGTCGATTTGGTCTATCTGAGATTTTAGTAAGTGATAATTCAAGTATTTTTAAGTCACAAAAGTTTCAAGAGTTTTGTTCGAGAAATGGAATCTATCAAAGTTTAATAGCACCAGGACACCCAGCCACAAATGGCCAGGCCGAAAGATATTGTCACACCTTAAAAACACACCTCAAATATATAAAGCATGAAAGCAGTACTTTACATCAGAAGCTCCATGAACTACTATTCTGATATAGAGTACTACTAGATACTATTCCCTTATCTAACAGGAAAAATCCAGCAGAAAACTTATTAGGGCATACAATAAGAACAAAATTAGATCTGCTCAAACCCCAGGCACAAGCTTCCCAAAACCATAACTAAAAAATCAAAATTCTACAAATTTTATCGCATGGACATCGTGTACAATCCCGAAATTACACGACATCTGGTCCTCGGATCAAATATGATATTGTTGCTGAACAACTAGGATGTACAGTACATTACTTAATTGAACTTGACGATGAATACATAATAAAAAAGGCAGTACAATCAACTATGCCTGTGTGAAATTAACAAACAGACAAATCCTGTTCAGATAATCTTGTCTTTATTTTTAGAATTTACAAATTTTAAGAATATTACTGATCCCATTGTTTAAATTTTATGAATATATTTACAATATTTTTTAAGAATCAGAGAATGGAGATAGAGGATTTACAGCGGCAGATAGATAGACTGAAGATAGATGTAAACTATTTTAAGTGTTTTCTAAGAGAAGAGCACATACCAATAACGTTCCGTTTGCCGGCATCTATATGTTCAAGTAATCAATTAAGTGATGTAAGGAAAATAGAAAAGTTACTTATAAAATCAGCAATTAAAAAGAAAGGTAAAAAAATTTTCTTGATGAAGAGACTCAATGGAAATAATAATATTATAAACAATAATTTAGATCAGTACATTTTAAATAAAAATATTAAATTAAATGAAAAATTTGATTATCCTACTGATGTAGTAAAACAAGAATGGCTGTATAAATTAATAATTAATCTCACAATTGTTGAGATACCACGTTATTACTTGCGGCTGTTGTTCTGGGGCATAATATGAACCTCGCAATATACTCAAAATCGTTCCTGATAGTAGCTGAAATTGAAAATGCAATACAGAAAATTCCTGGAAATAACAAAGAAAAAGTTAAATTAAGGATTACTTTAAGTAAAGACTTGGCAAAATACAAAGGTAAAAATGATATTAAAAGCGGTTATATAGTAGATAAAAACGCAACGAAAGTAATTAATAAATCATAAAGATTAATAAAATTTTTTGAAAGAAATAATCTTTCCTTTATTAAAGCAGATAAATTGCATCAATTAGTTATATTAAAAAGAGAAGAATTATTGTCTAAGAAAATAGAAAGTGTTTCATCTGAGGAATACAAACTTCTACCAAAAGATCCCATAGACGAGATACAAAACAGTCTTACTAAACTAATGAAGAAGTATAAGAAGGAATTTTCAAGCCAACAAGTAAAGAATATTTTAGACTTTAATAATGTAAGAGAGCCTAAATTAAACATAAGACAAAACACACAAACCAGGAAACACTTGTAGACCTTTAGTAGATTTTAAGAAATCTATTTTATATAATCTTGAATGTTATTTAAAAACATACAGGAAATAGATAAATCCATTTATAGCATACAGAATACAGATGAATTGATCAATGGACTATTAAAAGGTAGAATTAAACAAAATTTTTGTATTATGAGTCTCGATGTTAAATCGATGTATCGATCTATTACTTTAGAAGTGATTAAAGAAACTATTAGTAAGTATAAGATGCCTGAACACATATTGAATTTTATAGAATTTGTGTTTAAAAACAATTACTTTAAAATCTCTACAGGCTATTACTGCCAAAGGAAAGGAATTGCTATGGAATTGGTTATTGGACCAAAATTGGCTGACATTTGCATGATAGCAATAGATGAGAAGATATCACATTCAAGGTATTCAATATTATGCAAGATATGTAGACGATATACTGATAATATATGATTCACAAATAATTTCACTTAAAGACCTTGAAGGATATGCAAATAAGTTGGATAGGAATTTAAAATTTACAAGTGAAGAAGAACAAAACCAAGAAATTAATTTTCTGGATGTTGTTATAAAAAGAGAGGATACAAAAATTTTGTTCCGTAAGCATGAAAAACCATGCAATACAAAGAAAACTATTAATTACAATTCATATTGCCCTATAGAAACAAAGAAGAATGTATTTGTAATGGAATTAAAGAAAATACTAAATAGAACAAAGCTACAAGAAGATATAGAAATAGAAACAAGACAACTCTTCAAAAAATATTTATTAAATACACTCAAACCTGTTTTTGTGCGATTTTTTATTTGTGTGATTTGTTTTGTGTGATTTTTTGTGTGCGGTATATGAATTTCAATCAAATTGGTATACTGCACAAAAATAAAAGAACAAAAAAATAATTGCACATATAAAAAATTGCACAAAAAAAGACCGCACAAAAACAGGTTTGAGTGTAATTATCCAAAGAAGACTGCATGTAAGTGGTATAACTGTTACATAAATCATAGATATAAAGTTATAAATTATTCGTTGTTTGATTCTTATGTTAAGTTTTCTTATATAAATAATTTATTTGAAAAATACAAACCAGTTTTTAGGAAATTTTCTGTGTGTTTAGTAGCAAAACAAAAAAACAAGATGATGAATGTAATTAATGTTATAAATAATGAGGATCCAAATATATTAAAAAACCAACTCAAAATTGCAGGTGTTGTTTACAAGCTATCGTGTACTTTCCAAGACTGAAACATTACATAGGAGAAACGGGAAGGAAATTGGAAATATGGTTAAAAGAACATGAAGCTGCTATTAGGTTAAAAAGACAAGAATTGCCGTGGTGTTTACATTAGTATAAATTTAATTGTAAAATAAACAGAAATAATGTTAAAATATTATATAAAATAAAAAACTGTTTAAAAAGAAGAATCATTGAACATTTTTGTATTGTAGCATATGCAAATGTAATAAATCTGAATACCAGAATGAATGTAGATGCATACTGGGAAGAGATCACCCAGCAAAAAAAGAACAGCAACCGGCAGTTCATTGTATTTACTGATGAGGCTTGACTGTATGAAAGCGAAATACATTTGGATTGTATGAACTTATTGAAAATGGAGCTATTGGCGATAAAGGTTTAGTTTTTTCTTTGTTATTTGTTTGTCTGCCTAACTGAATTTCTCGAAGTCAGATAAAAAAGAGTATTTTTACTTGTTTTAGTCTGGAAGTAATCTTGTCTTTATTTTTAGAATTTACAAATTTTCAGATAAGATTTTACTTCAACGAAAAGAAAATTGACAGGTGCAACGGCATAGTAAACAGTACTCATCCCCAGCTAGCGCTAGTCCACACCCAAGCACAATTAGCTACGATGAAGAAACTGTAATGACTCTACTCAACAAAAAGGAAACAATGACGAAAACTGCTTCCGAACAGCCTCCAGAGAAAAAGGAGAGAGAATCTAGCCAAACGATGACAAACTTGAATCAGAGCCTCCACAATCAACATGAATACGAAGACCAGTACAATGCCTAAATCTTTTAAATAAACAAATTTTAAACATTTTATTAACCGTGGGAGAGTTGTTATGTATGTAAACCTCCAGGAGATAACCTACACCAAATTGCCCCTTGACCTTGTTAAGCAACACCGCACCTCTGACCTTTGTTGTGTTTCTTTGTCTTTGGTCAATTGTGCATTAGCTGTGATGACACTTAGACCTGTAGGCACATGTTACATTTGTATTATCACAAAGTTATGTTTGTTTTATAATAAAGTTAATTATATATGTTAACAAGTAATCGTTTATTTTGCGGACACAACACTTATCACCTTGCCCATTCAGCCAGCTAGTAAAACTGTGTGTGTAAATTTAAAAAATGAGATGTTAGTAATTAATAAATAATGTATAAATTGATTAGAGATGGGTAGTAGCTAACTACTCTCAACATAGTTAATTGCTAGTTACAGTTACTGTCCCAATTTAATAATTAAATTACTAGTTTATCACTTGTTTAGTTTCAGCAACTCTAGCAATTTTTTTAATTTGCTATAATTTTCCCTTATTGTAATCTATTGTCCTAAGCAGAGTGAACACATTGTGGCCGCCACGCCAGTGCCAGAGATCCCAAACACTGCCTGGCAACACTTGCCAACGAGATGTTGGCTGGCAACTTGTAGAAAAAGAAGCGCAAAAGTTTGCGGGTTTTTGCCTGGTGTTGGCCGAGGATGTCGATGACAGTTCTCACGTTTTTAATAAAGTTTTTTGTTACTGTTCGTGTTTGTCTGCTTAGTTCTAAAGATCAGTAGGATCGAATGACAAAGTGGTGACCCGAACGTGATACGATTAACGAACTACCTGGACTTTCGACTGAATTGGATAGTGAACAACTCTGTGTCTATGAAGGAACATTTTTAACAGGACATGCAGGTATGATCAGTTTCTGAATCGTAAATTCAATAAGACGACTAAGAGTGCGTGACTCGGGCTAAGCCTAATCAAAGACTATCCCGCTTTCCTTGTACCCGCATAGTTAGGCGCCCGAAATGGCGGAACAGAACGAGTTGGAAATCGAATGTGTACAGGCAAAAATGCCTATCTTCACTAAAACCAACATCAAATTATTTTTTGTGCAGCTAGACGCAGCTTTTGCCATTAATCGGATTACAAGTGAGAACACTAAGTACAACTATTTAATCAATTCCCTGGATGCGGAGATTCTATCTAACGTCAGTGACTTAGTATTTGACCGTCCAGCCGAGGCTCCGTTTACTAAACTCAAAGATTGACTCCTCGAAATTTTTCAGAACTCCGCTGCCAAAGAGGCTAAAATTCTGCTTGAAGATCTGGCGCTAGGGGATCAGAAACCCAGCGTTTTACTCCGTAAAATGAGGGAGCTTTCAGCGGGCAAGATTACCAAAGAATTTCTTAGAAACTTGTGGCTCCAACGTCTCCCCAAAAATATTCAGACAGTTCTGGCTGTTAGCGGTGATGAACTAGACAAGCTAGCCATCCTTGCTGACAAGGTTGCTGAACTTACAGAACCAACCCAACTGGCCAGCATCAACTTAGAAGCTGGAAATCCCATAATCAAAAATCTCGAAATGCAGATATTAGAACTCACAACGAAGGTTGCAGAACTTAATGTATCGCGTACTGCTCGTCCCCGTTATCGTAGTAGGGAGAGAAACCGACATGACCCGAATTCGAGGTATCGCATTAGTTCATGCCCTCGAGGAAGAAGCCTCAATCATCAGGGATATTGTTACTACCATGATAAGTTTGGATCAGCCACTAGGAAATGTCGTTCGCCGTGTTCCTTCGACCGAACTGCTGATCAGGGAAACGAGCGCAGCCAGCCGCAGTAACGGCCTGTGGGTCCAGCCTGGCTCCTAAATATAGCCGTCTGTTTGTGTATGACAACAAAACTGGCCTAAATTTCTTAATTGATTGGGCAGATTTATCGATCATTCCCAATCGCACTAAGAATCAGCCTACAAAGGTTGAATTGTATGCTGCCAACGACTCTAAAATCTCAACGTATGGAACAAAGGTGCTAGAACTTGACCTGAACTTAAGACGTTCTTTCAGATGGGAATTTACCATAGCTGATGTGCAGAAGCCTATAATCGGTGCAGACTTTTTGGCCAACTTTGGACTCATTCTCGACATACGAAACAGATTACTGGTCGACCCCCTGACTTCCCTTACTACACGAGGAAGATATTATACAGGACCACCTACTTCTATCAAAACTATAATCAGCAATTCCCCAATGCAGGATATCCTTAAGGACTTTCCACATCTCACTCGTCCTCGACCGTTTTCAGATAAAGTCAGGCACAACACAGTGCATTATATCGAGACACACGGTCCACCCGTATTTGCTAAACCCCGTAGATTGCATCTGGCTCAGCTGCAAGTAGCAAAGCAAGAATTCCAGCACATGATGGAGTTAGGTATATGCAGACCATCAAAGTCCAACTGGGCTTCTCCCCTCCATATGGTGCCGAAGGGTCGTAACGATTGGAGACCTACTGGAGACTATCGTGCCCTGAATAGGATAACTGTTCCCGATCACTATCCAGTGCCACACATCCATGATTTTGGTCAAAGTCTACACGGAGCCCGAATATTTTCCAAGATCGATTTGGTTAGAGCCTTCCATCATATACCAGTTAACCCAGATGATGTGCCAAAGACAGCCATTACAACGCCATTTGGGCTATTTGAATTCGTTTTCCTTCCTTTTGGTCTCTGCAACGCAGCCCAATCATTCCAACGATTCATGCACGAAGTTCTGAAAGGCTTAAACTTTTGTTTTTCATACCTAGATGACATCCTCATTGCTAGCACTTCGTGGGAGGAACATAAGATGCACATGCGGCAAGTGTTTCAACGCCTTGACAAGTACGGTCTGCAAATCAATGCATCCAAGTGTACTTTTGCTGCTCCACATGTATCATTCTTAGGATACATGGTGTCTTCCCATGGCGTTATGCCACTTCCAGAACGTGTATCTGCCATAACTCAACAGAAGCGACCACAGACCCTCAAACAACTGAGAAGGTTCTTAGGCATCTTGAACTTCTATCGTAGGTTCCTACCCCATGCGGCCCATCACCAAGCTCCTTTACACGACCTACTTAAAGGAGCAAAGAAAAACGACCAGCGCGAGATTAAATGGACTGACAATTCGATTCAGGCATTTGAGTCATGTAAGTCACAATTAGCAGATGCCACCTTACTACATCATCCTTCACCAAGTGCTACCCTTGCACTTCACGTCGATGCATCCGATTCTGCTGTGGGCGCTGCCCTTCATCAAGTTACAGCACAAGGTCTCCAGCCACTGGCGTTCTTTTCCCGCAAACTGAGTAACTCTCAGCGTCAGTATTCTGCATACGACCGAGAACTTTTGGCTGTGTATTTGGCTGTGAAACATTTCCGGTTTATGCTGGAAGCACGACAGTTCACCATTTACACAGACCATAAACCATTAACGTTTGCCTTCCAGCAACGACACGATAAGTGTACACCCCGTCAGTTGAGACATCTTGATTTTATAGGACAATTCTCAACAGACATCAGACACATAAAGGGGATCGATAACGTTCCAGCTGATGCTCTTTCCCGTATTGAATCAATTAGTAGCCCATCTATAGATTATAGCAAAATTGCAAAAGACCAACAGCAAGATCCTGAGCTCCAGTCTCTCCTGACTTCAAGTGACTCATCACTTGTACTTAAGAAGTTTAAACTTCCTGATAGTGATGTCGAAATTTACTGTGATGTATCGACAGGTCGCATTCGTCCATACATTCCGCCTAGTTATCGTCGCACTGCTTTCAACACTGTCCATAACCTGTCCCATCCAGGTGTAAGGAGCTCAACAAGATTGGTAAAAGCAAAATTTGTTTGGCCATCCATCAGTAAAGACTGCCAGACATGGTCTCGCACCTGCATTTCTTGTCAACGGTCGAAGATCCAGAGACATGTCGCTAGCCCTTTGGGAACCTTTCCTGTTCCAGACGCTAGATTTTTAAATATTCATATTGACATTGTTGGTCCATTGCCACCTTCCAACGGCTCAACATATTGCCTCACAATCATCGATAGATTTTCTCGTTGGCCTGAAGCAATCCGTTGCCAGATATAGCAGCTGAAACAGTAGCTTCAGCCCTGTACTCAGGCTGGATATCTCGCTTTGGAGTGCCTGCCCAAATAACATCTGATCAAGGACGGCAATTCGAATCTGGCTTATTTAAATCCCTCACTCAACTTCTTGGTACCCAAAGAGTTAGGACAACAGCATACCATCCAATTGCAAATGGCATTGTTGAACGCTTTCATCGTTCACTTAAAACTGCCATCAAGTGTCACTCTACTGAAAGATGGACGGAAGTGCTACCTACAGTTTTGTTAGGATTGCGAACTGCGCTCCGTGAAGACACCAATACTACCGCGGCTGAGATGCTCTATGGCACCAGCCTCTGACTGCCTGGAGAGTTTTTCGTTCCAGGTTCTCAGGACGTCAATCCATGTTCTTTCGTCGAAAAACTCAGGACGATGATGGCAAACTTAAAACCAGTGCCTGTGGTGCACCACTCCTACTGCAACCCATTTATCCACAAAGAACTGCAGTCATGTTCCCACGTATTTTTTCGCAATGATGCTGTACGGAAGCCCTTGCAGCCTCCATACGATGGACCCTACGAAGTCGTGTCACGTGGTAGCAAGACATTCACTCTATGCATAAAAGGAAAAGAAACTGTAGTTTCTATTGATCGACTGAAACCGGCTTTTATTCTCGCAGCGAGTGAGTCGGACCAGTCACCCCCAACGTCTCCAATGCCAAGACCAGCGCCAACTAAACGTACCACAGACAATCCAGCCCCAACGCGACAAACTACCACACGCTCTGGCCGACATGTAACCTTTCCCGCTCGTTTCGTGTCGCAGACACTGGTGGGGGAGTAGCTGTGGCCGCCACGCCAGCGCCAGAGATCCTGAACACTGCCTGGCAACACTTGCCAACGAGATGTTGGCTGGCAACTTGTAGAAAAAGAAGCGCGAAAGTTCGCGGGTTTTTGCCTGGGTGTTGGCCGAGGATGTCGATGACAGTTCTCACGTTTTTAATAAAGTTTTTTGTTACTGTTCGTGTTTGTCTGCTTAGTTCTAAAGATCAGTAGGATCGAATGACAAAACATCTTGAGTTTTATGAAGATTAGTTCAATTTCTTTTGTTGTTTTTTGAGATATTGTTGGAGTAGAAATTTTTATAATGCTAGTTGATAAAAGTCAAATTAAAATGAGCAATTATTTATTGTGATATGGTTACAATGCTGGGCTGCAATTTTTAATAATATTTTTAAAATTTATTCAATTTAAAATATATGCTTTCCACTCAAATTAGTAGTGTTTTATCCCATACATCATATTTTTCCTTTAACAATAGAATCATGCCGGTCATCTATCTAACACCTTTCACGGGAAAATATTTGAATTGAAATAATTTGATGTCCAGTTTTCATCAGAAGTTCATGTATAGTTAATTGGGGCCTCCTGTCCCAAAGGTTTCTGTAGAGAACCTGATCTGAATTACAGATTCCGTCCCACTGGTTCGTCACCAGAACTGGAACAACCAAATATCGTAACACAAAAAAAAATCTTTAATTCCACTTTCGGACTTCACCATTCTTCCTCTCTCTCTCGTCCTCTCACCTACTCTGACTGTCCTTTTTCCCACCTTTCCTCTCTGCTTTTTTATGGCCCTTTGTCTACATTTTCTTATTACCCTTTACAACTCATGCAACTGGATTGCACATGGACCGACAAAACTGCAGTTGAGGTAGAATGAGGAGGTCCGATATCACTACAGTTTCCATAGCTGGTCTCATCTTTCATCTATCTAACTCTGTTCTCGAGATTAAGGAAAGACAGACAGACAACAGTGGGAATTTATAGATCTACAATTTTTTCAGATTGCAGTCCAACAAAAACGATTACTCAGGTATCAGTGTTTTGCCATGCACACGTATAAGAAAATATATTATATGGCTTGTTATATATTTTTATATTGTACTTGCACTGAGTTATTTTGTATTAATCTATTCCTTAAATTAAAATGGTTGGCAAGAATTTTCATGTAAAATTGGAAATTTAGAGAAAAATTAATGTTAGTTCAGTGGTCAACCAGTGGCTAAAACCATTGAACATCAGTAATTGGTCATAGGTTTGTGCCTCACCAGTGAGCTGGCCATGTGGAGTTTTTCAGGTTTTCTTCATGTCTCTAAAACCTAAATAAGGGCCAGTTTCCCCATAGTCTTTCCAGTATGTATTAAAAGTAAAAGTATTAATTTTTTTTCAGAATGTCAAGTACAAGACAACTAGCTGAGCTGAAGTTAATTGAACTGATTGATCAAGAACTAAACAACTCTAATTGCGTATCTATGGAATATATTTTGCAAAAACTGAAATCAGAATCTGCTGCTACAGAAAAGAAGTGTTTAAAACAATTTCAATGTGAAAAATGTGTGGAAGCAGCTCTTCAAAAATTTCCAGATTGTTTTTACATCAGTAAAAGCAACAATATTCTTAGAACTAATTCTATAAATCTTCCAAATAACTATTATGATAGATATGACAATTGTTTTAATATAGGCAAGTATAATATGAAAGTAAAATACATTTCAGAGCTCTCAACCTGTAATTTTCCAAAAAAAGCTGACAGCAAAATTTTAATTGAAATGTGATGATTTTGTCAAATTTGATGGTATTTTCTAGTGCAAGGCTTACAGAAATGATAATCCAAATAAAAACATCTGAGATGTAAAAAACTTACACCAAGTAAAAAATTATGAGAATTTAGATGACAATCAAGGCCCATAAATTTCAAAGATTAGCAACACCCTCCCTCTAGCACGAAGTCCAGAAATAAATACTATGTGTAACATCAACAACTAATTAGATGATTACTCTTCCTTTAAATTATGGCATTCTTTTTTGAATATATTTAACCCAATCATGATAGCTAGTTATCAAAAATGTTTGTTTAGCATTAAATATTTTTCATTTCTTTAATATTATTATTATTCAGTTTCTGTACTGTTTAAAAAAAAAAAACAGTGTAGAAACTGAATAAATTTTTTCCAAAGTTTATTATTATTAAAACAAAGTATAAAATGAAACAATGCTTTTCTTCTTTCTCATCTGTCTAAGGATGAGTTAAGTCGGGGATGGGCAGTCCACAGCTTGCATAAAATATGAATAAATATATCAATTTGCCAACTTAAGAAAGTATGCAGGAAAAATTCAAACGTTATTTTCTATGTATGTGAATAGTTTTCATGCAATGAATTTAGTAAAAATTAAAACAAGAAACCGACTAACAGACGCATCAAAACTAATTTAAAACCAGCAGTGACTAATATTTAACCAAATATTTCCAATATATTACATTTACATCAATTCCAGAAGCTAAATTAAGTATACTTATGCTAATTTATAATAATATATAGGTCTACAGTGTAAATAAATAATTGCAATTACTGGCGTTTTTTACCTCTTTTCTCTTGTATGCGACCTGCATCAGTTCAAAAGTTTTGAAGTGCACCTTACATAGAAAAAGGTTGTCCATCCCTGGGTTAAGTCATGGATTGCTCTTTATGCATTTGTCCATATTTGGTAGAATTCAGAAAAGGTTGTTCAATGCTTTTAAAGATTAATAATTTGGAAACATTGATGAAAGAAGTGGACAAATTTCAATATAGCAGACACATGGACATCACCCCTTGAAAAGTTAATTGTCTACACAAAAAGTGGACAGTTGAGAGCTCTGCATTGATATTGAAAATTAAACAAGTACTGTTGTTTATTCAGATGTAATTTTATTTAATTATCAGTAATTTTTTATAATGCTAAATTTCTTATTGTGTAAATAGTTTTTACTTAGATTAACTAATACTGATTATAAGCTTAGTTTAAAATTATATCACAAAATTGATGATAATTTACCATAATAATAGTTACAATACAGAAATTAAAGTTATTTTAATATTGATATAAAATTTTAGTTTGAAAATTTTAATTTTGAAATGTTAAACTGAAACAAGTAGCATCTTTTTAGATTTGATTCCCATAATCTGCCAAAATGTGGGGAATGAGGAGGAATAAAGTACCAGCTTATACCTTGATTACAAATTGAAATAACTTCCTGTTTAGTACTATCTTTATTCAAAAATTGAAGTAACTCCTGAAGCTCATTGTTAGCAAAGTTTGTACCGTTATCACTAAATATATCAGTGGGCTTACTTCTTCTTGAAGTAAACCTTCTCAAAGCTGCTATAAAAGCTGCAGTTGTCAAGTCACTTACGACCTCAAGATGGACTACCTTTTCAAAATTATGTTATGTAATAAATGATCGTTGTGTTTATGCTTCTTGTTTCTGCTAAAAAAGACACGACAAAATTTGCTTTAACTAACAGTCACCATACTAAGTTCTCATTCTTGCCTTTTCTCATGAGAGTTATGAGACCCATTTATTAATAATTTAACAGTGGTTACAGTTGTAGAAAATGTATAAAAATTAGTTAAAATTAAATTATCGAGCATTCAAACAGTAGTAAATTTACAAAACATAAATGTGAGAAAATAACAAAAAAAACACAATATCTGCAGGGTGGTGACATCCATCACCACACCATTCAATATTTAAATAATCAATTTGACACTGCTTTATTTATTGTTTAAAAAATATTATAGTGTGTCTTAACATTTTCAATATATATATCTTTGGAATTTATAATGAGATATCAATTTCAATTTAAATTTCTAACATAAAAATTTCAGAACACACAACTATTTTCTAGTTTATTGCCATAAATAAAACATTCTGAAAATTGGATGGCTGAGATAGTTAAGATATCATCTTACCACTCTGAGGACCTAATCAAATCTAAGCAAGCAATATTTGGAATATTTCAAGGATGGTCTAACTGGTTATGCTGGATATGTCTCCTCGTCACCTGAATATCCTCATTGTGGACCTGGCCAAACTAGAATTGGTATGATTAAAAACAATTCTTTCTGCCCTGTAGACACTAAGAGGGAGAAAAATAAAAAATGAAAATAGAACATTCCAGTTATTGTATAATGATGACAATGAGTTTCAAACAAGTTATAAGTTTAGTAGATAAGTGGTTTTATTAATTGTTTATGAATTCTCATGAAATGCACATTATTCTAATTATAATTAGAATAATTTTTAAATAATTATTAAAAAATGTTTAATAAGGAAAACTCTCGATATAGCAGGAAAACCTCTGATTCTCAGCAACTGTTTAAATCACATCTTAAAATCATGTTAAAATCACAAATTATAAACAATATACAAGCAGTAAAAATAGAAATCAATTACATTGAATTATCATTTATTTTATCTTATTTAAGTCATATTCATTTTAATATAATGTTTCATTACATTTTTTGCTCCATTGTGATACTTTGTTTATTGATAAAAATTTTATTTTAGATTTTAAATTTATTTATTTAGCTATTACAATTATAAATATTAATTAACAACTCAAAACTGGATATAATTAATAAACAAGGCAAATGAAACCAAATTTCAGCACACAATTGTATGACAGCAAATGATTGAAAATGTTTGCTGTCTTACAATTTTGAGTTAATGTTACCCTAGGTATACAAAATGGTGGCTCATTTCCGATTCCAGCAATCAGAAGACGGAAAAGTGGGGACACATGTTCTAACTTAACCTATTCTAATAATTTGGTTGCTAATAATTATGGTAATTTATTAAAATAGGTTAGGTTAGGTTAGAACGTGCGTCCCCACTTTTCCGTCTTCTGATTGCTGGAATTGGAGATGAGTCACCATTTTGTATACCTAGGGTAACATTAACCCAATTTGGTGCTGGAATTTGGTTTCATTCTCTTTGTTTATAAATATTAAATATTATTAGATGCAAACATCTCTTATGTCCCACAAGGTTGGACAACAAATTAAGTAATAATTATTGTTAAATTTCTATATGTTTTAATGATTTTTTTTTAACCATTGCTATTGATATATTTTTATAAATTTTTAATGTTTAACTTTTTAAACAGTTTGACTATAAGGAAGATAATTGCTGTTTAATATCATTCTAGGCTCAGCTGTTAATGAAGTTTTAACAGTTTTAGAATGTTTACTAGCAAAATTGCAACTGTATGAATTTTTAATTGAAGTTGTGGGTCCACAGAAAGAGCATTATCTGGATTATATTGAAAATGAATTTTTCAAGAAATATGATAATTTCAGAAATATTTTTAAATGCCAACATTTTCTAATAGAAGCAATAAAAGAATTTCATGATATTTTTCTAATTAAATTTTATGATAAAATTCAAAAGTATTCTATTTATTCAAAATATACTGTAGAATACAGTGAAGGAGGATTATGGAAAGTATTTAATTCAGGTAATTATTTAGTAATATATTTTAAATCTGTTTATTAAAATAGGTAATCTATCTTGGTCAGATCAAAAAGATATCCAGATTGATTTTATAGGCTATACAATAATGAAACATTTTTAAATGTTACTTCACATTTTCCTATATGTTTGTACCACATACTAATGCCAATTCTTCATGTATGGTCATTGCGTTGCACACAGCATTGCTTGTTGATATTGAATTTACTGCATTTTCTAGATTCAAATATGTTGTGTATAAACATATTTGAGTTTTGAAAAAACATTTAGGTAAAACAAGTAGTGAAAATATATCATATGATTAAATTTGTTTATAGGGAAATTTTATGAGCTATTCTTATGAATAATTTTGCTACTTGAAAGATGAAGGGCGAAACAATCACAGAATAAACTCTAATTATCTCAGTGAAAATTTCTTTTATTACCACATCAAAGAAAACTTACATTAATTGAAGTTTTTATTGTATAGTTTTAACTTGTTTTTGGAGTTGATAATTCTGATAACATTAAACAATTGATAACAATATCCATAATTATAGTAATGAGAGTCTACTGTATATTTAAATATGTCCTCCAAAAGGCCAAACAATCAGAATATTTTTGTGACATCTCTGAATAAATATGCCACAAATTAACCAGAAAAATGGCACTCTTACTGAAGAGACAATATCATAAAATAAAATAAACAACCATTCAAACTTCAGCAAAAATTCTTTAATCTTAAGAACGTTTTCAAACGCATTAAGCGTCCATCTTAAGTTACTTCGTTTGAAATCAAATATGCTTAAGATTAAAGAATTTTTGCTGAAGTTTGAATCGTTGTTTATTTTATTTTATTTTATTTAATGGCACTCTCTTAGTTGGCTCATTTGTTATGGAAATGTATCTTTACTCTCAGCCATCAGTTGTATCACTGGTGTTGGCTATTTTACATTAGATTCTTCCCAAGAATCTAAGATGTAGTAATGTATCAGTATAGAATATATGCATACCAAGCAATACATTTGTAATTGACTGATGGTGATTTTTCCAATTTTCAGATCTTCTAAGTGCTTGCATAAATGTTTGGAATAGCACCTAGTGTGTTGATGACCACTGGTGCCACAACTGCTAGTTTGTGGTATCGCGGGATAATAAGGTAAAAATCGCGCACAGAAGAGGGAAAAATCGTAATGATATCGAAGTCCTATCCAGACTGGAGGTCAGGAGCAACCTGGAACCTCCAGATCATACAGACAAGGCAGTTTAATTTTGGTATTAAGTTTTTCGGATAGATGTAATCAGTATCTACCAGGCGATTCTGAATGCAATGTGACGGGACAATTTGCCGAAAATTGTATTGACTTTGTAAATGTTTTTTTTTTCTGTAAAATATTAAATATTGTATGTTGTTAGTATAGTTTATAATCTGTAGTAACTTGATCCTTGTAATAGAAAAGGAGGAAATGTAGCGTGACAAAACAATTTGTACGGTAAAGATTGTTGTATGTCGTGGTAGTATTGTTTAGGTCAAACCGGCTTTTGTGAAGCGCAGTTTGAACCTTGTCGGTGGGAGGTGTAAAGGTCGCTTTTAGCGTCCTGAGTCGAAAAGCCGCACGACAGGATAATTAGTCCCACCTGGAGCTGGGGCCATAAACGGCCGGAAGGATCAAAGGAGTAGCATCTCCGCTTAAGGGTCATGTGTTGGCCACGTGCCGGCCGGCTTGGGAAAAAAATGTAAATAAAGCACGGACGCAAATGTAAGCTACGTCGGCGGGAAATAGGGCGGATGTCTTTGAAAGCTCTAAGAAAGGGAAGGAACTGATTGGTCGCAGGAGGTAGTAGCAGGATCCCTTAAATTGGTAGGGTGGCGAGCAAAACGGAGAGAAAGGGCGAGAGACCGGATACGTGGTGATCTCTGACACTAGGTAAGCCTTTGAGGTGTATAGAGAGAGCGTTCTCCTCTTGGAAAGTCCTCCGGAAAAAGGTTAGTGTAGAGACGGACGGCCACGCGGTTGAGCCATCTCCGGAAAAGCGACTTGAGTTCCCTGGACAGACAAGCCGACGTGCGGCATCACAGCTTTGTTACAGTAGCGTATGTAATGTTGTTGAACATTGTACAGACTTTGTAAATATTTGTAGTGTAAATAAACTGTATATAACTACTTGTTGAGTGTGGAGGTGTAGCTTTCCTCGAACCATCTAACGGACATTCTCGAGTCGTAAAGAACAACTCGAGACAGAACATTCGTAAAGATCTGGACGGATAATAAGGATCTTCACTGTATAACCTTTGAATTCAAATTTTAGATTTTGATATTTTATCTTTTCTTGTTCATTTTCTTCAACTCAGGAATCTCCTGGTATGACAATGTTTATGATCCACACTTTCTTTTTCTCTACAACAGTTCTATCTGGTGTATTATGTGCTAAACCTTCGTCCATTTGTATTCTGAAGTTCCACAGGAACTTAACTTCATTGATTTTTCATTGTCATGATCCCACTATTTTTTTGTAGTCTATACAAGGTAGTTTTGGAAGATGTTCCAGTGGATCATTTTAGCAACTGTATTATGGCATTGCTTATAGTCAGTTTGTGTGAGGAGCTAAGAATATGGTCCACAGTTTCTTCTGTTTTTGCATAATCTGCACTTTAAGTCTGTTGTTGATTTTTCAATTTTTCCTTTGATTGCATTGTTCATATAGCCTGTTCTTGGGCAGTTGGTATCAAGTCCTCAGTTCCTGATATTAACCATCTTCAACATTTTTCTATATCCACTTTTCCTTTGATCATTATTATTTATTATTACATAATTCTTATCTCACTGTCTCAATCATTAATGTCATTTAGAAAAACAATGTTTAAAATATAGAATATTTTGTTAATAAATAATTTTGCTAATTTTGAAAAGTTAATTTTGTTAATAAATAATATTTTGTGGTCTGAAGACCACGTGTTCTGTTACTTAACCGACTCGTAACCAATCCCTTGGGTGGTTCACAGTGTAAAGAAGGGAGAGGCACTCATAGCGTAAAAGCTTCCTGTCGTAAAAGTTAATGGGAGAAGAGGAGATATGTGGTCCAAAGATCACGTGTTCTATTGCGTGATCCTTGGGTGGGCTGCAGGGTAAAGAAAGGATGGGCCGCGTTTTCGGAAGAAAAACAGAGAGGGGGAAGGAGATCGCGCATGCTCAAGGGAAGAAGAAGGACTTTTTCGGAAGAAAGAATAGAGAGTAGACGTGTAGACGATAGAGTCGCGAGATTGTTTTTTTTGTGTGTGTTGTTTCTTTTGTTTTAGTGTCTGTTATAGCGAAGGGACAGAGTAGTGATTGGAAGGACTGAAATAAACTTTAAGTTCCTTGCATTGGAGTCATAGAGTGAGTGATTTATTTCATTGAAGTTTCTTTTTATTTTGTTCCTGCACGGGGAATACTCTAAAGATCGAGTACTTCCCCACAATTTCATTATTTAATGTATGTTTATTTTTTCTATATATTAGTAATAAAAATTAGCAATATATAGAATTTAATCACTTCAAAAAACAAGGGAACAAATTTTATTTTTTGTACATTAGTAGTACCAAGTAATCATACAGATGTTTAGTAATAGTATCCATCTATCTCCATAGAATTTGGTTCAGTTGTAAGGAGATACATTAATCCAATCTTAATATAGTTCATGTCTAAAGAAATTCATTAATTAATATTGTTGAGTTTACCATAAAATTACACTACTAATGTACAGATAATTGCTTATCATCTATTTTTCATTTTTCTGAAGACAGATCAGATTTGTCAATAAAAAAGTTTATAGTTATGTAAGTCAACAAACTAACTTTTTGTCATAAAATGCATAATTATATATTGTGATTTCATGAACAAATTAACTAAAATTAATTCATAACAATGATAATTATTGTAGTAAGAAAAAATAGTTTTTATTCAGACTTGTTGATATTTAAAAATTAGGTGTGTATATAAAATTTTAAGTCAATACTTAGCAAAATACAGTCAGACAATTGATACCATAAGACTAATGCTGTTTTTTAATTATTGTATGCAGTTTTTGTGAAACTTTGAATATTCATGTTATAAGAATTCTACAGGATAGAAGTTTATTTTGTAGTTTGACTTTGGTGTGAAAACATGATTATTTTATTTCTTTAAGATTTTTATCTGATTATTGTATGTTTATCTATATAGTTTTCAAATCTATTATTTAAACATTTTATAAATATGCAAAATTAATGACTAATTCTCTAAATAGTAAGAATTAGTAGGATATATTTAACACATTAAACACCACAGTAGTGGGCCATAGTCCTTTTTTTGAACAAAATAGCATAAATACATTGGCTATTTAATATAATTTTATCTGTATTGTTAAAAAACATTTTTTTTCTCAATTTTTAGGCATGTGGCAAAACTGCAACATGTGGCCTGAATGATTTTTTTTTTGATCATGTTATGTCATTTTGTATGATCACCAGCTTTGAATTCAACAAAACTTCTATCACATTCATGGTTGCTTAAATGGACTGATACAAATCCAGGAAAATAGAATAATCGCTGAAATAATATACAGTGGAACCTCGCATAACGAGCAAAACAAATTTAAAAATTTGTCTCACTTAACGAGCAATGTTTCGCATAACAAGTGACGAGGAGAGGGGAAGTCCTGAATTGTGCGCATGCTCCATCAGTCTGTGTTTAGCACTCGTTCTGCTAGCATCTTAGAGTCACTTGTAATCTCACATTTTTCCAAACTTGTGTTCACACATATTACTTATAAACATCAACAACCAAAGCCCATTATATAATAAACATCCCAAATGATATGCTAAATTCTTAGGCTACATAAAGGCTATAATTAAATAATAGAAATTAATTAATTTGACTAGAGGTAGGCAGTTATGCTGCCATCTCTTATTAAATTTTAGAATTGTCTGAATTAAAAATTAACTACTTATAATTATTAAATTTAATATGAGATGGAAACATAACTGCCTATCTCTAGTCAAATTAATTCATTTCTATTATTTAATTATAGCCTTTACGTAGCCCAAGAATTTGGCATATCGTCTGGAGTGCTTATCAAACATATTATCTGTGAGTTTTTTTTTGTCTTCTGCAAATTGAATTCTCATATCAGGTTGGTTCATTTCGCACTAGAAGAAAAGATGATGGTGATTCACGCTTATTAACAATGCATATTGTATAAATTTCTTTGGATAAACATTATACATAAAACATTTAAGTATTTTTTTCCAGTGTGGAATGTATTATCGTATTTTACATTAATTTCTATGGGAAAATTTGTTTTGCTTAATGAGTGTTTCGCATTATGAGTACGACTCTGGAACGAATTATGCTCATTAAGCGAGGTCCCACTGTACCATTTGTATTTTTATTACTGTTTATGTTCACTGAGAGATAATGAAGTCTGTTTCTTGTATATTTGTTTGTGTGTTTTATATTTTTACAATATTGTACTTATTCATGTTCATTGTAAAAGAAAAACATTAGAAAGACAAATTTTGCTTATTTTTCATATTTTTTGGGAGAAAAAAATTAAATTCCTATTAGTATTCTATCATTAAAAAATGTACTGGGCCAAGTGCACTTTTTATTCCCACGGGCTATGCTTTAACTATTTCCAATATTTTTATATGGCTAGCATTTTGCAACAATGTAACACAACTTAGATTTCAGTGTATAGTGTGTATTGCATTTCTGCAATGCACAACTTGGGTGAATTGCTGGGCAACATATCATGTGTTGCCCAGCAAAATGTGTTAAATAAATACAGATAGAGTAACTTCCTTCATAGTAATTCCTAATTTTTTGACTGAAGTACTTTGTATTTTATTTTTCAGATTGTTTATTACAAATTATATGTTCAACATTTCTACAGTTGACAGCTGAGATAGAAATAATTATAATTTTAAAAGAACATTCCTTTAAAGAGCCACTTCATTTTCCAGATTTATATAAAGCAAGAAAGACAGTATCACAGTCATTTTGTGATTATTTTACCAATATAAATATATTGAAAACGTTTATTTCACTTTTGCCAGATTTATTTTATATTAGCAGAAGAAACAGAGTTTTCCTAAATGAAAAAGTTTCTAATCCAAAAACATATTGGTATAATAGTAATAGGAGTAGAATTGGATTATTTGGTAAGAAAGTTTAATGATTACAAAATTTACATTTTTGATTAATATTTTGTTATACCATAATTTCCTGCTTATAACCCTCCCTTGAATAAATGCTGAAAAAGTTGCCAAAATGGAAATGAAACTTTCAAATAACCTGTGCTATCATACCCACACCTGTAAAACAAGCATTGAAAATAAGACACTTACTTATATGCAGTTTAGAAAGTATCAGTGGCATGCGGTAACATTTGATGATAGGGAAGCTGTGCCGGCTCTGGATAGAATCATAGGAAGCGTTATACGATATTTTGGTGTGTTTCATCCAAGAGCTAAACCGTGTGAGGTTGGTGCTCTGTAAAGTGCATGTGCAAATGCGTATAATTTGGCTACTTTACATGATTCAAATATTTTCTCTGTGGAAGCTGTCTCGTATTTAACAATACAGTGCTTCCCATTGGGAATATGCATATACGAATTTATATTCGAATATACAATAGCAATCTTATCATTTTTTTTTCACATGTAGTGTAGAAATTTGTAATAAGATACATATATTATAATAAAATATTAATTTTAATTAATTCAAAGTACGTTAAAACATGAAAATAATTGCACAATATGTATTTATATTTTAGAAAATACAAGGGAAGCAGCACTTCCACAGCTACCATGGACACTGGAAAGTATCAACCCAATTTTTTATTTACATTGGCATTTCATTGTACTATACATCTAATTATAAAATAAGTGAAATGGAATAAACAGAATTTTTGGGATAGAATTACCTAAACCAGTGATTCTCAAAGTGGGGGTCGCTGAAAAATTGATGCAAGATCAATTTTTTCAAATATTTTATAAATTTACTTTGGATTCATGTTTAGAAATAATTGAAATAAAAAATATATAAAATAATTTTTACTTAAATAAATTGCACATATAAATAATAAAAATAATATAAATATTTAAATACGAGCCTAACCCCCTCCCTCCGGGATGTTTTTTGACACATACTTATTCTTCGAGGGTCCTTTGAAATTTTTTAGTGCATAAGGGGGGTCGCGGTCCAAAAAGTTTGAGAACACTGACCTAAACTATATTAAAAGTCAAAAATACAAAAAGGCAGCTGAGTGACAAAATTTTATTATTTGTTTAATTTCTGTTTTATTTATATAATAACGCAATAATGATAATTGCAAAAATAAACTTTAAATTTTGTTTAGTTAATTTTTTTGTATCATTAATATCCACAGACAGATTTGAGTTATTGCTTAACTCTTTCTTTGTTGTAAACAACCAAAATATGATAAAATCATGTTAACTTCTAAATAGTTTTCTGAGAATTATTATGTAGAGAGAGGATTATCAGCTTTTAAGATAAAAGTAGAAGTGTTTAATAATGTTAATTAAAGCATGAATATAAAAATTAAAGCAAGTATAGAAAATGAACAAGAAAGAACTAAATTGAAGCATGTGTATTGTATGCTTGTTGATTTTTGGAAAAGTTGCAATGACAGATGAATATATCTAAGTGCATAAAGAAATGTTTAACACAGGAGTTCCCAAAGTGGTCAATATTTATTAACCCAAAGGGATAAGACATTTTTTGAGGATTGATTGAAAATGGATCATTAAAAATTATTAGTCTAATGGGTTATGTATATATAATAGGTTCAGGATGATGTAAATTTGCATACTGTAAACAGATCTTTTCTATGAAAATGGTGTGTGGACAAATACTGGCTTGCCAGATTTATTATTAATTGTATTAGCAAGAAAAAGATTGAGAGTTGATAAGAAGTCAAGGAATCCTTGAAGGGGCCAACAGAAAAAATGTTTGAGGAGCCCTTGGATCTAAAAGTATATTTGATAGCTTTGTCTTTCAAATTTACTTTTAGATACAGATGACCTGTGAGCTATTTGCAGGAAATTATGGTATATTTAATCTTTTGTAAAACATTAACATACAGAATTAATTATTGCTTTGTGATAATTAATTCTGTGTGTTAATGTTACCTTAGGTAGCCAAGATGGCGGCTCGTCTCTAATTCCAGCAAGGAAACAGTGGGATGCACGTTCTAACCTATTCTAATAATTTGGTTGCTAATAATTATGGTAATTTATTAGAATAGGTTAGGTTAGGTTAGAATGTGCATCCCACTGTTTCCTTGCTGGAATCAGAGATGAGCTGCCATCTTGGCTACCTAAGGTAACATTAACCATCACTTTTAGTACCATATTGCATGAAATAATTTTTTACTAGTAAAATATTTTAATTTTGAACATTTTTTAGAGAGAGAATATTAGAGATAATTTTAATTATTTTAAAAATAAAATATTTATCATTCAAAATTAAATTCTTATTTGCATATATTTCTAACCATATAAAGTATCTATTGAATAGTTAAAAATTATTTAAGAATTTCTGATGAAAGCATTCAGTATTTAATAATCATACTTAATATTTAAGTTGTTCAATAATTCTAATTCTTTATTCATAATGCCATTAATAATAATCTTTAATCACAAATATTATAATTTCTTATTTTATTGATATGACTAATAACAGTCTGTTTTTCTATAGATTGTTTATTACAAGAATTAATGAAAATTTTCAATAATCAACTATCGCTTTATAATTTGGCTCAATCTCTAAAATTAAAATTGCAGAAAAAAATTCATATACCATTGAAAGAATTTGATATTAAGAAGCTATATTGTTACTGCAATGATTTAAAGGAAGCTGAACATTTGAGAAAAGATATTTTAGAATTAACTGGAATTTTTCACTTAAGTGCTGTCAAAAATGTATTATTGGTGGAAAATAATTGGAATAATAATGGTATTCAATTACATCACAAACCAAAATCAGGTAATCACTGAACAGTAAGTTTTGCCATTCAGTAGTCTAGTTTATTCTAGCTGTACACTAGGTTAGTTTCTATTGGTAATGATATCAAGTTAAAAATAAACTGACATTCTAACTCATCATCTTAGGCCAGCCTCATGCAGTCTGTTTTTAAATGTGTGTGGACACTACTTCTAACAACTGATTTGGATTTAAGTTTCAGTCATTTGTCTTTTAGTGACAGTCAAATGATAATCCTATGATCTTCTGATGATGATCATGTCCTTCTGATAGATTCTGTGCTGGACTTCTCAGTTTGAATGTCTTCCTCATTCCATCACTCTCCTATTTGAGATCAGTTATTGCACTGTGACCAATTCCATTAGAAATATCATGGAAGAATATAGTCATCTCATTGATTCCATTAATTTGAACTTTCTCAAAGCCTGATAAATGTTTGTAAAGAGCTCTGACTTTATACCATGGAATAACACTTTATAAACAACTTAAAAACAGAGTATGAAAACATAAGTATAAATAAAAAATTATCTACTACATCACTACATTATTTACTACAAAAATGTTCTCTTCATTAGATATATCATTTTTCTGTATATTGCATAAATGAGAAATTGTCATTATCATAATTATCAACTGATACATTCCATAAAATGTTAAGTCTATAGACCAATGATTTTCAACTGATGTGCTGCAAAGAGGATTATAGTTGTGCTGCGAAAATTTTTGAAGGTTATTAAACAAATTATTTTCGAAAGAAGCCCAAAGAATAATAAGTGTATGTGTCAAAATTAAAACCTCTTTAAATTGATTATAGGAGTTTTTCATTGTTATGGTAAATAAACGTATATACACAATGTAGTAGAAAATATATATTCATAAGCAAATTTATATGTACGTAACACTGGGTTATTCCAATTAAAGTGCAATTTTCTTTTAATAAAAACCATATCTATAATTGCCTATTTAGTTCAAATTATTTTAACTGAGAAATAGTGAGACATTGGGCAGGTTTATAAAGGCAGTTATCATGCCACTTTTAAATGCAAATTAAGACTTATGTGCTTGCTTTTCTTATGTAAATGAAAATTATTAAATTAAATAACTATTATAGTAACCTGCTGCTATTTTAAGGAAGAACAATACTGTTTTATTTAATTCACAAAATCAATTAGGTTAAGTGGTAAGTAAGATGACAATAGAATGTTTACAAACACAACTTTAAATCACATGATTTTTTCCTGAGGAAGTTTTTGCCGTGCAACCTAAAATAATTTAATTATAGGTTCAAGTGTGCTGTGAGATAGAAAAGGTTGAAAAACATTGCTATAGACTATCATAAAAATCATTCAATGTTTCTATGATGTAACATTTCCCATTTCTGTCAGTGTAATTATAATCTGAAAAGTAATTTGTATTTGCTGTTTAGGTAATTTCTATTAATAATATTTAATAATTTATGATTAATAGGTATTTTTATACCTATTAATTATGAATAGATATAAAAATTATACCTATAAAAGGAATACCTTTCTATTATATAAATTTAAAATATAAATTTATATTGTAAACCATTGAATAATTAGTAGGCCTATAATTAAACATTTCACTTAGTTTAAAAATTTATTATTGTAATTGAAATAATATCAATTTTATTAGATATTTTGCTTTGGTTTACTAGTCATAAAAAGCAGCCTATATTCATTAATAGTCAATAATATGCTTTAAAATTTTTAATAATAAAATTTAATTCTTGTTTTTCAAAATTCACCCAATTAAATGCAGTAAATTCTTCTTTTGTGGTTAATTCATTTGAAGGTTTCTCTGCAAGTTGAAAAACTATCTCAAATGGTGATTAAATACAATGTATTTGTTTCAGAGGATAGGTAAATCATCTGCTTATAAAAAGAAAACATTGAAAAAGTAATAACTTTTATTTTTCAGTTTTAACCATGTTTGTTCAAAATAGTACTAGATACATGCTTTTGATAATTGTAAATCAAAATATCACAACATATCTACAAATCTATGTAACTCAAATTCACATAAGTCAAGAACTTACTACATAAAAAATTTTAGTATATGACATATGAGGGACATCCAGAAAATAAAGAATGTTTGCCTATAAAAAAAGGAAATAAACAATAATGAAAGGAAAAAGTTTTATTAAGTAATTAGTACAAGACCAGTTGCTTTTCTACATGCATTGATTAAAGCATTTGTCATAGTGTGACATTAATTTTTGGATTCCTTTGTCATAGATTTCCACTGCCAATTCTTTCAGCCAGTTAGTGACATTTCTTTCACTTCTCATCCATTCTAAAACTTTCCAAATCCACCCTAAAAACTCTTTCAGCTTGGGAAAGGTGAAAGTCACTGGGGGCTAGGTTGGATCAGTATGGCAGATAGTTGAAAACATTCCAGCCAAAGTTCTGAATCACAGCTTGAATGACTGCAGTAGAGTGTGATTGCACATTATCTTTCTTGATTAAACATTAAACACATTTTGTTTACATTTGCTTTGTGCATAATGTGATTACCTTAGACTTCCATGATTTGTTTATGAATTTCTATAGGATGAACTCTTTACATGTTTAGAAAAATAATAATAATTCACATTTGGCAGGATCTTTGTATTTTAACCCTTGACAAAACAGTAGCAAAAAACCTGCTATTATCAAAACTCTACATAAGCTAAGCTAGCACTTCAGAGAATAAATTGACCTTGAATCGATGGCAGTAATTTACCTGCACAGAGTCCTATGTGCAAATGTTCTTTATTTTCTGGATGCCCCTCATAGAAATAGCTATATATAATTAAAAATAACGAACATTATTTTATTTGAATATTTAAAATTAATCTATTTCTTATTTTTATTTTCTAGAAAATTTTTTAGTTTATGCTAGCAGATCCTGTAGAAAAATACTGTCAGAAGTCCATTTATATTGTGCAATGGTTCATATTCTTTCCATCAGCTATTGCATAAAGCCCAATGATTTTTTATTATTAGAACCCAGTTTATGCCTAAACTATTCAATTACAGAAGAAACTGTACTTGAAATCATCCAAAAATATTCTGATGTGTTTTATATAAATGATAAGAATTTAATTTATTTTAAGTGTTATGACAAAAATACTGAAAATAACAATACACCAAAGGATAACTTTACAAGCCTTTCAGGTAAATTTTCATTGATTACCCTTTTGCAAGCTGTATATTAAAATTAAGTTTATAAAAATTTTATTTGAATATAGCTCATTAATGAACTAAATTTGTTACTTTTATATATTAAAGTACCCTATATATATGATATCAATTTACACAATTTCAAAAAATCAAAAGAAACATGAAATTAAATCACCAATCATTTGTATTTATGATTAAACCACCATACACACAACATTGTGTTCAGATTTTCACAGTTGCAGAATTCAAATATTTCAGATGATTTTGTCATCTTAACGTTTTTTAATTACAGTATACATGGATTTTTAGGACAATTTATTTAAGAGAATTGAAAATTGCCAACTCATTGAGACAGAATCTACTCAAAAGAGTAAAGAAAAGATGATCCAAATTTTTGTGTCAGTTGATACAGATTCTGATTAAATTGTTAGTTACTAATGATGCAATGAATATTCGGTTACTATTTGGTATTCGGCCTATTTTTTGCTATTTGGCCAAATACCGAATACCTAAAAACAGGAGTAAGAAATAATAAAAACACAGTAAATTAACATTTTGGTATTTAGATTATAATGTTATCAGGTTAGTGTTGTTTGTTTATATTTATTTATAACTTATAACCGCACAAAATAAAAAACAAAATAATATTAGTCACATGTATTCACAATTTATAATTACGAAGATCAACACACGTACACACCTATTCATTCGAGAATCATTGCACATCTGAGGGTCTGACCCTGCCTATCTTTCTTTTTAAGCGTTCGTCTTTGCTCTTCCTTTTCTCTTTCCTCTATTGCTCTAGTCCACGTACGCCTATGCATACATCATAATGTGCGTGCACAATACTTTGATTCATCACTTTTCCGTTGTAGATTTCCCATTTTACAATTACATGACTCGTAGCCTGGTGATAACGGAGAAAAGAGACAGATAGGACGTCGGTATAAGTCACAGTTATGATTTCACAGATTCAAGACAGCTTGGTAGCCTGAATGGCCCCAGGCTTTCGTCCATGCATGCTAAGTGACTTTCATTACAAGCATTTAGCATGAGAACAATTATTTGGCATTGACAACCGCAAATTTTATGCCAATAAGCTGCCTCGACTTGTTCGATTATGTTATCAACTCAATTTCATATTTATTTTCACATTTTCACTTTGCGGTCTTTTTTCCGTTATTTACACATGTAGGTCATTTCATTGTTATCCACATTTGATATCATCACTTATCACATACTGCCATGACACTCCTGTCTGTCTGCTACAACTGTCAAGAATTAATGCGATTGGCGAAGCGTAGTGACAGCGGGCCAATAGAGAGCAGGGTCCTTGCCATAATGTAGTTTGCGTGCCAATTTTCGTACGTGTGCTAATCAAGCTGAATAGTTCAGCCGAATATACTATTCGTTGCAACATTACTAGTTACAGATGTTGGAAAAATAATTCTTTCTAAAATTTCTTGCACTTGCTGCTTCTTGGTCATTCCAGGCTATTATAGTCTACAAGGTCATTCATATATTATTAGTTATTTGTACATATTATCAGTATTGATTTTATATTAAGCAAATTGTTGTTATATATTAACAAGCATTAAGGTCTGAGAAAATTCCAGAAATACTCAAACAAAATTTATTAATGATAATTAAATGATAACAGCAGATTCATTATCAGGCTAACCAAATATGTAGATATTGTGTAATTTGGACTAAAGATAGGTGATTAAGTTGCCATCTTGTATTAAATTTAATATTTAAAATTTATATTCTGGAAGAAAAGATTGACCCACAGCAGGATTCAAACCCTCAACTTCTACTTACCATACAGATATTTCACTCATCTGCATGGTAAGCAGAATTTGCAGGTTAGGAGCAAGGGTTAGTGGATTGATTCCACATAAATCAAAGGTTAGATGTATCATTTGGTATTGTATTAAAAATTCATATAGAAAATTATTAGTGTTATAAATTGTTATAAATTCAGACTATGAACTTTTTGCAATGACTTATCATTTTGTTCTAGAAATGCATTACACAATTAATAATTCAGTAATTATGCTTAGGAGATAGAAATGAAGGGGAGGAGAAAAGATACAGGAAAGTTGTTTAGATTTATTAGATACAAATATAGATTCAAATTTTATCAGTTATATTGTCTGAAATATTTAATAAGTTCAATTTGTTCCAATATTTTTATAATGAGTTGTAAAGGACAAAAAAAATTTAACAAATGAAAATTTGGTTTTTTAAACTAATTATGTATTGCTAAATATTATCATTTTTATAATAATAATAAATTTGTATTCATATAGAATCATCACATTCACCATCATCATCTCCTCAGAGGTGTCATCATCTCCTCGGAGGTATCATCAGTCAACAGTATCTTAAGTTCAGTCAGCAGTGAAAATTCTTCCATTAAGTCAGAACCAACAGGAAGTACAAAATCAGATATTACAATTCATTCAGAAGAAAATACAAAATCAGATATTACAATTCATTCAGAAGAAAATACAAAATCAGATATTACAATTCATTCAGAAGAAAATACCAAACTTGATTTTGATAACGAATGTAAAGAAAGTGAAAGTAACAGAAATGACACAGACAACAGTATGGATGAACCTGAAGTCTTCAAATTAAAAGAAAAGTATGAAAGTGCTATTTTAAATATTAAAAAACAACCACTACAGATAAATAATGATTGTAATTCTGATATTGTAGTGTCGGAAACAACGTATTATGATCAAAACAATGATCTTAAAAAAGGAATTTTTACTGTTCTGACAAGTTGTGGAACACTGTCTGTTTTTGCAAAATCTGAAGGTTACATTGAAACAGATGATGGTAAAACTGTGTGGATTATTGTTGATATTGTATATGAACATGGTAAACATGTAGAAAATTTATTTAATTTGCAAAACAGGCATGTAAATTTTATTGCAATAGAAGAGCCTGGAGTGATAGAAGATAACTGGAAGGCAATTCTTGTCTGGATTGGAAGAAGACCTACTAATGTTTCTTGTGCCATTACTTCAAGATGTGCTTGGGATAATATTAAATTATTATATGAAAAACGATACAAAGAAATTTCTTCTGATTTTCCTATTAGGGACTTGAATCCAAAATGTGAAAAAGTCAAGTTAGATTGAAATGATTCTGAAAACTTAACAAATCTTTCGAAAAAATTCTTTAAAAACAACGAATTACTAAATATTTTTTAAGTATTACTGGAAAGTTTTATAACAATAGCAATATTCACAGAATTTAATAACTAAATGTATGTATAAAGTTAATATATATTTGAATCTGGTTATTCCCCAAAATACCTTTACATCTAAGAATATTTATGGAATTTTACAATAATACATGATGCTACTACAATTTTGAATAAGATTCAAATTCTAATTCATAATGAAAATGTAATTAAGTTTAATTTGTTTCAAACATTAATCACAAGTTGAAAGATATGCAGTTTTCCTCTTGAGGATAAAAATGGCTATAAAAATTTCATATAATTCAGAGAAAAAAAATTTAATCTTATTATTATTCTGATGAATCTATTTTAATAAATGCAAGATAATGATCTGTGATATTTATGTGATAGTAAAAATAGAGATCATATGTATTAAATATAGTTTTATATATAAGATCAATTATTTATATATTAATATATTAATGTTTGAATTCTAACATAATGAATGTTAAATTTTCAATATTTAGAGTTTATATTGTTAAAAAAATATTTCTGTGCAATTTGTTGTACAGTTAATATTTTAGATTCTTTCAAGAAACAATATTATTATTATCAAGAAAATATATTTCACTTGTAGACAATACATATAAAATGTGTCTTTACACCATACGTCCTTTCTCACCAAATTCCATGGTGGAGTCGACCTTTTATTTGAGACTTCTGGAATTTGTCTTGTCCCTCATTAGCATGAGAAAGGACGTATGGTGTAAAGACACATTTTATATGTATTGTCTACAAGTGAAATATATTTTCTTGATTGTAATTCATCGTCCTGGTTTATTTTGAAAAAATATTATTATTATTAAATATTTTGTGGAACTTATACTTACAAGTACTGTCGAGTTTTAAATATTTGAATTGTTACTTCCAGAATAATAATTTAGATATTGGCTTTTCTTAAATAATAATCAGTTTTTTTAAATACAACTATACAAATTTGCAGATTGAGGAGATAATCCAAATTGATAAAATTTAATTTTTCCAAAAAATTTTATAGGTTTTTGAATTTTAGTGTTGATGAAATCATTTTAATATTTTATATAAATTTTTATGCATAAAATTAAATTCAACTGCACTATGACTAAAAGCAATTGTTAATATTGCCTGTATTGTTACAATATTTGATAAAAATTTTGTAATTTTTACAGTTTAATGAAAAAATACAGTATATTTGCATTTGAAGGTTTCTGTACGAAAAATTAGAATTATTGTTTTAGCATTTGAATATGATTTCCTGGAAAAAGGGCAAAAACACTTTTGTTCTATTCTAATTTGTTATTAAAGTGTTAAATTTTAATGTTCTGAGGTTATGTTGTTTATAAATTTAATAACATGAACACTAGATTATTAAAAACTTTATATAGAAATATTAGTTAATTTAATTTGCATGTATCATGAGGAATAAAAATAGATTTAAGAATGAAATTATAAAATATTAGAACATAACAGAATGACACAAAAGAACGTTTTGCAAAACAAGAAAGATTTCATAGAAACTTAACACATCACTGCCCTCATATTATATGGTAGTTATGGACAAAAAAGGCAATTGCCTGAAAACCCCACTAGCTGGGGTCCAAAACCAATCTTTTCTAAGAAAATATTTCCCCAAAACATTCCTTCCCAAAAAGAAAAAAATGTCTTTAGTCAACACTACGTGGGATGCTCTACGTTCAACTGTATGAGGAACACCTGTATGTATAAGTTGTTAAAATGTAAATTATTAGTGAGTTTGCCAGGTGGCGATCGTTGCTGATGCATCACGGGAACGGTACCTGAGCGCTCACTTTGATTGTAACGAGAAGGCAATAAACATAAGTGAGAAAACAATATGTAAAAATCGTTCAATTGCAAATAAGAACTAATTCTAAAAGGAGAGTTGCATTTCAAAAGGTAACTAATAAGATATAGATTGGTGTTTATCAATATTTTTTCCGATTTTTTTTTTTTGAATATTTTGCCACCGTAATCAGTAGTGCACTTCCCCTTCAAATTTTTTAAGGGTAAGGAAGGACACGTGTTTTTCTGACGAATCGGCAGCTAAAATACTAAGCGATTCACGGCAAAGTAACTGATACCATGTTAATCGTAGGAACAAAGGCTGTAAGCATTTTTTCAAACGATTCGGCAACACATTCATCTATCATACTTATTGTATGAAAAACAACTAAATGCTTTGCCCTATACCAGTAGTAGTGTTTTTTCATACAATAGACTATTTCTTTTATTGTATTCTTCTTAAACAGTTCATGAATTCTTTGATATTCTAACAAAATTTTGCATCAATTTTTATTTCACTAAATATAGTGTAAAATAAATTCTTTACGTTTTGTAATAATTAAGGTGGCCAACTTTTTTACAATGAAAAGGGGGACACAAATAAATCGAAGGAAAAAATATTGTAAATAAAAGAAACATTTTATTCATTGCAACAATAATACACTATACAGTAGAGAATGGAAAATCGGAATCAATTGGGGACTCGGGTTGTTCCGATTACCCATTATGTACGAAAAAATACATTAACCTGTCCGATGTTCAAATTTTTCTCCGTTGCGTGTCGCTTCCTGTTGAATTTTTCTCCGTTGCGTGTCGCTTCGTGTTGAATTTTCGTCGATTTTAAGCCTAAGGAAAATTTTTATTATAATAATCGAGGCTATCGTATCGTTAAAAATTATTTCTGCATTTTGTACAAACAAAATAAATATATTGAAGAATATAAAAACATGAAAATTATACTTTAGAAGTAAATTTAGTATCAAAAACGTTCGATTCAGCACGACACAGTCCGACTGAAAATCGTGCCGATTACCGGCGATTCCGATTACCAGTGTTCCGATTAACGACTCTCTACTGTAATAATCTCTACTGCATGCGTTTGTGCCGTGTTGTGTTTCGGTGAGAAGTAAACAAAGCTACTTGCATGCAGCGCACCTTTCTCAAGGTCTCCTGTGCAGAGAGCACATGCGTTTCATAATCGCGTCTTGCTGCATTTTATCAAGCCTTGATAAACCGTCATGTCAAATACAAACACATCACATCACATTACAACGGATCGGCTCGGCATCAATCGAATATGAAGATTTACAGATTAGTCTTCAAATATCAAAAAGGAGGACACTTTTCGAAGGAGGACAGAACTTACAAAAGGAGGACAGTTGGTCACCTTAATAATAAAGCCTGTGTTGTACAGGGACGGACTGGCCATGTGGAAAATTCCACATGGGCCGTGTTTTCTAAATATGTACATAATGTACCGTTTAGTTAAGTTTAATTTTTAAAAAAATTCATTTATTTTTTCGTTAAGTAAGGTAAATTTCAATTTTTAAGTGTAATATAGGTATATGTGTTCTGTATCATTTTATCCGGCCCTACCCGTAACCGAAGTTAAATTAGTTCGGCCGACCTGAGTCAAACACTACATTAGCCCGATTCGGCCCAAACAGAAAGCATCCTAGGAGAAAAATAATCAAAACTACCTTCTAAACAGAGAAAATTGGTCATTTGTTTACGTTGCTATAAACTAGTCACCACTCCTATGAATCTTAATGCTAAACTATGGAAACACGAGTTATTAGTTTTGTACCTAGCCGCCAAAGCGATGATTGTAGTTATAACAAATTTAATGGCCACTTATATTATTTTCTTTATTTTAGGTAAGTAAAAAATGTTATTCAATAATAATTTCTATATATTCCAAACGATTTAATTAAAAATAATCTATTTTGTAGTGTGAGGCCGGGACCTCACCCCCTCTCCGATGGGAAACTGGTTGTCCAGCTAAAGCCAATAAATCGGTGATTTATTTCGTAAACAGGAACAGAGTGTAAGACGATTTAATTGTCGCATTCCCGGACCAAATTGACACGTCCCCGATCGTAGATCGTGGAAGGTGGGAGAGAGAGCGACCGGGGAAAGTTCGACGGTCATCTTACACCGAGTTCAAAGCACATTAGATCAAAATTTACGGGACCGTCAAATATTCCTGAAAACTCATTTCAAAAATTAAGCATTATTTTAATACAGTTTAATCCAGAAGCAACTCAACACAACATTATTTCAAAATTGCAACATTTTAAATCGTCATGGAATATTTTAAAGGAAAATGTCAGTGAAACTTATATAAAATTAAACGAAAATGAACATTCTACTGATGATCAAGTAAAAAACGATAAAAATGCGATTTTATCCTCTTACTGCAAAGCTTGCAAAAATTGCCCTATTTGTTGTTATAATATATTATTCAGGTATAACATGTTAAGTGGCGCTTATTCTATACTTAGTCAAGCATACAATATCTATGTCTGTAACACAAGTGTCCTGTGAACACAAGCTTTCCTACGTTAAAATTCGTCACAAGCAGGCTAAGATTAAGTATCTCGCAAGAAAATCCAGAAGCCTTCACGTTAATGTCAGTGGAGAAGGATTTTTTAAACGAAATACTTTCTGATGATTCCATTAATATTATTGCTCAACAAAGCAAACTTATAAATGAAAAATTAATGTTGTAGAATGTAAACTTTTGCTTATTGTAATTTTTGTCAATGTTGTATTTTGAATATATTTAAATATAAATAGAAAAAATACATTTTTTTAATTATTATTATTATTTATGGGCTGGACGGGTAATAAATTTTCCACACAAAAATTTTAGGGCCAGTCCGCCCCTGGTGTCGTATTAATTGAATAGAAATGCACTAATCGACTACTTAAATACACAGCCGAAGTGCCGTTTTAATCGTTATTTAACTTCAACGACAAATTATTTGTGGTTTCCATCTATTTAGATGGTCGACTCTTTCGTTGAACGAAGGGATTTCTTTTAATGGGTGTCCAGTAGGGTTTCTCAAACGTAATCCCGGTTGTTTTTTTAACCCCGGAAATTCTTTTCATCCTGGGAAATCCCGCAAATTTCTTAAAAGTTTACTTTTTTCTTATTTTGTATTAAGGCTGAGGAAATTTTGCGAATAGAAAGTATAAAATATAAATTATATAAATATATAAATTAGTATATTGATATTTATACTCTATTTATATAAATTATAATATAAATCAAAAATTTATATTCGTGTCCGGACTATATTGACAAGTAACTCTTAGACATAAAACATATTATAATTAATGTCGATCCGAACAAAGACGTACTAAAAGAATTATATGATTTAATATCATTAATATTTACGGTACCAACTACTAGGGGGTCTGTTGAGCGCAGTTTTTCGATCACTGAGAGAATTCATACATTGGCCAGGAACACTGGGTCGGAGGAAAAATTGTCGTCGCTAGCGTTGCTTTCGATAGAAAAAGAGCTTTTAAATACGTCGATGGAGTCGACGACCAGCGACTTTTATGATAAAGTAATTAACGACTTTGCGGAAAAAATCGCCGAATAGAATTAGTTTATAAAAAATTTAAAAAAAAAACAAGTTTTTCGATCATTGTTTGTATCGTATCAATTTGTATTATGTATGTATTATTTGTATTTTACAACTAAAACACATAAATTGTTTATTTTTGTCATTTCCAGTATTTGTTTAAAACTTTTATGGAAATGTCATGTACCGGACAGGTCTGAGCCGTTACGAAAGAGGCGAGATAACGGTTAATTTAGAGAAGAATTCATTAGTTTAAAAAGACATAGGTAAAAGACGTTTGTAGTCGGACACCCATTGTTTATATCAAACTGCCAGGCAGAAACTATAAACCGCGGAAGGAAGTCGTCCTATGATCGGTGGAAGATCGAATTCATCTTCTATTTTGACTTTTCTCCGGCTCCAGGTAAGAGTCTCGTTACGCTTAGTAACCAGGGACCACCACTCGGGAAGCGTGATTGAGGGAGAGTGACCAATCAAATGGACGAAGAAAGAACGGAGATTGATATATTCGACAATCTCACCACGCACGTACGAATGGACCCTAGATCATTACTGACGCGCAATTAACTGATTGCCCCTGGAAGTCGGCTTCTTACAGAAACACAGTTTCCCTATCATCAAACGTCACGGCACGCCACTGCCGTGTTATATACACAAGAAGCCGACAAAGTAAGTTGGAAGATTGGTTCAAGTTGTTTACAAAGCAATAAAAATGAAAAGTTAAACCAATTAATAGAAGGGTTCCTAATCTTTTTTGTGTATCGTCCCTATCTAACTCATAAACTGTTAGAATACATTTGTATTTATTAATTTTAAACCTACTCATTAGTTTTTTTTTAATTTTTTCTCGTTATGGTTAATACTCAAGTAATAATAAACAAATGGTTAGTAATCAATACGTAGCTTATTTGTGGCAGGACTCTGAAAATTCTTTACTTGTCAGAACCTGTAATATCTGGAATAATTGTGCTTATTTTGCAGTGGAGTGCCGTGACATTTGATGACAGATAA
Source organism: Centruroides vittatus (assembly GCF_030686945.1). Lineage (NCBI taxonomy): Eukaryota > Metazoa > Arthropoda > Arachnida > Scorpiones > Buthidae > Centruroides > Centruroides vittatus. The sequence goes on along the minus strand of NW_027120692.1, from coordinate 1,679,798 downwards.
GCTAAACAAATATCAAGCAATGGGATCGGTTATTGTATATTTAAAAAACAATAATCTCTAAAAAATTTGTAAAAATTTCTTAAAAATAAACGAGTTTCAAAAATTAACTCTTTTTTATCCGATTTCGAAAGAGCCAAGAACTGAGATGGACACTGTGAAATTAATAAATATTCCTTACTTTATTGTTCATTATCCATACGTTGTTATTCAAATTATCCAAATGCATTTCACAAATTCTTTTGCCTCTTCAGTGGATATTACACCTTTACAACAGTGTTACATTTATATTCGATCAAGTTCTCCCAGCATGCATCTACCGATAACCCGGTATTCAGATTGATGACATTTGCATAATTTTTGATACAATAATGTTCCGCGATGCGTCTTGTTACAATATTTTCAATTTTATACAATATTTTGATATTATTTCTATTTATGATACAATTATTATTTTTACAATGTTGATACCATGGAGATTCACTTCGTTTTAGACGAATCGCCGCCTCATGCTCCTTAACACGTTGTTCAAGTTGTCTTCCTGTTTCGCCAACATAGATCTTACTTTCTGGACATGTACATATTAGTTTGTAGACGACTCCTGCTGTTTTCAAAGGGTCATGTGAATGTCCTACTAATCCTCTGTTCAGCACATGAATACTTTTGCTTAATCTATTTTTCTGTTCACCCACTAAGTTGATGGAACAATTATTAAAGTTATTTTTATATTTTTCATAAAACTTTTTAATATATGGTATTTTAATGTATAGATTATTACTTTTTTCTTCCTTTACATTATATCTACTTATTGTATAACTATTATACCACTTACGTATTACTTGTTGAGGGTAATCGTTAAGCAAATATTTTTTAAACAGATTTTCAGTTTCAAATTCTATATGCTTCTGCAATGTCGTTCTGTTGAAAATTTTTCTTAGTTCCATTATAAAAACGTTTCTCTTTATACCTAAAGGACAGTATGATTTATAGTTGATTACTTTATTATTATTACAGATCTTTGTATACTTACGAAATAGTAGTGTTTTTTCGTTTCGTGTGATTGTAATATCTAAATAGTTAATTTCGTTATTTTTCTCTTCTTCGTAGGTGAATCTAATATCATTGTTTAAACTGTTTGCATAAGTTTCGATGTTTTGGGCTGTGGTACAAGGAATCATGTATGATTCCATATTACCACAGACCCAAAACATCGAAACTTATGCAAACAGTTTAAACAACTAATATTAGATTCACATGTCCAGAAAGTAAGATCTATGTTGGCGAAACAGGAAGACAACTTGAACAACGTGTTAAGGAGCATGAGGCGGCGATTCGTCTAAAACGAAGTGAATCTCCATGGTATCAACATTGTAAAAATAATAATTGTATCATAAATAGAAATAATATCAAAATATTGTATAAAATTGAAAATATTGTAACAAGACGCATCGCGGAACATTATTGTATCAAAAATTATGCAAATGTCATCAATCTGAATACCGGGTTATCGGTAGATGCATGCTGGGAAAACTTGATAGAATATAAATGTAACACTGTTGTAAAGGTGTAATATCCACTGAAGAGGCAAAAGAATTTGTGAAATGCATTTGGATAATTTGAATAACAACGTATGGATAATGAACAATAAAGTAAGGAATATTTATTAATTTCACGGTGTCCATCTCAGTTCTTAGCTCTTTCGAAATCGAATAAAAAAGAGTTAATTTTTGAAACTCGTTTATTTTTAAGAAATTTTTACAAATTTTTTAGAGATTATTGTTTTTTAAATAGACAGAGAAGCTGTTTCTGTAAGAAGCCGACTTCCAGGGGCAATCAATTAATTGCGCATCAGTGATGGTCTAGGGCAGTGGTTCTTAAATTGGTTGTAAATGATGCTGCCAAGGTAACAGTTAATTATTTAACATTATACAAGAATTGTACACGTTTTTTTCTGTATCCCCTTGCAGATGGGACACACTAAATCGTAATATCACCGGTTTAAGATTGAAATCCGTAAGGCTGTGTACACATTAGGCGTTTTGAAGCACGCGTTTGAAAGAACCAAAAGTTCTGCATAGGTATACACCAGTGGCGTGCCGTGACATTTGATGATAGGGAAGCTGTGTTTCTGTAAGAAGCCGACTTACAGGGGCAATCAATTAATTGCGCGTCAGGGCCCGTTCGTATTCGTTTGTTCGATAAGCCAGTAAAAACCGTATACTTCTTTAAATGTATTTTTAATAGATTATCTGACGTACTTAATAAAAAAGTTCAATGTAATTACCTCCGTTATTTGATTCAATAAATTTCCTATGCCCTCTAAATGCCAATTCTCGCTTTGAGAAAAAACATAAAACATCTATTAATTTAGATATATCTATTAATCGTAATTATCTCGTTATAATTTTCAATATTTATTTTATATTGTCTACCAATGTTAAATTCTATTCCGCTTTGATTTCCAAATTGCTTCAATTTTACGAAAGAATCGTCATTCGTCATAAATTTTATCGTCAAAATGTCGAAATTTTTTGTTGACGTATTTATATTTAATTTAGGCATTGGTCTTTCTTTTTTAACAATGTTTTCTTTTTCATTATATGGTCTTGAGCCAAAACTTTTTTTAAATAAATTTTTGAATCACTAGCCACCATATAAGGGCTAAAATTAAAATTATCAGAAAAACTTACTTGGTAAAACAAAATGTGTGACGAATATACATACCTAGTACAAAAAAATTCTTCAATTGTATGAATATACTTTTAAAGAAACTTATAATTAAATATAACTTTGTGAAGAAACGTACATAAAAATAACAAAATATTCTTTACTTTTTAAATCTTAAAACAATCCACTTAGTGAAATACTGTAGCTCCCTACGAGTGGCTAATGAATGGATCGGAGACTGTCCAGGTAGGTGTGTCCGTGCCAAATCCCGAGGGTGCCGATACCGGTCAATGTCAAATGCCTCTTTTGTCGCGTCACTAATATATATCATAGGACGCAACGGGGTGTTGTAGATTTTAAACGTTTCTCACCATAGCTGTAAAAATCTAAATATGTTAAACTTAACAGATTGTCCGTCGTTCGTTTTCTAACTAATTCGTTTTAGGACCGAGTGTTCACGAAAATTTACAACTTTTCGGTCACTCTCGTTAACTGGAAAAATTTCTGTCTTTATTACATCTAATTTACGAAGAGATCAGACCCCACTGTATTCGGCAAGAAATTGGTTCGGTTAAGCTTCTGTTTAAGTAAACTTTCGGCTCTTTCATCAGGGTTTTATTTATGTTTCTAATTCCCTAATCGCTTAATTATTTAGCTACTTCTTAAGTAGAAATAAGTCGAAACCGGTTACTTTGTACTCGAATATCTGTAGTCTTAGGAAAAAGTGGAAAGAAATTTTTATGACAACCGATACATAAATCGTAAATTTAAGGAAAATAAATTCTAGAGCTTTTTTTGTACCATTGTACGTCTCATTCATTAAATTTGGTTGTAAATGATGATGCCAAAGTAACAGTTAATTTTTTATCACTGTACTAGAAGTGTACACGTTTTTTCTGCATCCCCTTACAGATGGGACATACTAAATCGTAATATCACCGGTTTAACATTGAAATCCGTAAGTAATATAAGATGGGAGGGCAGAATAAACGCGGAATAAATGTATCAAAATATTTTAATGGATTTTTTTTAAAACTCCTGTCAACTATACAGAACTATCATAAAAACATGCCAGGAAATTCCTATCGGTTGGGTTAAGTTATAAATCTAGTCTACGGTGGGCAACCTTTTTTATAACGTGGGCCAGAATAAATTTTACGTTTTTTTTCCGCGGGCCATAGTAGTTAATTGACGCTTTCTTGTAACTCGTAATTTTTTTAGTCTGCAAATATGAAATAAATAAATAAAAAGTTAATTACTACATTTATTTCTCTTATCGTTTTCGAAAATTACAAAGAATTGGAAAATAACTATTCCAATTTAATAATCTATTAAAGATCTCGCGGGCCGGATAGAAACTTTTCGCCAGCCGTAGCTGGCCCGCGGGCCGGGGGTTGTCCGCCGTTGATCTAGTCTGCTCATGATTCACATAATCAGGCGAGGGTGGCCGAATATCTAGCAGGCGGCTAACAGCCCACAACCGCTCCGGGATATAAAGTCGGACTCTTTACGCGTGTGTCGCTTCTACCAGCTAAACCGGGTGAGGTTGGTGCTCTGTAAACCGCATGTGACAATGTCTATATAATCTGGCTGATTGGAAACTGACCCGGTTTCGACATTCCTTCCGCCACCGAATTATTCGAATATACAATAGCAATTTTATCGTTTTTTTCACATGTAGTATAGAAATTTGTAAAAGATACATAATGCAGTTATAATAAAATATTAATTTTAATTAATTCAAAGTACGTTAAAATATGAAAATTTATATTTTAGAAAATACAAAGGAAGGTCATTGGAAGGTAGAAGCGGCGCTTTCATCGCTTCCAATGACGGCACGCCACTGTTATGTTGTCTTCATTTTTAACCATGCCCAGTAGCTTCAATAACTGCGTAACGCCAGGTTGTGCAAGTTGGGCAAGGATACAAACGAGTACGAAGTCTGCAAATATGAAGTTTTTCTTCATAAACCCGATTATTAAAGCCAAACGAACTGCCGAATTATCGGGCTGTAAGCTCGATGCCGCTATTAATTAAAGCAGACGAGATAGACAAATCAAGAATACTAGACGACAAAAGAAATACTGTAACGCATCTCGAAAACAAACTAGAAATCCTCCAGGCTACAGGTGAAAAAACATATAACATCCGTATTCACTTAAATGCATTAAAGACGATTCCACCCACATCAATTGAATCGAAAAGGGCATTCTCGGTAGCAGTTATCTCAGTAGGGATTAGACAAAGACAACTATCCAAATTAATAAGATAACCCTTTAATTTTCCTTGGAACATACAATACATCCAGGGAAACAGAAACTTACGGAGCCCGACAATCCAATCTACCGAGTAGCGTTAACACACAATTCTCCCGACAAATTTAACGCTTCAGAATTCCCGTAACGCGCAGACATAAAACGTACCGACAATGAGTTTAAAGTGTACTTCTTCTTTTACTTCTCATCGAACAGGAAACAGTTCGAAAACGAAATCGTCCCGCTGACCTTGTTGCAGTCTGCTTTTCGGCTTCCCGACTATTTTTTTACACGCACTTTCGCACACCACACTCTTCTCTTCCTCTTCTTTTTCCTCTCCCCACTTCCGACCTATCTTCTCTCCGAGACATACCCTCCAATAAATCTCCCACCCCGGATACACATCCTGATTTACACACCTCACCACCGAGTCGGACTCACCACGTGGCGAAGGGGGAGCAGGAAAAGACGTAAGGCACAGATCAACCACCAATACATGCCGGCTTTCCAATGTCTGTTATTCAAGGGTATTTTAATTATTTAAATGTCGAGCCAATCAAAATCATTCATAAAAACTGAAAATAACAAAATTATAATTCATAGTTTGTGGGGAAGTACTCGATCTTTAGAGTATTCCCCGTACAGGAACAAAACAAAAAGAAACTTCAAAGAAATAAATCACACGCTCTATGACTCCAATGCAAGGAACTTAAAGTTTATTTTAGTCCTTCCAATCACTACTCTGTCCCTTCACTATAACACAAACTAAAACAAAAGAAACAACACACACACAAAAAAAAAAAACAATCTCGCTGCGGTTGTTCGTTGAGAAGGGCTTGTAAACCCGTGAATGCACGTTACAAGTATGAACACAGAGACTGATACACAATTAAAAGTCTTTTTATTTCCCTTCCGGAACACGGTTCTTTCCTTTTCTAATTTACAAATGATCCCAACTGGAATAACTTCACTGAGGAAGGGGTCGCCACGTACAAAGAATCACACCCGCGCTCGTAACACAAACTTTTTACACCCGACTTAAAACTAAACTTATATCTACCTTAAAACTAAAAAGGAAAGGGGAAACAGATAGATTTAGGAAAGAACGAAAGTAGATAGAATTAGATGGAAGGTACCCGGGTCTACGATGATCGGTGTTTTCGCTGGAGTGTATTTCCGCAATGGCAGTCGTTTTTCTCTCTTTTTCCTTGTTCGGCTGTCTGCCCTCGACGTCTTTCGATTCCCTCGGTTTTGTGTCTATTTTCCCTTGGCCTCGACGGTCCTGTAGCCTCCTTTCGACTTTTCCCGTTCCTGGTCGATCGCTGGCTCACACTTCCGTCCTTCTCGAGGTCCAGTAGAAAAGTGTCCCTTGTTCACCACTTAGCCTTCAGGGCGTCCTCGCCTTCTTTTGTTCTTACTTAGGAGGGGTAATCCTGCCCTCCAGCAATAACGGTCAGGTTGTTTAGACAAAGGAGAAAGGAACGGAAATAAGAGAATAGAATGAAGGAAGAAGGAAGATAGAAAATATAATATATATATATATGTATTTACAACTTATGAATTAAACAAAAATATACAAGAAAACAATATGGCTGACGGCCACATCGCGACTCTATCGTCTACACGTCCTCTCTCCATTCTTTCTTCCGAAAAAGGTCCTCTTCTTCCGTGGGGCATGCGCGATCTCCCTCTCTCTCTCTTTTTTCCGAAAACGCGGCCCACCCAAGGATCACGCAATAGAACACGTGATCTCTGAACCACATATCTCCCCTCCTCCCATTAACTTTTACAACAGGAAGCTTTTACGCTATGACGGCCTGTCCCTCCTTTACACCGTGAACCACCCAAACGGGTTGGTTACGAACCGGTTAGGCAACAGAACACGTGGTCTTCAGACCACAAGTTTTAAAAACATTATAGGTGTCAAAGCATAAAGCCGGATGCACACATGCGGCGCGGCAAGGAAAAGCGGCAGAATGACGTCACTTTTTCTCGCCGCAGAGGTCTATTTCGTGCCGCTTTTCTCATGCCGCGAAAGTTGGTCGAATTCTATCTTTTGCGGCGGCCGCCGCCAAGATGCGTTTCTATCTGCCAATAACATTTCGTCTGGCAGTCACGTGAGAAAATACAATCACGTGGTGTTTTAATGGTGGAAAGTTCGACGTGGTTAACCGAGATAACTAACATCAGAATAGAGGAAAGAATAATAAATTTAAAAACAAATTCTACACAGATACAGTAATCATATATTATTTAATTCAAAGAACAAAACAACCGAATCTTACTCGAAATAGTATTCTTTATCGAGAGATCTTAATCGAAGAATTAGCCTATTTTGTACATCAGTTCTTTATCGATCCAACAAAATATCTCGGCAAGATTCTTGCCAATACGATATCTCTAATCCAAAATATTCATTCGAATCTTCGACGAAATCTTGTAGCTAAATAAAACGAGCCGTACAAAACAATTTGTAAACACGTGGATAGTGGGGTGTCGATATCGTTCGCCATCTTGAATACTGAACCCATGCGCCGAAATGTAAACGGATTTCCGCTTGTGTGGTCGTGCTGCCGCGCGGCGAAAACGCGTTTGCGTCACCGCTTTTCCTTGCCGCGCCGCATGTGTGCATCCTCCTTTAAAATGCCACCAGCACAAAGTAAAGTCCAAAAAACGCCAAATACATCAGTATACGGAGAAAGCTCTCTCTGATGCACTTTCTGCTATTAGAGGCAAAAAAATGTCTATCAGAGCCGCATGCAAACAATATAATGTGCCAAAAACCACGTTACAGACCATCTGAAAGGTCATATCCCAGAAGACAGATGAGACTGTACACCCCTTTTTGTTTTATTAAATGTTCTACTTTGTTTCCTGAATGTTTGTGCTTAGTAAGGGCTTATCACTGGTGTGATAAGCCCTTACTATTATCTGCCTCACGTTAGTAGATATTTAATTTAATTCAAACCCAGTTGTCGCCATTGGCGCTGTTCACAGTAGCGGCATAATTTAGAACTACCGATCGCGTCTTAGTTCGGCGTGTGATGACCACGTGTTCAGACCTTGTCCTTACTGGAAAGCGATCCTAGTTGTTTCTTATTTAGTTCAATTAATCGCTCTTTTCATTTTCGAATGGGTAAGATTCTAGGTTCGAATGTTACTCATTTAGCGTAATCTGTGGACTGAAAATGTGTTTCGAAAGAAAACGCGAAGAGTTAGACATTTATGGTTTTCTTCAAGAGCAACTCGTTTTTAAAGACTGTTTATCTATAAAAACATTCTTAAAACTTGCGGAAACAAATTTCGCAAGTTTAAGAAAAGAGAAACATTTACGTCATTTTAGATGTAGAATGTGTGTAGCGACAGTCATTGGGAAGTTTCCAGACTGTGTTCTTGTTGACGAGAAGATTTTTACCAACCGTTCTAGAAACATACCAGATAAATATAATAAAAAGTACGACGACTGTGCCACGGTTGGTAAGTCTTATTATTCGATTGTATATTTTTATTATAAAAAAATTAGATAAAAATTCACTAAAAATTGATTGAAATGTATTATTAAAACATCAAATGGGAAAAATGCAAAAACTTTGAGTAGAGGTTATTTTATGTATCCATTGTATATGTTACTGTGAAAGACCGAAATCTTGCAAATGTCAACATTCTCCGGTGAATGTCAGCATTCACACAGTCGTTTCGTGCATGTACGAAATATTTTCTAAATATCATTATTTCTCACTTACATGGACATTCAGCATGCACTGATGTGAAGGACAAGTGGCACACTTGGTATTTTTCAGTGAAAAATAAAAATAGTAGGCCTAATTGTTTTTAAAACAAAAACCATACACACAGGAATAATATAAACTATACAGGGTGTCCCTAAAATCTGGACACAGGCAAAATACATACAGTAGAGCATCGATTATCTGATTCAATTGGGGACTGGGGTTGGTCGGATAACTGAAAAGTCGGATAACCGAAAAGTATGAAAAAATACATTATTAGTATAGTGTATTAGGCCTGGTTTAAATACTAGCCTCCCTTTCATGGTCGAGCCAGTGCTGCCAGCTAAAACATGCAAAAATTTAACAAAAATAATATTACAGTAGCCAAGACATAACCAAATATTGTAGTGCCACATCACTAGTGGACATTTGAATTTGCCGACTAGAATGTGGTCGGTTAACCGATAAGTCGGTTAATCGGGGGTCGGATAATCGATGCTCTACTGCAGTGGTTTCCAACCTGTGGGGCGCGCCCCCTAGGGGGGCGCCAAGCTGTTGCAAGGGGGGCATGCTGCTCAACCATCGCATTAAATTTTTATAATGTTGTATTAATTATATATTCTTTTTTTGTATTTTTGTAAGATTTGTTTTTATTACATTTAAAATTATTATTTCTTATAATAAATAATTATTTTTTTTATATATATTTTTACATAATATTGTATATTATTTTGTAGCCCATTAAATAAATTATAATATCAGTTGAGTATTTATGAAATTAGATTGTTAGAAAAATTAGGGGGGCACAACAATTTTTTTTGTTTAAAGGGGGGCGCAGGTACAAAAAGGTTGGAAACCACTGCTCTACTGTATGAAAATACAGTAGAGCATCGAAACGAAAAAATGAAACTTGTTAACAACATTTTATTCAATTGGAATATTAAATGTCGGCTGTACTGTAGATTACTCCCTGTGGAATTTCGAGACTTTGAGTATATATCTGAACTTGGGACCGAGATGAGTTCAACGGTACCCTGCTTTTGGACTGGAGATGAAAAATAAGAAAGTTATCATATTTACAATTTCTTGCCTTTCACAATGTATTCTACACCATTTTAGTTTTCCACTAGGTGCTGTTTGACTGTTCGTGCTCCCGATGGACCTCCTGGAGGTTAGTGATTCATTCTTTACTGTTCATAATCTAGGTGATGTTTGTCGTGTATTCCGAGGCCGTGCGACAGCGCTGCTGACGCAGCGAAGAGCGGAGCGAGCCACAAGGCTGCAGTTCCCCATAGGCTTAAACTTATACTTACACTCCAGGCAAATCCTGTTCGAACCACTGATGTATCCAATCTCGTAATTCACTATGTCCAGTTATCGATGGTTTTCAGGTAGACATGGTAATGAGGTAGACGATTTTAAACACGCGATAGACTTAGCAGAGAGAGTGACGCAACTCCCGATCATTGCGCAACCACCGAAAAAATATGATAACTTTTTATTTTTTGTCTCCAGTCCAAAACTAGGATATCATTGAACTCGTCTTGGTCTCCTGAGTTCAGATATATACTCAAAATCCTGAAATTTCATAGGGAGTAATCTATAGTATATCCTAAATGTCTTTAAGATGATTTCCATCATTTTCAGAAAAAGAAGCCAAGGGGGCTAAGGTCAGGTGAATGAGGAGACCTCTCCACATGACCATATCTATACATGTGGTCAGTGGATGTGACCACAATGAAGTACCAGTCCAATTCTTTCTTCTTTTGACAAAGCCATACTTAATCTGTGGAGGGAAAATTATAGATAATGAGATTTCCCATGTGTCCAGACTTTAGGGATACCCTGTATTACAAAAATTTTAAATAAAAGTACATATTAATATTACAGGTATACCTCGCCTTACGTCGGTAATTGGTTCCAGGAGAAGCGACGTAAGTCGAATTTACTTGTGTAGTTATGACGTAAGTTGAAACTACGGTGGAAAATGCCAATAATGAGCAATTAAAGACCGCTAGATAAGATGACAACACAGAAACACAGATGTTTTCATGTTTCGTTCTCTAGGATTTATGATAATTATATTAACATTTACTGTAAATGTACATATTTTAATATGATTTTATATGCTTTTAATGCTTTTCTAGTGATATTACGACTTCAATATTTGTGGCAGACGAATGTAAAGTCGAATAAAATGACTTAAACTTGATTTTTATTTTTCCATATACTTTTTTGACAAACGACGTAACTCGAGGTATACCTGTATTATTAAAAAGCTGATGAAGTTTCCTACTCATCAAAACAAAAGACAAAACTATTGGTACAGTTGAAAATATTACAATTAATGTTTTATAGTGAGCCCCTGGTTTTTAATAACAGCTATTATTCTCTCCGACACTGAGTGCATTAATGTTTACATGGTATCAGAAAAAAATTTTTTTCATTCAAGATGTTTTTTCCAAGTGATCCCAGTTCAATAGCTCAGGTTTTCTCACTCTGTTGTCAAGTTCTTTCCATAAATGTTTGATAAGATCCAAATCTAGAGATTATGGGGATGTTTTGAGTGTGAGAGATATGATAAAGTAGCCAGGGACAGACAATATGGGCTTAGGTTTAGGGTAATTGGCTGCTGAAAGTAAAAGTTACCATCCAAATTTTGTTTAACTACATTTTGCTGAAGATTTTCCTTCAGAATATGAGTCACAGCAGTGACTCTCCGCCAAGTAAAAAGTCACTGACTGACTACATATACAACAATCTTGTTGCCAGTTTTCGAGGGTTGATTTCTCTGCTCCCCAAACACCTGAAGTAATTCCGAATATCTTGTTCAAAAGAAAATTTTTTCTTAGCTAGTGTGCAAAATTTCAAGATTTTATGTAATGTGGTTGCCGAAATATAAGCAATTGAAAAGTCCAAAAATCTCCAAAAAAGCTGTATTGTTTTTTCCTCCTGTTTCTTCATTCAGCACTGTAGACACTCTTAGAGAAAAAACTGCTGGGTCTAGAAAGCTCAAATTTTAAACTTAAGCCTTTCTCGTTATCAGCGAGGTGCTTGCAAAACTTCTAGGTTGATAGGTCAAAGTTCATGGGGTTTTCATAGAGCTAATTCTGTTTTATAGCTTAATTTTATGCTTATAATGATAAAATTGCATAGAAACAAATGAATTTTATTCAAAATGTTACTTGGAATTACGAAAGCTCAAATTTATGCAAATGAAAACTTTTTATAATGATTTTTCTAAATGGTGTATCAGAAGCATTAGTTGATGTGTTTGGTTGGTGCCAACCAAAATGAATATTGAAAGAGTTCGGTTGGCAGCGCATTTGGTCAGTGACACGTTCAGTTGGAGGTTGCTGAGTGCCGACCTTGACATAATAATATGATTATTAAACAAAAACAATTGATATCCAAACAAAAACATCTGAGATTTTAAAAAATTAGGCCAAGTAAAAATTTATGACAATTTAGATGGTGGTCAAAATTTTTCTTAGCAGTTTTTTTTTTTTTTATAAAGATAAGCTTGGCACTTGGAAGTGATACCCACAAAATTTTTACCTGTATTATTATTTTCTACATTTTGGCTCTAAGTGGCAATCTTATCTTTACCGAAGAAAAATGCTAAGAAAAATTTTGACCATTGTCTAAATTGTCATAAATTTTTACTTGGCATAATTTTCTTACATCTCAGATGTTTTTGTTTGGATTTAAATTCATCATTTTGTCCATTGTAGTGTTTAGTAATAAAAGTTTTCCCACATGAGAAGCCAACATGCAACCCTATGCCTTCACACCACAACCTCCATATTTTACTGTGGCTTGAACATCTTTTCTTGCAGCTCTGTATTGGGTTTTCTTTGAACTAAAGTTTTTCCATTTGCTACAAATTAGAGTGAATTTACTTTGTAAATAAAAGTAATTCATTTTGGTCTAAAATATTATTTTAGACCAAAATGAATTACTTTTATTTACGTGTATATGATCTTTTGCAAAGGCAAGCCTCTTCTTTTAATTAATTTTACTTATATACACCTTTCTTCTGACTACTCTTACTCACTAACTAGCATGATAAAGGATTCAGACAGGTTTTAGATGAACCAACTAATTCAAATTTTCTTTTAGCATCATTGTAACTTCAGATGATGTTTTTGAATTCTTGACTTAACAGAGACTACCTTTTGCTCTTCTCTGGGAGTCAACCTTTGTAAGTGGCCACATCTTGGTTTATTTTCTAAGCTGAGAGTTGATTTAGAATGCTTAATTACATTTCTTATAGTAAGTTTATTCTTTTTAATTATTTACTCACTTTCTGAATATGATTTGTTAAGACTATGCAAATTTGTGATGATTTTTTTCTTCTATTGTTTTCTCAGATTGCTGAAGCATTCTGAGAATAAATCTGAATTTCAAACACAATCTCTGCTGACTCAGATAAAATCTCAAGGTGGGCGGGCTAGTGCATCCCAGCAGTTGTGTTTTAAAAGTTGTTACATGGCAGAAAGTGTAATCCAGAAAAATCTGTTAAAAGTAAGCGAGGAAACTTATCTTAACGTTATGGATGAAATTTTATCATCTAATGAACTAAGGGCTTACTCCATTGGCTGCAATAACATTGAGCATTGCTGTAACCTTACAGCATCACTCTTACATTTTTTTTATTACCTACAGATTACATTTTTTTTATACATGAAATAAACAGTTTTTATAATCTTTTGATTCTGTTTTACTATAAACTTTTGAGTTTGGCATAGGTGTAGTAAGAAAAAGTCATGGCTTTAACTATTTTTGTCAACTTTAATGAATTTTTTGTCTATTGTTTTTTTGTTTTTTTTATTAGTTCTTTAAAATGTCAACAAAATATGTAGAAATTCATAAATGAAAAACAGAGTTTCGAATACTTAATGTTTTACGAAGACTTTCTGCGAAATAATAAATTATATTGGGTTGTTGGGAAAATAATTTCGTTTTTTTTCCATGGGAAAAAACACAATATTCTTATAATAAATAAATATTCTATTGAATTATATATTGACCATTTTGGTCAAATACCTGTTGCCATCGTTTCTGGTAGTAACACAATTCCACATTCATAAAAGTTTTGATCTTTGCTTACAAAAAACCGATCCAAGTGAGTTTTGACATTTTTCATTTCAAGTAAATGTTTTACAGTTAAAAAAATTTTGTATAGACCAGAACAAGTAATAATTTGAGTGAGCTCCGATCTGGCGAATATGGTTGGTGTGATAGCACATCCCATCTAAGCTGTAACAGTTTCTGAAGAGTTACCAAACTTGTGTGAAATTTGTCATTATCATAGTAAAACACTACACCTTTTTTGTTGATCAATTCTGGCCTTTTCTGTTTGATGATATTACTCAATTTGTTTACTCAATGGCAGTACACTTTCGAATCAGTTGTTAAATTGTCTGGTAAAAAGTCAAAAAAAAATTTTCTTAAAATTTCACCAAAGAGAACGTCTCTCATTAAGAACATGTGAAATCCATATATTGCGCTGTGAAACGAGACCAATTCGTTTCAAGTAATCATAAATGGTTCAATTCAAAATTTAATCTCTTAGTGATTTCACGTGTTGTTATTCGGCAGTTTGCTTCAATCAGTACCTTTATTTTGTTTTCATTGACTTCAACTGGCCGTCTAGAACATGGTATATCTTCAATATTGAAATTGCCAGAACAAAGTTTTGTAAACCAGTTTTGGCACTGTCTTTTCTCTCAACACATCTTCTCCATGCATGTACCAAAATCTTTTTCTTGCTTGAACAGCATTTTGGTTTTTTGGTAATAATAAAGCAAAATATGCCAAAAATGATGCTTTCAATTTTCCATATTTGATGGGACACCGAAAAAAAAACAGTTCTACAGAATTAAACAAAATTTTTTACAAATGAGTCTTAAAATGTCAGTTGTCAAAGTACGTAATGAAAATGAGGTTTAAAATGAAATTGGCTGGTAAAAATACAACTAATTCCTCTAGTAATAAAAAAACGAAATTACTTTCTGAACAACCCAATATTACATAAATGTAAATAATAATTTTAAAGATGTTAAACCTAATAAATATTGAATTTGTAATATTTGAGTTTTATACATACTATTGTCGTTTAAATTATAACTTTTGTTTTGTAGTCAGGAAGTCCAGTATTGGCGTTTATAATTTAATAACTTTTTTTAATACTTTATGCAAAGTTATTTTTTATGGCATTTTGGCTTTGCAATTACCTGACTTTCTATTAAAATTCCATTTTTCTTTTAGTGAAAAGAACTTTATCTCTTAATTTTCTGTTACATGTTCATCATATAATTTGTATTAATATTAAAATATTCATGAAGTTACTGTTCTAATGTATGAATGTATGATTTTACATTTATATATATATAATTATATATGTTACTGTGAAAGACCAATATCTGGCAAATGTCGAGATTTTCCGGTGAATGTCAGCATTCACACCAGGGATGCGGAGTCGGTAAAAAAAAAACACTCGACTCCGACTACGGCAAAATTAAATACCAAATCATGTTATGGGAGGCAGAGGCACTCATAGGGGGTTACCCTATTCTGAACTCTAAAAGGAGACCCGGGCATTTACTCAATACTTTTATAGTTGGCTCATTCAGAAAAATAGAGTACTTATTTAGAGCATGGATAATAAAGATATGAATCAAAAATATTCAAATTCAAAATAATTTAACTACTAAACACAAATACTACAAAGAAAACTATTGATACATATTTAATAAATTAAATTGTTGCATTTTGTATTTAAAATAAATGAATTATAACAAAACACAAAAACATTTTAAAAATTATTAAATTTAAAATGCTGGAGTCAGAGTCGACACATTTTTCCCGACTCCGACTCCTCTGGTCGGAAATTTGTCCCGACTCCTACTTCACAGCCCCGATTCACACAGTCATTTCGTGTATGTACAAAATATTTGCTAAATATCATTATTTCTCACTTACACTGGCAAATGTTGACATTCAGCATGCACTGATGTTGAATGTTGAATAAAAATATTTTTACAACTGCATTTAGTTGTGGAACACTTCTTTTTGCAATCACAACTTGTATAGCCTTGCCTTCCACTTCTCAAATTAGTTGCAGCTGCTTCTCTCGGACAAATCTTACCTAACTTAACCTACCGAACCTAACATAATCAACCTAACATTGCATGCACCAACAAACCTTGCATAAGACTGACAAACAGCAGTGTTCGAGAGTATAACAAATAGATGCAGCTTGTCGTTTCGACCTCCACCTAAGCTTATCTGGGCTTGTCGACATACACTGGCGATTGTTCGAATGTATAATAATATAACCAAATATTTGGTCTTTCAGCAACGTTATTTTGTATTCACCAGAAAATATTGGCATTCTCTAATTTCGGTCTTTCACGGTGACATATATATATATAATTATTATTAAGCATTTGAAATCCTATTGTCAGCAAGAATATATAATGTACAAACTTCTTGAGAAGTATCACTAGGGCTATTTTTCAGTTGGAACATGCCTATACTCCATACCTATAAGTTAGATAACATTAAGAAGTATCTGTAGCCAGTACTTAGTATTGGAAGTTGATCAATAAAAATAATTCTACATATATGCATATCAATAGTGCTTTTCTTTTAAAAAAAGAGCACTTACTATCATTGTCACTTCTTGAGAAGTTTTTCATACTTAACCTGTCGTGGAACGCGGCCAGTCTTTTCGACCACGTTCGTATTTTGTTGTTGTTTTCGTAAATCCAAATAGTGTACACTTTCACCCTTTCAGTATCTTTCTATTGACTTGTCCAGTGACTTTTCATGCTGTTTTTGTAACCATCATGTTTTATGTTGTTGAGTTTATGTTAATTAACACCTGGTGTTTTCAACCACGAGCAAACTATTGCGTATGCTTGTTCACAGTAAACTTAATGCTTTTTTGATGAGGATTGTAAAATAAATTAATTATTATTTATTGCATAGTTTGAATATCTATATGTCTTTAATTATTGAAGAATAAAACTGCACAAAAACTTTGGGATCACTTCCTATTTAAAAATTTTTTACATTGTATTTGGTACATATATAGCAAGCCAACATATTAATTTTACAAATTTCTTGTTTTTAAAAATCTGTAACTTTGTTTTTTGCTGGAACTTTTAGCGGAAAACAAACAAAATTTGTTCAGAGTAAGCAGAGTATAGGTTAATACATGTTTAGATTAGTGAGAGTGCAATATACTTTGTCATATAAGCATTTTTAGTTTATAATAAAGAGTAAAACATTAATTTTAAATACTAATACAACTTTTTGTTAGTGTAGAATACTGTTATAATTTACATTTTATTTGTATATTTAGAATTTTTTAATAATACAATTGAATTTAGTAAGCATATTTTTGAATAATCTTACAAAACAATTCATATATTTTATTTTATTTTTCAGGTTCATTTATAATTGAAATTTTAACAACGCTTAATTATATGTTGGCAAAATTAGAACTTTATGAATTTTTAGTTAACATTTTAAATATAGAAGAAGAAGTTTCCTTAGATTTTATCAAAGCCGAATCAGTAAAAATATCACATTTGTGTCGTAGAACTTTTACATGTGAACATATTTTGCTAAGAGCAATTGAAGAACTTCCCCATATTTTTTGTGTATCTAACACTTCATCTAATAGTACAGAAAAATGTATTGTTCGTGCAAATGGTCAAATACAAGAGCTCTGGGATGCCTTTGGTACAGGTAAAAATTAAAAAATTATTCTTTCCAAAACCAGACACTTTTTATTTTAAATTTTAATGTTATTGATATATTTTTTTATTTTATTTAGTTTTTTAATTAATTCTTCATTTGGGTTAATACAAATTTATATAATTGTACTGAATTTTAATTTTTTGCATGTTTTTGTATATTTTAGAAAATATTTTCTATGTGAATTCTAGAGAGGTTAAAAATAAGTAATATAATTTTCTTTAAATAAACAGCATCACTAAAACCTGATACGTTATTAAACTATAAGACAACCATTGCCATATTTTATTAATTTATTAGTATTATAGCAATTATCTATCCCGATGACATACGACATTGGTTGGCTTGTAGTTTTATAATTTTCTTTGTCATCAATTTATTGAATTTAATTGTATATCCCATAAAATGAATTGCATAATAATATTTTTACATAATACTTTCTATTAAAATTGAAGTAAATTAGAACAGTTCTTTATTAACATTATGTATATAGTATTAAATGAGGTGTAAGTCTATATAATTCCTATAGAATTTTATATAAAAGGTATATAATTAGGTAGAATTGAGTATTTAGAGAATAAACTTCTTGAAAGCAAGTCTGACTAGTGATATATTATTTCAGATATACATATATTATTTGTACCCCTAAATGCTAATTTTAAACTGAAATTAATCTAAAATAGTATTTCAATTTAAATTGATGTTTATGATGATATAAAAATTTTTTAATTATTATAGTCAGTACAGACTTCTTTTAAGAGGAAATATAAAAATTTATATATGTATAATTAAAAAAAAGTCACAAAAATATATTTGATTGGTTTTCCCCTCTTGTTGATGATAGAAATTCCATTAATAGTTCTTTGCTGACAATGTTAATTATCATCTGATCCAAATACACTACTAATAACTCCTCAAAAACACCGGATTACAAATAAAACTTCCAGTCAAAACCTAATAACCAGTGCAAACCAATTATGTTTTCATGGCAAATGTTTTCGGACACTCCACTGTGACCTTCCTCAAGCCTTCAAGTCTTCTTAAACGATTTTCGAATAATCGAACTCTCATTTCCGCTACGCACGTGCCAACCGAACAAATCGAAAAATCGAACAAGTCAGATTCAAATCTTTCAAAAATCTTCCGTAGAACTTCCAAAACAATAAAGTTTTAATCAAATAATTAATCTTATGCTAATTACCACTTCTCCACAATTCCTCTAAAAACGATCCTGCCATCATTTCTACTTCGATTCCATATATTTCCAAATTTACCAATTTCCTAAAACTGCCCTTCCATTTCTTCGTTAAAAACTTTCTATTCATTCAATTCCGTCCCTTTTTGCAGTAGGGCCTGCCAAGCCATCGACAACTTCATCTCGTCCTTTGCATTTATTGGCTGCGACGATTGGAAGGCCTTGCAAATTTCCATTTGTTCTAACCATCTAATTTGATCAGCATGTATAGTGGTGGCCAATAGTATCACGGCACTGAAGTCCGGGATGATTTCCGGATCGGACGCATAAACCGTCAAGGAGGTGGTGGTTCTCCCATGTGCAATGTCACTCTGGTGCTCTCTCAATCTAACCTCCATAGCCCTTTTGGTGGATCCAATGTGTATCAATTCTCTATTGAATCGAAAATCAGCTAGTGGGATAGCGTAAACCCCCGGAAGTTTATCCCTATTCAGTCTATCCTTATCATTGCGTAGTATTTGCAGCAAAGATGGGCATCTCCTGTACGCTATGCCGAACCCTTGCCTTTTTGCAATCCTTCTATATATAGGTGCCAAGATCGGGTTGTACGAAATCGGTACGGTATTCTTCTCATTATTCGCATTGTCAGGTGGATTAGGATCGCTGCCATTCATATAATTCCTTTCTAGTTGTTGCACCAATCTGCTGTAGCCGTGCTCTTTTGCCACCTCCCTCAAAAATTTGATTTCCTTCCATAGCGCTTCCTGAGTGGTGCTATGGGTGTGCGCCCTTTTAACCAGGAATCTACTTGTATGCCTATGTCCAGAAAGTGCACTGCTCTATTGCTATGTTGTTCCATCTCTATAGTAAGGCCGTAATTGTTGTCATTCATCTGTTGTATGAATGAAGCAGCGTCCGTGTCTTTCCTCCATAATATTAAGACGTAGCACAAAAACATGGTGGTAATTCGATGGAAGGGTAAAGCGCATGGAAATCCAATACCGAGATACGTTCTGGGCGGTCTGCTTTCTTTATTTCCTCTACTTATTCCGCCGCACTTGTTACTGAATACTGGTATCCTTGGTAACAAGTGCGGCGGAATTGGTAGAGGAAATAAAGAAAGCAAACCGTCCAGAACGTATCTCGGTATTGGATTTCCGTGCGCTTTACCCTTCCATCGAATTACCACCGTGTTTTTGTGCTACGTCTTAATATTATGGAGGAAAGACACGGACGCTGCTTCATTCATACAACAGATGAATGACAACAATTACGGCCTTACTATAGAGATGGAACAACATAGCAATAGAGCAGTGCACTTTCTGGACATAGGCATACAAGTAGAGAGTAACGGGTTGCACACAACGGTATACAGGAAGGCCACAGGCAGTTCAAATTACATTCCAGCGGATTCTTGCGACCCGTTTGCGTATAAGAGAGCGGCATTCAGATCCCTGGTTAAAAGGGTGCACACCCATAGCACCACCCAGGAAGCGCTACGGAAGGAAATCAAATTTTTGAGGGAGGTGGCAAAAGAGCACGGCTACAGCAGATTGGTGCAACAACTAGAAAGGAATTATATGAATGGCAGCGATCCTAATCCACCTGACAATGCGAATAATGAGAAGAATACCGTACCGATTTCGTACAACCCGATCTTGGCACCTATATATAGAAGGATTGCGAAAAGGCAAGGGTTCGGCATAGCGTACAGGAGATGCCCATCTTTGCTGCAAATACTACGCAATGATAAGGATAGACTGAATAGGGATAAACTTCCGGGGGTTTACGCTATCCCACTAGCTGATTTTCGATTCAATAGAGAATTGATACACATTGGATCCACCAAAAGGGCTATGGAGGTTAGATTGAGAGAGCACCAGAGTGACATTGCACATGGGAGAACCACCACCTCCTTGACGGTTTATGCGTCCGATCCGGAAATCATCCCGGACTTCAGTGCCGTGATACTATTGGCCACCACTATACATGCTGATCAAATTAGATGGTTAGAACAAATGGAAATTTGCAAGGCCTTCCAATCGTCGCAGCCAATAAATGCAAAGGACGAGATGAAGTTGTCGATGGCTTGGCAGGCCCTACTGCAAAAAGGGACGGAATTGAATGAATAGAAAGTTTTTAACGAAGAAATGGAAGGGCAGTTTTAGGAAATTGGTAAATTTGGAAATATATGGAATCGAAGTAGAAATGATGGCAGGATCGTTTTTAGAGGAATTGTGGAGAAGTGGTAATTAGCATAAGATTAATTATTTGATTAAAACTTTATTGTTTTGGAAGTTCTACGGAAGATTTTTGAAAGATTTGAATCTGACTTGTTCGATTTTTCGATTTGTTCGGTTGGCACGTGCGTAGCGGAAATGAGAGTTCGATTATTCGAAAATCGTTTAAGAAGACTTGAAGGCTTGAGGAAGGTCACAGTGGAGTGTCCGAAAATGTTTGCCATGCAAATATAATTGGTTTGCACCGGTTATTAGGTTTTGACTGGAAGTTTCAAATACACTACACCTTCAATGTTCATGGACATCATTTTTTGGGAATTAGATCATTTGCGATCAGAAATTTATGCACTAAAATATCAACTTTCATGAAAGGTTTTACTATATTGGGATATAGGAGACTGTACTACTGTAAACTGGAGTTGGTACCTGCATGAACTGGATGTTTGTGCAAGTGCAATGCTAAAAGGTGACTGTACTCACTCATTTGTATGGTGTCTGTCATAAGTTATGCCACTGTTTTTGTTTATTTTTTTGGCTTAAAGAAAAATGGCTTTTGCAGAAGTATAAACCGTTGTACAGTATATTTATTTAATAAACCTATTCATTACTCTGAATTTTTTTTAAAACAATAGTAATACTTAGTCTTGGAATAAATTACAAATATAACTTTGAAAAATGAATCTCAAGGTTAGAGGATTTGATGTTCATTAGAAGGATTACTTGTTCCCAATTATTCATGAACTTAGGTGGATCAGTGTATATTGTAGAAAAATATGAATCATTCTATATGAAATATCTTCAGTGATGTTTTTACATCAACACAGAAAATTTTAATAACTTCAATAGAATTAAAATATGATGATATTCAGAAAAATTATTTTTATATAAAATTGCATTTTATGACAAGTACAACAGCTCAATATGCTTGGAATACCAAATGATCTGTTGGTTTTTTTTTAATCAAGCCTTACTAAGACTAATTTATTATTAATGAAAATCTGGCAGATCATTTGGTAAATCTGCATATTTTTTAAAACATACAATAATGTTATAGAAGTTGTTATACATACATGTTTTCTATAGCATTAATTGAGAAGATATTGTAAGAACTGCAAAAAATAATGTATGAATTGTAAAAGATGAGAAAATGTTGCCAAATGTTTCTTAAATATTTCTTGGATGAAATAAACTAAAAAACATTAGAGTATTGATTACCTAAAAATCAGTTATTTGAAAAATTAATTAACTGAAGTAGACTACAGAGTGTACTAATTATAGAAATAACAAAGTCAATTGTTATTTATATAACAATTGTTGGAGATCTTTTATAGGCCCATATTGAACTCTTTATCAATGCTAGTGTAAAACAAAGCTAAATGAGTTACTTCTTTCAAAAAAGAATGCAATAAATAATAATAATTTTTTTTTTACATTGAATTTAAAGTTTCATCAGTATATTGCAGATTTCAATGAAAGACTAAGGGGCCGTCCACAAATTACATAAGGGCGATTTTGGCCATTCTAGACCCCCACCCACCCCTGTGTAAGAAACCGTAATATTTTCTTTGATTCCCCTCCCCTTCCATATCTTATGTAATATTTAGGCATAATTTTTAGTGATGTAACGAATATTCGGTTACTACCCGGTATTCGGCCTATTTGGCCTATTTTTCACTATTTCGCCGAATACCGAATATTTAAATCATTATTCGGCTGAATACCGAATATTTAGTCACTATTCTGCCGAATACCGAATACCTAAAAACAGGAGTAAGAAATAACAAAAACACAGTAAATTAATCATTTTGGTAACTTTTATTAATGCTGAAAATTAAACTATAATTATTAAAGTTAATAAGAAATAGCATCTAACTCTAGTATTAAATTATTTCATAATTAAATAATATTATAGCCTTTATCTTATACTATAGCCCGATATCTTATGACATTGATGGCGTGTAGGTTAAAATGTATCGGGCATTAATGTTATTGTTTAGTTAATTATGTTATATTCGTATTCGCGTATATTTTTATATTTTTTACGATATTTTAAAATGATTTACGAAACGTTTTATTGAAACTTATCATATTTAATGAAATAATTATTTATCTATTTCTAGAAGATGAGTAACTAATATCTAATTTATTTTATATATAAAGCAAAGAATGAGCATTTTTCATTATATGCAAAAGATAACATTTGAAATCATGTTAATTTTAAAAATATTGACAAAAACAATAGCAACAAAATATCACAAAACTTCACAAATAGAAAACTCTCAATAATATATTTGAACTGTTCCACAACTGGGCAGAAACTACACCATATGCCCCCACTAAAGTATATCCTTAGGGCACTATTCAGTCTACAAATACGTAGTAAAAACAAAATTTTAGAGTTAAAAAGATTGATTGCAAATAAAATAACTTGTATGTTATAACTTACATCTAAATACCAACAACTGCCGAATCATATCGGGCTATTTATGGCTATTACATAAATTATAAATCAATTTGGCAGTAGAGGTAGACGTTAGGCTCCATCTCATATTAACTTTAATAATTATAATTTAATTAATTAATTTAAATAATTTAGACCTACTGGAAGAAAAAATCGTAGTGACGGCGGGCCAATAGAGAGCAGGGTGCGCGATCCTTGCCATAATGCGGTTTGCGCGCCAATTTTCGTACGTGCGTTAATCAAGCCAAATAGTTTGGCCGAATATTCGGCCATTCAGCCACACTCCTGGCCGAATATTCGGTATTCGGCCACGCTCCTAGCCGAATATTCGGTATTCGGCTGAGGCCAAATATACTATTCGTTACATCACTAATAATTTTATAGAAAGATTTTAACAAAAATAAATTTTTTTTATGAAACCCTAAAAATCTTATGTCCAAAATATATAATTATTAATTAGTTAATTAATATGTACTGTTATTTATAAAAGACTTTATGTGAACAAATTTAAAAATATAAAAATTTAATAAATTCGAATGAACAATTTATTTAAAAAACTTTATTTTTTAATTATTAACAATCTTTTTGTTATTATTATTAGTCAACATCATAATATTCATTTTTATAATAATTTTAATTTTCACAAAAGGATGCAAAAAACTTTGACAGATCGACCAGCTAGTGCATGTGTAAACAGAAACTTCATACAAAATAAAACGAGCAAATAGAAACCACATTCCGTTGCCATATTAATTACATCATGGCTAAGGCCAAGAAAATAAACTACATGCTGCTAAAATGTGCTAGGTGACTAAATCACTGGGTACTGGGGGACTAAATCATAAAGCTTATAAAACTCTATATAATGGCGCAATACAACCAATGCCACTTTACGCGGCCTTTAGCTGGGGTCATGTAACTAATAAAAATTCAGCAGCAAGTAAATTACTTTCTTTTCAAAGACAGTTTGCCATCAAAATTTCAAAGTGCTGCAGAACTGCTTCTACTAATGCCTCTCTGATACTAGCAGAGCTCCTTCCTTTGCCACTATGTATTGTA
Organism: Centruroides vittatus; assembly: GCF_030686945.1. Lineage (NCBI taxonomy): Eukaryota > Metazoa > Arthropoda > Arachnida > Scorpiones > Buthidae > Centruroides > Centruroides vittatus. The sequence goes on along the minus strand of NW_027120692.1, from coordinate 1,655,424 downwards.
GAAAAGATTCTAAACTACTACATCAGAACTACAAACATCAAGGCTCAACAAGAGTCTCTACTCCTATCTATGGCTGTTCAAATGCTACCATATTGCAATTACCCTATCTCTGATCATCACCCTGTAAACAAGGTTATCCCCAGGGTATATTTGGTGTCATCTGATTCCTCCATGGATAACCATGCAGACATTAATATCTACACAGATGGGTCCAAAAGCCCCATGTTTATGTCTGCTCAAGTATCTGTATCTTCCTCCAAACTGACATATTTTGCCCAAAATGTGTTAGAAGGTACAGATAGCAGCAAATACCTCCATCTATCAAGCTGTTCAGTTGGGCCACTTAACTACCGAACAAAACTGTGTTTATCAACATTTACAGTGATTCTTAGTCTGTCCTAAAAGCTCTATTAAATCCCAATTGCAATAGCAATAAAATCACATATATCCAGCACCATATTAAAAATCTCGTTAATAGGATAACTTTTATATTTGTTCCTGGCCATACTGGCATACTAGGAAATGAAAAAAACCGACTTTGAGGTTAAGTCAGCTGCAAAGGAAACTACTGACTTGGACTACACTCACATCCCTCTCTCACATAGCAGCCTTAAAAATTATATTCATGACAACGCTATGCAAAAGTGGAATCAACAATGGTTGAGCAGTAAAACTGTAGAATAACAAGACTTTATTTTCCTACTGTTGAATGTAAGTTCTCATCACCACTTAGAGATTTAACGTTTGCTACTGCTCAACTACTTACTGAGCATGTATAACTAGGCAGAAACTGCCTCTTGCTTTTGCTCTACAGACAAGTTGACCATATGATCTATTATTGTCCAATTTATGATCAAGATAGACTTATTCTGAAATTAGAAATCTTTACGCTTGGTTTCAGGTGGCCAGATCCACTCGATAAGCTTGTTCAGAAGCCACTGTTTGATGCTTTTTACAGTTATGTTCAAAAAAATATGGAAGAAAAGACTATTTATAATTTCTAATTTCTAGTTTTACATTTTAGTTTTCACTAAAAACCGAATACTAATTTTATGTTTACTTTGTATCATGTATTTCGGTTTATGTATTCTTAGTGTTATACACCTGTGAGATTAACTGAGGGTAGGAGATAGAAAATGATTTTTTCCTTCTCTACCTCTTATCGGCACAAGACCTTGAGGTCCGACCTCGCTTGTCTAAAGGATGACTAGGGATCGAGCGGTCAACGTTTTCTTTCGGATGAGGCTCGTTGGATCCTGTCATCTGGAACTGACACCAATCTGTCGATTGTCTCGTGGATAGATACACGTTTATTTTTGGGATCGAAGAAGGGAAGGAATGACTGATCAAGTGCGAGTGATCTCGTACTTAGTTCCGGGTTCGAACGGAGGAGATGATAATGGAAGAAGAAACGCACACCACTCCGTAGTTCGATAAAATGTACCCATTTATTTGTGAATGAATAAAATATACATTAATTAACATAATCGGAGGAGTTATTTACATTATCGAACCGGACCACGTTTCGATTGACTAGAGAGAGAGAGCTTACAAAACATTACGAGTAGAGTAAATACCTTGAAATGCAGGTGATACTTTGATAGTCTCTGGATGCCGACGAAAGTTCCGAAGAACGTAAGTTTGTTGGGATTGAAGCAGTCGAGTAAACGAAAGTTCGAATTGAATGGGAAAGGTTGGATGGGATTCTTCAGCGGTGGGAGACAGTAATCCACGGCACACACACACCTGACAAATGTCTGAATTTCTCTCTCTCTCTCATATGTCATCGTTTTTTCTTAAATAGGGCTCTCCTTTTCGAGATTTTGCGATGTACGTCAGGGGTGATAGTCCTTTTGAACCAATGGTGAATAAAATGACATAACCATTTTTCAACAGTTAACTCATCTTCTACAAGGAAGTATTTACGATTGATTTTTATGAAACGAAGGTTTACGATTGATTTTTATGAGAAAATTTGCAAGGTGTTTTTTCCTTTTTTTTCTCTCTGTGGTTGAATTAACCCTAACTTTCTAAAATCGTTTGGAAAATGGTAAATGAAAAAGAATAAAGTATTCGAATTGAATTTCGTCATTTCTTAGATCCAGGCCCTCACACATCCATAGGAGTGGTGCACTTATTCTAATATAAAAGAGAGAGAGAAACCACTACACAGCCTTTCTCCCGTTATAAAAAATGTCTCTGCTAGCATTACTATTCTATCACGTCACACTTGATGGCGTTAGTACAATGAGCGTTCTTAATAGAAACCGCTAAATTAAAGCCAAATTCAAAACTTCACCACTCAACGAGATCAAAAAATAAAAATAAGAATATTATGTAAGACGAGGTCTACCCCTGAGTAAGAAATCGTAAGAAATCCTTGACCCCTCCCACCCACCCCAAAATACCTTACGTAACTTATGGACAGCCCCTAATGATTGTTTTTAATAATTACACTGTTTTTTTCATTATTTGTTGTCATCTGTATGTATTAAATTTTTATGGCCTAACGTTTTTTAGAATTGTATTGTGCTAGAATTAAAATTAATATTTTTACTTTAAGGAGATTATTTTTTTTATTCCTTCCCTACCACGTGTGAACAATTATACAAAATATCAGTTATTCGAAATTGTCTTGTCCCAATTATTTTGAATAATCGATGCTTGCTATATTCATTTGTTGCATATATTATTTGCTTGTGACCAGTGAACAATATTAGTATAAATTGTATTGTTTACAGTTCTTAAGATAATATTTTTAATAATAGTAATGATAATCTTACAAAAACATTTAAAAATAGATAATTCGGTTGAGAAATAACAAGCTTTAATTGCCAATAAATTCTTTATTTTTATCTTTTAAAATGTCTTTTCCATAAAGATGAATTATTTCTAATCAAAGAAAAAAATATGTAGGATTGTTTTAACTTACATTTATTTTTCCTTAGAATATTTTGAATAAAGAATACTTGAGGTGGAGCATTAGCAAAGCTTCTTCTATTTGGCTTACAGAATTTTATTTGTTCTCAAAATCTGTTTGATCAATTCTGATTAAACTTTGCCATTTTCCATTAATTGTGATGAAGAATCCAAAAATGTAATAAAAAATGAGGGTCCATGACTTTGTTTTTGAGATATAAGGTTGTTTCATGAGAGCGTACAACAAAGCGATATTGCATGAACTGTGAGACTTTGTCATGCGACGTTTTATGGTTACTAGCATGTCTTCTATGGGCTTATATAATCGAGTTTATTCTCAAAATTAAATGGGCCAATTTTGATAAAACTTTGTCGTTTTCCACTAATTTAGACAAGAATCCAAAAATGTAAAAAATAGGAGTCCATGACTTCATTTTCAATGTACAGTGGACAATGTGACAATGTCCATGTTCCCTAAGGCATTTGAGTGCACCTAATGAAATATAGGGGAGGGAATAAAAAAACAGCATGTCGTGTGCCTAAGGAAAATAGGCATGAAAAACAAACATAACACAAGAACAAAGCGATCAATGGCAATTGCTTGTTTTTGGATCTCCTCTTCGTACCTGGCCAGTGCAAGGATTGCATCTCCCCTGGCTGGCAGCTACTCTCTCGGGCCAGCCGGGTCATGGAAAGGCAATGACAGAGGGGTATGTACCCAGGGTATCAAAATTTCAAAATTGTTAAATGAGCAAACTAATGAGTTTATAGAAAACTGTCACATATAAGTATGAAAACTTATATTATGAAATATAATTTGCATTATATTAATAAAAAGTAATTTTATAATTTTAAATTTGTAACAGACTAATGAAATGCTTATCGAAAAGGTATCATATTTAAGTTTTTTCTTGCTGCCAAATGCTCTAGTCACATAGGAGTATATAGGTACAAGGATCGCCACTTCTTTCCATTTCTGCCTCAGTTCTATTGCAATATGATAATGTGATGTCTTGGATTTTTTTTTAATTTTTGCTTTTTATTTTTTATGTAATCTCCTATATAAATTTTTGATAATAGACAAAAACTTAAAATTTATTTTATTTACAGATTCTTTGTTGACGATGTTGTTAGAAACATATCTACAGTTAACAGCTGAAACCCAGCTATATGTTTATTTGTTAAATTCACAGCATGTATATAAAACTTTAATAGAACTACATAAAATCGTCCAAAATATTTCAGAATCATGTGGAAGATATTTTTCAAAAATGGATTGCTTGGAAACATTTTTATCGTTTTATTTCAATTTTAATTTATTTGATGAAAAAGAAGATCTGTTGGAGAAAATAAAAGATCATTTGAAATTATTTGCATTGTATGGTAAGAATATAGTTATTCACTTTCTTTGATATATGTTTTTAAGAAGTTGAAAAAAAATTAATTTTAAACTAATTACTAATTTACTAATTGCTAATTAAATAGTTTATTTTAATTTTGGGGCTGTCCATAAATTACATCTGCTTTTTTCTTGAAATTTTTGCTTTCCCTCCTCTCGTCCAAGTTTCCGTAACCCCCTCCCTTCTTTGATGTCCGACAAAACTTAATTCCCTTCAAAACCTTTATCACTTTATGAATGATAAATACCATAAGTAGAAACGAAACACATAAGAAATATTGAAATAAATATAACAAAATGCATAAACTGTAAAATTTAATGAAATAAATGGCCATCCACTGCAGCTCAACTCTTCTTCTTCTCCTTGTTTGACTTGACATAACCCCCTCTCTCCCTTCCAATGTGGACATCATTTATGGACAGCCCCTTTGCAACAGATATTAAAAATATTAAATTTTGTTTGAGATTGAATTTATCTTGAATTAATATCTTTTTAAATACTTTTAAATACACTTCATTTAAAATTTAAATTTATTTATAGCATCTCAGTGGAAAACATTTCATTTCTTATTTTTGTTTTATAAAAAGCATTGATATCATTTTAATATTATTTTAATAATTGCTGTATTTTAAGTTTGGTAATAGAAAATGTACCTAAAAGAATTGAAAATATTAGTCTGTAAAAAATAATATTGAAGAAACACAAATATTCCGAATGAGGAATTATCTCTACAATAACAGTTGAAATTGGAAATATCAGAAAGCATAAAAGAATATAAAATTAAACTAGATGATGGCAAATATCAAATATTAACAAAATCATTTATTATATTTGAAACAACTGTTAACATATTAGAAAATTTGCAACACTTTACACATGCATTGTCCACAATCAAATCAGCTATATAAAATAAATTTTCTTCTAATCAATTTATAACCAAGCAAACAATGTGAATGGGGATATAAAATTACATGCATTGTTTTTAAACACTTCTTTCTTTAAAAATAAATAATAATTAAAAGTAGTTTTGTATTATTTAATTTTATTGAATTTGAAAATGCCAATAATTAATAACTTTTTAATTGTATTATTCTATCATATTTTATGTTAAAGACAAAGCTGATTATATTGATTAATATATTATAAAAATAATAATTTGTATGACTATAAAAAAAACATAAAATAATGTATTTAAACTGTAGTATTGTTTAATTTTATTGAGCTGGAAATTATCAATAATAAATTAATTTGATTTATGATTAATTTTATTAGTATTTCACTTACTGAAGGTCGGAAACAATTCAAACTAGTTAATTTATTATTATTATTATTATTATTATGTTGAGTTTAGTTAGTTATACTCGGTTGACATCAGTGGCCGTGTACTATGCTGAACCAGAGTCAAAGCATAGTAAACGAAACAGGACAAAAATTAAATAAGTGTGTCAGTGTGTGTGTCTATATTCAGGAATTTTGTATTATTATTATTATTATTACTACAATATATTTTTTATCAAAACTAAATCTTTGTATATTAGTATTAATTCATGTACTGTTACTATAAAAGTATATAATAGTAAAATACAATTTTGTGTGTATTTTTATATAAATAGAATAAAAATAAAAATTTATATCTAGTCTAAAGAATAGGATATTTTACTCTTTAATAAAGTAAATTTCTCAGGAATTTCTAGCTTGAAATATTTCTTGAGAAACAAAATGTATCAAGAAAACAAACATGACTTTACTTTGAAGTTAGGACATTACTTCAATCTATGATTTTTAAAAAATTTTATATTGTTTGAATTATAAAATGTGTGTTCTTATGCTAAAGGTCAAAGTTTCAGAATATCTATGATTTTTAATTTTAACTGTTTTATTTTATTTACTATATACTCTGTTATTTTATCCTGAATTAATTCTGAATGCTAATGTTAATTTCTATATTATAAACTGTAAAGATTTAATTGATGTATTATAAAATATTACAATCCTCTGGTTCTTATTGATAAATGCTTACTTGTTTAATTTACTAATGATTGTATCCGAAAACTTTAAATATACTGTATCTGATTATATTACACAAAGCAGTAAGATGCTTTAAATTATATTTATTTGATTAATTATTTTCACTTAAGATTATACTAGTTTTTTAAATAAAACTATATTTCCTTACTGAAGAGACAATATAAAATAAAATAATCAACCATTCCAACTTCAGCAAAAATTCTTTAATCCTCAAACGCATTAAGCGTCCATCTTCAGTTACATCTTTAAATTAAATATGAAATTCGAACTAATATTAAATTCGAACAAATATTACATAAATTAACGGTACGATTACAATAAATAAATAAATACATAAAAAATAAAAAAAATAAAATAAAATAAAATAAAATAAACAGGATTATCGTAATTTACAAAATTATGTCAATATTTCATCAACAAATAAAAATAAATAAAAATAAAACAAAAAATAAAAACGAAACTAAAAAACAACGTGCGGTTTAAACCAATCACGGATTAAAGGCATTTGTAAAGAAATATAGCGATAATCCGTGATTGGTTTAAACCGCACGTTGTTTTTTAGTTTCGTTTTTATTTTTTGTTTTATTTTTATTTTATTTTTATTTGTTGATGAAATATTGACATAATTTTGTAAATTACGATAATCCTGTTTATTTTATTTTATTTTATTTTTATTTTTTATTTTTATGTATTTATTTATTTATTGTAATCGTACCGTTAATTTATGTAATATTTGTTCGAATTTAATATTAGTTCGAATTTCATATTTAATTTAAAGATGTAACTGAAGATGGACGCTTAATGCGTTTGAGGATTAAAGAATTTTTGCTGAAGTTGGAATGGTTGATTATTTTATTTTACTAGTTTTTTATTTAAAAATTTTAAAAAATATACGACAACAACAATAAAACTATTACTTTAGTATACTATATAATGGTATAAGAGTGCTAACTTATGAATTTTATATTTTTTAATAAATTACTATTATTATAAAACAATAAGATATTAATTTTAATATCGTAATATTTGTTTCTTAACAGAACCACTCATTCTCTATTTGAACAAATATTTTTATGGACAATATGAAATATACAAAATAGTAATCGATGTAAAAAGTGTTCTTCAAATACAGAATCAAATTACTTTAAAAGATTTAGAGCAACTTCCCATATCTAATTATTACAAGCATTCTTTTAAGAAGAAAGTTAAAAATCTTTCATTATTTTATGGGATCTTTTCCATACAAGAAGAAAACATTACACTGTTAAGAAATGAATGGGAAGATAAACATCTCTGTAAATTTAAAAATGTACAGTCAGGTAAGGAAAAATTAATTTTTAATTACTATAATTTTGTAAAAGACAAAAATTGTATATTTATATATCATTCAAACTTTACTGTTTCAACTTTTTTCTTTGTGAATATTTATATTTTTATATAGATTTGTATCCTCTTTTCAAGGTATTCAGTCTTCAGATTTTCATTTAATTGTGTAAAAAGCAAAACATAATACACTTTAGTTTCTTCTTTGTACTTTTGAAATGTTTTGGAAAGATGAGTTATGTTTATTCCTTAATTTTTACAAATATTAAAATTTCTGTTTTATTTTCCTTTTCTCTTTTTAAAGATGGAACTTAATTTTAGAATTCTTCACTTAATGAAAAAACCTTTAAAATCCAGTGATGCGTGTTTCTACAACAGCTAACATTTTCAACCTCTGAAAAAGTTATGCCTGATGTGGAACATCTCATCACTGGGCTTCCGGACATCCAAAAGGAATATTACAGGTGGAAAGTTGCAATCAAGATATGCGAAAACAACAATAGGAGGCATGATGACCGGTTCTGGAACCTTATACACACATCCAGGAAATGGTTAAGGCAACAAAACAATGTTATCCTCAGAGCTGACAAAAGCAAGTCTCTGGTGCTAATGAAGAGAAGTACATATACTTCTATGATGCAAAGATACATTAACGACACAGACTTTTTTCATTCATTTCATTTCATAAAACTTTATTAATTAAAATAATTAATAGCCTCGATACCGCTAGGCATCATCGAGGTAGAATACAAGAAAAAGATAGAAATGTACATTAATTACATAGTAGAGGTTATGCCGATGAAGTGCTCTGCTGAGTTCGCAGGTACGTCGCCTTTACAAAAAGTAAAACTTAAAACTACAGGTTTCACAAAAGACATGATAGGGGGAGTATGCAATACATTACAGAGTTCACCCCTAAAAAAAAAAACAAACAACAAACAAAACAAAACACAAAGGTATATACAGAAGGTGGGTGTACCTCTACCCACTTATGATACAGGTGGTACATACAAAAATAATTACTAAGAAAATATAATGTTTTAAAATAATTACAATAAAGCTACAATTAACTTACAGTATTTAAATTGCCATAATTATATTACAATGAGCTACATTTCTGTTAACATGTTGGTTACATGCTGAGCGGGTTCATGAATGTACAGCTAGTTGTAGGATGTTGGGGGGCGCTGACAGCAACCATGAAGACCAGCAGAATAGCTGGAAACAGCAAGGACTGGAACCGAGGTGTGTTATCTAACAGTTGTCCTTTGAAAGTACTTTTTAACCATTTCTTCAAACGTTTTCTTCAAGTTTTTTTCTTGGAGTAGCATGTCCAGCTGACAAGGCCAGTTCGTGCCAGGTGGAAGAAGTGAAATAATGTTTTGACGTACATCTTGAAGCATGGGACACTGAAGAAGGTAGTGTTCGGCCCTGTCCGGAATGCCACAAATAACACAGTTTTTATTTGTAGATTTTCCAAACCTGTTCAGGTAGTTATTAAAGTTCCCGTGATTGGTGTAAAATTGGGAAAGATGATGCCCTATATCATGTTTAATTGCTATGGAAACAGCTGGAAAAAACTTTTTCGTGATAGTGTTGTATCTCATGTTCCACTTGTGCTGCCAGATGGAGAGGGCATTATCCCTCAGTTTGCGGATGATGTAACTATGGGGAGTTGAAGTGTAACCTACGACGTTGCCGGTTGCGGAGGCCGAGTGAGCCAGAGAGTCCGCCCACTCATTCCCCTCAATGCCAGAATGCCCTCTGACCCAGACGAGCGCGTAGAAATTAGTAATGGTGTTAAGTTCGTGCAGAATTTGGTTACAGATGGGGTGTCGCCAGTCGTAATTACCAATGGCCTGGACAGAGGAGAAAGAGTCGGTAAAGATGTTTACGTAGGTACTGTACTTTTGTAGTTTTCATTGCACCACCTTATAGCAGACAAAATGGCCCAGAGTTCTGCCTGGTAGGCAGTACAATGTTTCCCCAGCTTGTTGGTGAAGTTGTGCACCTCTTTGTTGTTATGGTAGGCGACAAAAGCGGACCCTACTTCCTCTTCGTTTTTAGAACCGTCAGTATAAACTGAGAGAGCTTGGTCCGGCCAAGGAATGTTAACAATCTGTGGCCAATTATAAGGTGCAGGACGTGCATTGTGTGGATGGTATGCTTCAATGTTGTCAATTATATCGCCGTTTACGTTTATGTCGTGCCCTTTCCTTAGTTTCCACCTGTTCACGATGATTCCTAATTCTTGATTTATTGGAAGCTTGCCAGCGATCACTTGTAGTGCTGCAGTTGGTGTTGTTGAGTAGGCCCTGCAGATGCGCAGGAGAGCCTTCCGCTGTGCACTTTGCAGTTTCCTGTAGATGTGGGTCTGGTCAATGGACTCTGCCCAGGCAGGAACTGCGTAGGATAACATTGGGATAAATACTGAGTCATAAATTGTACTCATAATTTGCGGGCAAAGGCCCCAATTAGACTTGGCGATCTTAGTCATTTCGTTGTAGAGTTGGTTGGTCTTATCGCTGACATTTTTGACGTGGGGGATCCAGCTCAGTCTGTGATGCAGGGTTATTCCGAGATATTTTAGGGTTTGCTCTATTTTAACACTAGTGTTGTCCATTTTAACAGTCAGAACTCTTCTATATAGGTGGGGGGTCCTTGGCCTGGTGAAGATGATCCCTTTGGTTTTCTTGGGGTTAAAGTCCAATTTATTGGCTTTGCCCCATTGCCGAATGTTTTCCAAAGTTTTGTTTGCTTTGTTCTCCAGCTTTGCCCTTGAGGAGGCTGCCACCAAGACCATGGCATCGTCAGCGTAAGCGGCCTTCCAGTCGCTGCCAAAGTCTTCTTTTAAGAAGTCATTAAAAAGCAGATTCTACAGGAAAGGTCCCAAGACGGAGCCCTGTGGGCAGCCACGGGAAATATGGCGGGTGAAGGCTTGTTGGCCAATAAAAAGGGTGGCGGTGCGGTCTTTAAGATAACTCCTGATCATGTTAAACAGATAAGCTGGGCACTGGCTTTGCTTCAACTTTAGTAGCACCATTGGCCACCATGCCGAGTTGAAAGCGCCAGCAATGTCCAGGCTGAGGCCTAAAATGTAGGAATGAGTGTTTTGGAGTTCCCTAATCTTGTCAATAAGAGAGACAATGGCATCTGTAGTGCACATTCCATTTCGAAAGCCAAACTGTTGTTGATGCAGGTAGCCTGCACCCTCGATGTGCCAGCTCAGCCTGTTCAGCAATAACCTTTCCAGAACCTTGCCCAAAATGGGCAACAAAGAGATGTTTCTGTAGTCACCGGGAGAATCAGCTGGTTTACCCTTACACTTCGGTATGAGGACGATCCTCGCCTTCTTCCAGGCAGTAGGAAAGATGTTTTTTTGAAGGCAGTAGTTAAATAGGACCAAGAGGATGTTTGGACGGTGCTCCCAAATCTTCTGAACAATGTCTGTGGTGATTCCGTCCGGTCCCGGTGCCTTGCGTGGGGCGAGCCTCTTAATGGCCTCATTAATTTCCAGAGCTGTGAAGGGAGGTGGGCTGGGGCCTTGCAGAAAGTTGTTTGTCTGAATCCTGACCAGACGTTGTGTGGAATCGTCTCCATGTGGTTGTCAGCTGGGCAAAGGGAGTCCAAAATAAGATTTATGGTGTCCTCTCTGTTGGTGCTTGTGCTGTCCTCCAGGGAAAAGCCAGCAAGGCACGAGGGTGTCTTTAGTTTGCCTGCCTCGCACTTATAGACGAAGCCCCAAGGGTCGGTGGACGCTGCTGAACAGTAGTCCTTCCACGACTGGATTTTCGCCTCCTTGATGGCCTGTTTATAAGCGGCCTGGTGTTGTAAGTATTTAAGTTTTAAAGCCTCTCTCTCATCAGTCACACACCTTTGGTACCTCTTCCTGTTTTGATTGTTGATGTGCCTTAACTCAGATAGTTTCTCATTCCACCAAGGGACGCCGTGTTTGTTAGGTGTGCGGAGTTGGAAGGTTTTGTCACACACATGGGAAAGCATATCGATCTGGGTGTCTATATATTCCTGGGCTAGATGAGAGCCATAATTTGAAGGATACAGACAAATGCGATCGTCCAAGGAGTCCAAAAAGAGATCCCAGTTTGCATTATTAGTCCGATAGACCTTGTGATGGATTGTGGAAAGGTTGGCTGTAGGGGCACTAAGTTCAAATGAGATCTGGTTGTGGTCCGAGAGGCTGTCGTTGGTGTCAACACTCCAGTGGTGAATTTTATTAACAAGATCGGAAGAGATGCATGTCAGGTCTATCCACGAGCTTCCATTAGGCCCCATAAAGGTAGGGGGTGAGTGAGGATCGTTAGCCACGACCAAGTCATTGCAAATGATGAATTCTTCCACGGCTTCCCCTCTGGGATCCAGTGCATCCCCTCCCCACGTAGGGGAGTGGGCATTGAAGTCCCTGGCTATTACAAAGGAGCTATCCTTGAAGTACTTCTTTATTTTGTTAAGCATGTGAAGCTCGTTGTTGATGTTACACTTGCCCGGAGCGTAGACACAAGCCACAATAAGGCTACGCGAGCCTAAGAGAGTCTCGATGCAAGTAATATTGTCCGTAGAGAACTGCTTGTGGAAGAACACCGAGGCCTTGTTGTTAGGGATAATGATTGCAGCCCAAGGGGTGTTGTGAGTACTATGCACAACCAGATGCCTGTGTGGGATGCAGGCCACCCTATTCCTTATGCAATAGGGCTCCTGCAGCAAGACGAAGTCAAAGTTAGAAATGTCCGTGCAAAGAGAGGATGTCGCACTAATAGACCTTTGCAAGTTTAACTGCAGAAACTTAATGTTGTTGTAATTATTCCCCATAATCTGTTCGGTTCCTTATCAAGTTTTTAATTCGTTTGTATACTGGGCAACCTTTGTCGAAAGCGCTGTGTGTGTGATTTTTCTCTTTTTGAACTTGGCAGTTATGACAGCACGGGCTTTTATTTCCTTGGGGACAGTCTTTGAACCTATGTGGGCCCGCACATTGACTGCAGATCTCCTCTTCCTCAGTACAATTTTTGCTGGTGTGCCCATATCTGCAACACCTATAACATTGCAGTATGGAAAAGTATTCTTCTGTTGTGCATCTTTCCCATTCAATATTGATTTTCTTTATTTTTGTGAAGATGCTCAATAGGCCAGCGGAGACGTCAGCTACTCAGTTGACTGTACGTTTGTTGCCGTTAGCTCCAAAAGCAAACCGAAGTTCGAAGTTTTCCCCGAATTGTTCTCTAGTATGGCTAGCCAAAATGGCTTCATTTTGCTCGAATATGCAGTTCATAACGTCCTGCCTTTCTAGGTATTCTGGTACGTGCCTGATTATTACTTTGGGTTTTCTTTTATTAGGTACCAACGTTTTAAGATTTAATGCCTGTTCTTTAAGTTCTTTTTCTATGATCCCTACTTCGGTTTTACTTTTCACGTCGATTGCGATACCTTTTCTATCGATCTTCCGAATACCTCTTATCCCCACTTTCAAACGTATGGGGTTAATTTTCTCTCTAATAATGCGTTTAGTCTCCTCTGAGCCAGCAATGTTTCCAGTGGGGTAGACTAGCAGAGTACTCAAAGAGTTAGGATTGTTAGGTTTGGTCTTGTAATTAGACATCTTTAAAATTTCGCTGTACGATTGTTTGTGTCCGCAGTTTTGTGTCCCCTCTCCCAATACCTTGTTTATATCCCTAATGCTAGAAATTCCATCCTCCAGTTTCCCAAAGGTCTCAATAGCCCTTTGTAGATCTTCTTGTGTAGCTAATTTAGAGATGTTTGACTCCAAAGTCACTATACGGTTGCCCATCAGTTCATCGTAATTACTTTTACTAGTAATGGCTTCCTGAACCATCGCTTTAACTTTAACTAATTCGGAACCCGTGTGCTTTATAGCCTCTGCCACTTCACTAATGCCTTTTTTAGTGGCCAGACTAGCAAGTTGCTCCTCCACAGTGGAGAGCTGATTGCTTGCTAAGCTGCTTTCGAGTGTGCCGATTAACTTAAGCCCTTGACCCATGATATACGTAAAATGTTCCCTTGCCCCCATACGGGAATTTGCATTCTCCAGCAGGTATCCTTTTAGATCATTCAGAATCTTGTAAGCTTTCTTGCCATATTCCGAAGAATGATCATCAAACGAAAGATCGGGGGGGATAACAATTTCCCCTGAGTTGCAACCATCCGTGGACGGCATGATGGAGAGTAGTGCAGTGATAACCACAACAATAAAAGGCCCGGACCCAAAAGGCACAGGCCGAACCAGCGAAACGAGATAGATACGAAAACACTATAATAAATGATAACTATGTGAAGAGAAATAAAACGAGAACTAACTAGGAGCTAAAGGAAAAAATAAATTAATAACTAAATGAAATAGTAATTAAAGCAAAGAAACGGTCCGTGGCCAAAGAAGAAACCCTTTGATGACCGATAATTAAAAGAAATTGACCGGGTGAAGCAATGGGATGGTGGAGAAATAGGGGCACAAGTTCGGAGCGGACTTCGCCAAACGGCGCCAAATACGCCGATCGGCGTATAACATGTAGATACGGGAAAAATAATAGGAAATATACGCGGACAAAGCGTGTAGAGAAAAACACTAGAGGCACAACCGAAATCCGTAAGAAAATAATCCCAAGAACCAAACGGAAGCCCTTGGCGAACAAAAAGCCGAACGGCGCGAGATAGCCGGACAGCGAAACCGGCCAAAAATAAAGTTAAAAGCAAAACAGAGAACACCGGGTGCGAAAAAGCCAGTGCAAAATAAAAAAAAAAAAAAAAAAACGTTAAATTAAAAGCATGGAAAGCCAAACAAAAAGCCGAAAGCCCGAACGCGTCGATACGGCTAAGCCCCACCGAAAGAGAACAAAAAATGCCATCGTTAGACAATCCTTTGTCTAACGGGACAGAACAAAGACGCGAATAACACAACTAATAAATAACGTACAGAAATAAAATTTATACACGAGGTAAACGGCCGGACGGGCTGCCAAAAACCGTCGAACAATCGGTCCAATCGCGGGCCGGTAAAGATCACGAAATAAAAACGTTAAAAAGTAAAAAACTAATCGGCGGAAGCGAATAAAATAAACACCTACTGTTAGCCGACGAAGAGTTCTATCTAACGAAGTTTGTAGATCCAGAATCGGTTACGAATTTGCGGAGAAAAATCGATCGAAAAAAGGAGCGAAGTTCCCTACATGGTCTAAGCATGAAACCCATCGGACCAACTTTGGCAACATGTTGAAACAGCATTGACTGTGAAAACGTAGATGATGGATACCTCCAAAGGTTGCAGGCACATGTGAAATGTTTCACACAAACCAAGTTAGGTAGGGAGTGGGGCTTGCGCAGGGCAGTGGTGGTGTCCCCTGACGTGCCAAGGCTGTTTGCCTTTGCCAAAACTCATAAAGACCTACCCTCTCTCAGACCAGTCCTAGATAAGGCTAGATCCCCCACCAGGGCTTTAGAATCTGCCATACACAAACTTGTGTGTGACCAAATGAATGTGTACCCTTCGGCCATCGGGAACCCGATCCAGCTGGTGGAGTCCTTGAGGTCTCTCATCACAACCAACTCCACATGTATCATGGTTCTCGATTTTGTGTTGCTATACCCGTCCATTAAAATACAACCGTGCTTCTGCAAGATCAGGGATGTGTTACTATCCCGCCTCCATGCCTATCCACACCGCAAACAAATCCTAGAATTAGTGCACATCCTCTGTTACTCATCCTTTTTCCAGTTCAATAACAAAACGTACGTACAAAAACAAGGTGTCCCCATGGGCAGCCCTCTATCGGGGGACTTATGCGAGCTAGTGATCAGGAGACTGGAACAACAAATCATCCCTTCATTCCTTCCCAACATCCTCCTGTACAGAAGATATGTTGATGACATCCTTATCATATGGAAAGTGGAGCTGGACATCAATAAGTTTATCAACACAATGAACAACAACCCGTATGGGCTAAGCGTTAAATTGGAACAAAAAAGCAACACCTCCGCGCATTTCCTTGACTTGGACATTCAAATAAGGAATAATAAGACCACTCATAGGGTATTTTATAAAAAATGCCATGTACCTTTGTTCATCCCCGCTATCTCCGAGGATCCATATTCGTATAAGATCGCGGCTTTTAGGGCATTAATTAAGCATGCGTTCAAGCACAGCTCAAAATATGAAGACACATTGGCCAAGCTCAGCCATATCCAGGAAGTGGCATCACAACACAGTTATGATAGGAACATAGTGTACAACATAGCCCGCAATTACACATAGGGAAATACTCGTAACAACCTAAATGCCATCATTTAGGTTGTTACGAGTGGGGTGGGATCCGTGGATAATAATGCAAGAAAAATCATAGAGTACAACCACCATCCAGATGCAATATACAGAGAAATTTCATCCATCACCCAAAATAAAATAGCTTATAGGAGGCCAAGGTCGATATACAGCTTCGATACAGATACAGCTACAGATTACTTCGAAATGGGAAGGACAGTTTGGACATGAAACACGCACTGGGGTATATGCGGTTCCACTTTGGGATGACAGATTTAATAGCAGTTTGGTTTATGTGGGTTCATCCAAACGCTCTCTCCATCAGCACCTCTGGGAGCACAGGTATGATATTGCCAACAATAAACAATCTACCACACTGGCAACTTATGCCACAGAACCGGGAACCACAGCAGACCTCCAAAATGCTCGTATAATCAGAATGTCACACCGTACTGACTAACTCAGAACATTGGAGACTCTGGAGATATATGTGGTATGATCCAAAAGTTCGGGGACTGCAGTAATCTATGACAACAAAAGCATGTATTTGAAGTTACAGCATATGAAATGGATTCTACCAAACCACCTCTACGTGTTCAAGTTAATTTCACCCATGTCATGTGATTAAACCGCATGCGCTGCTGTTTTTTTCTGGAGATAGTTACCGTTGTTCTGCGATGTAATAAAAGTGGAGTTTCAAGAACAACATCCAACATTTTGACTTCATCATGGTAGAATCACCGCACACCTTTCTTAGCAATTTTAAAGTCTCTGTAGGTGTTTTACCTAAACGCTGACAAAATTTAATGTTGGAAGTCGTTCTTGAAACTCCACTTTTATTACGTCGCAGAACAAAGGTAACTATCTCCGGAAAAAAACAGCAGCATTTGCGGTTTAATCACATGACATGGGTGAAATTAACCTGAACACGTAGAGGTGGTTTGGTAGAATCCATTTCATACGCTGTAACTTCAAATCCATGCTTTTGTTGTCATAGATTACTGCAGTCCACAAACTTTTGGATCGTACCACGTCTAAGGCGGGATTGCAGAACACATGCATCAACTACAAGGATGCAATTAACATCTTGCACGCCTGGAAATATTGTTATGAGGGAATTGCACACCCACAAATAACTTCACATTGATTTATTTCAATTTATATTCAAAGTTCAGCAAACGTAATATTACGCATGCGTAAACGACATCTCAACACGAGCATAATGTTCCATCTTATATTCCAATTCCACAATTTCAAAAATTGAATAGAATTCGCTTTGATTATTTGTTCTGTTCCATTGGTATTTGAAATCTCTTATGAACTGTGTCTGAGGAAGACCCCGAAGGGGTTGAAAATGTTAGCTGTTGTAGAAACATGCATCACTGGATTTTAAAGGTTTTTTTTCATGGAGTGAAGAATTATAATTCATCCAGTATATATTAAGCAGTATATTTGTTAATTTTAGAATTAAAACTTTGACAATTTTTAGTGTTTACTGTGAATGTATCACATGTATAATTCATTATTGTTGTATGTGAGCAATTTTCAAATAGCTGTACCTCCAAAACTACTGAGAATAATACCTAAGTTCATATAAAGTATTTTGCTTACAATGACCCATACTTTTGTCTCTCAGTTTATTTCACTTTCCTCCTGATTCACTATATATTTTTAATTGTATTTCTCATATTACTCTGTAGTTTAATAATATACTGTATTTATTCAGATATTCTTTTCTTATCATATAGGAAAGATTTAGCCAAACCATTGAAATTACTCTTAACAATCTGACAATTAAAAACATATTATCAAGCCAAATTTAAAAGCAGGCAGAATTTTTCTTCTTAATTATATTTGGATTATTATTTACTTGAAATCTAATGATTTTTTTACCCGAAAAAACAGACTGGAAAAGGAGATCATAGTTTTGTTAAACTAATTTATCAAAGTTTCTGAAAATGTTTAAAAGAAAATTTTTTTTATTATTTCTAAAAAGGACTAAATTGGATTTGACATTAAATGTAAACAAATTTTTGATTTTAATGCTTATAAAACAAATTGGAATGAACATGTTTTTGGTACAAGTAATTCACAACATAGTCTTTTTATAATTAAAATTTTAGTTTCATTTATATTAAATCTGGAGAAAGCAACACAAAGTAATGATGACATATTTTCAGATAAAATACGCATTAGTTTTTACGTGGCTTTAAGCTGTTACTGTTTATATTTTCTTAATAAGAATCAAGATAGTTGGTTATTAAAGGCTAGAGGGGTCAGGTCCCACCAATAATTTTATTAAACAAAGTAAATTCAATAACAAAAAGCATCTTGATTTAACAAATTATTGTTTACTTTATTAAAACTAAATGATTGTTATAAAAATAAAAATTTTTTTCTACCAAAAAATATATTCATCAACATATTCTAAAATACTTGGAGTCAGCTCTTAGGTAAATATCATGAAGTGAGATTTGATCTAAAATGCTCAGAGTTACCATTAGTTTGTGCAGTGGTGAAATGTGTGCAGTTTATGAAGCATCAGGGCTAACTCTGTCATGTCTCATTTCCAGTGTATTCTTAACTATACATGTGGGAATGTGCATATCTCTAATGTTTTATAATTCTTTTATAAGTTTATATTTTTTACTGACTCAGTAATTTATAAATATTACAGGTATCCCTCGCTTAATGTGGTTTTGCTTGAGGGATTTGATTAATGCACAAAATTAATTGTGGCAGAAGTTTTAATTAATGTGGCTATAACAGCTGTCTTTACTTAACATAGATACTGTATTTGATTAATGCAATTTTTGATATACACAGTAGCATTGAGGGATTAATTAACTGCATTAATCAAGGAATACCTGTATATAAATAAAATGAAAATGAAGATATTTTGTAACTTCAACATATTTATATTTTAATGTAAATACTATCAGCCAAATTATAATTTTACTCAATCATAATTCTCATGTTTATTTTTTCCATTTTATATCATAATTTATAAATCATTTGGTTATTGTTTTTACTCATTGCATATTTTTATGTATTAAATTTGTTTCAATTTTAAATGCCTCTTAAACATTTTGTTTTTAATATTATTTATTTTACTAAATTATCAATGCTAATGAATACCATAATTACAATGGCTGACAAAAGTTTTGCATAAAGTACATAAACAGCTATCACTTTTCTACAAGTTAAAACTTTGATAATTTTTTTTTTCTGGAGATATATACCCTATGACATCCTGTCATTCTGTAAAATATTAGGCAAAAATATTTTATTCAGCATTTTGTTTATACAGCATTTAAATTATGCAAAACTGGGGATACTGTAGATTACCACCTATTAAATTTCGGGACCTTGAGTATATATCTGAACTGAGGGGACCGAGATGAGTTCAACGATACCCTACTTTTGGACCGGAGACGAAAAATAAAAAAGCTATCATAGTTTTTAAGTTATCATACTTTTTTAATGCTTTCATGCAGACGGCACCATAGTTGCTAGTGCTGCCATCTTGCAGTAAAGTCTGCAAACAAATTTAAAAAAAGCACTCTGAAAGGCAAGAAATTGCACAAACAGTCGAATGCCACTTCCTTTTTTCCCCTTTTGTTTAAGAACTACCGTGAATCAATAACTAGTGACGTTAAACAATTGGCAGCCTGCCGGCGGCTCCCCTCATGGGGGGAGTCCATCGGAAGCATGAACAGTCGAACGTCAGTTCCTTTTTTTCCTTTTGTTCAAGCATTGCAACTCCTGATCACGATAGCACGGTCAGCTCGTAGTACTAGCTGACCACGAGTGATAGCGAGGCAGGAGCCGTAGCCCCTGAGGTCGACGAGTGCGAGGGTGTGCAAAAAGGACTTAACTCAAACTGTAGACAATCACACTGATTGTCTACAGTTCTCGTGGATCAACATCTGCCTTTGTTGAAGGTATATATGGCCGACTTGCTGGACTGCCTGTTAAACATGCGATAGGCTTAGCGGAGAGAGCAACGCGACTCCCGATCATCGTGCGATCGCCGAAAAAAGTATGATAACGTTCTTATTTTTTGCCTCCAGCCCAAAAGTAGAGTACCGTTGAACTTGTCTTGGTCCTCTGAGTTCAAATATATACTCAAAGTCCTGAAATTCCATAGGTGGTAATCTATAGTACACCCGCAAAACTTTTGCATAATTTAAATGCACAGTTTGTTCCATTTTCTGTTTAATATTAAATAAATAAAAACATGATGACAGATTCATATTTTGAATCTGTCATCATGGTATTCTTCATAACTTTGTTGAGTAATAACATAAACCTGTATAAATAAATAAATAAACCATGCAAAAATAGACTTATTTGTTAAAATCCTCATTTTCTATTATTAACCTAAATAACTTTTTTTAACTTGGCCTGATTGAACTAAGTTGGATATATTTATTTCTGATTAAGGACATTCTAATATCACAAAAGTTGATACTTACCAATATCAGCATTGGGTATCAAAATGGAAAATCTTGCCAGCTGTCATTGTTCAGTCTGGCATTGCTTTCCAGGTGTTTTTACTGTTGAGTAAGTACTGTACTCATTACAATGAAGGTTGAGTTGGGTTCCAGAGCAACAATTAGTAGTTTATTATTTACTCCAGGGAATTGTTGAATCCTGGCTATCTGGGTTTAGAAATTAGTGTGTCATTCAGATGCCTTGTATGATAACTTATGTACACAACCTTTTGTGTGTAGACCCAGACCTACAGTCCTACTAATGGACTTTGTGGATACTACTCTATATGATGTAGGATGGACAAGAAATTGTTGATGAAGAGGTAAAATAATGTCTTTACATTGAAAGTTCTTTACTGTGTTCAAATTCTACAAATATTAGTTCAAACAAATATATACAATTTCAGTTGTAGAATTCCATTGGATGACAATTAAGTTTAAAAATAAAACTGAAGATAAAGTCTGTTAGAAAAGGAAATGCCATATATTCACTTTCAATGTTCTGGAATACAAACTTTTGATGACTGACCGTTCTCTGTAGGCTATTTAGTCATTAAAATTATTATTATTATTATTATCAATCACTTTATTGTAGTAAGGTTACCTTGTTACAGGGGGATCTAGTAGTTAATATTACAATTTAATTTTAATTTTGCTGAAGATTAGTTACATAAATCTTGGATATACAAAGAATCTTTGAACGTTATCACGTTAGTTTCAGTTTGAACATCTTTTTATACGTAAACAATTTAAGTCATACAATACTTCCTATGATGCTATGTTTGATTTTACAATATTTTATTTATATAGGAGAAAAAATTGTAGATCTTATACATACTAATAATCGATAAATTGTCAAGACAAGATCTAAAATTTCGTTCGTGAGTAGATGCAAAAATTTCTTTTATTTGAAATTTACGTTGAGCATCTTCAATAGCTATGCACGCTGTTAGTAAATGATATAGAGAAAAAGGCCGAGATTTACACCAATAACATTCTTTAGCGAAGTCAATGTATACGTTGTCTATCAATATTGAACTATAATTAAGCCGCATCTGAAGTAGCATACGTTTTACATTTAGGTTAGAATTTACCGTAGCAATACACGATTGAGATGGAATATGTAACATATTCAGATACCAATGGTGATAAGTTGAATTTAATATAGCGACTTGATCTTTAGCAATAGATTGTGACAAAGCATTGTTCATCATTAAGGAGTAAGCATATTTACAGTTGATTTCGTTTGAGTTAATCAACAAGGATGAAATACCATAAGACTGAATTATCTCGTTGAATTTTTGATACCATGTACGATAATTATTGACTGAAATTTTACTTTGATTTGCCATTTCGAGAAATAGAAATTTTATATTATCATCTTCAGTGTTTAGTATCCGGATGTAAAATTTTAGTAACCGATTAAGAAATAGAGGAAAAAGTTGATATCGGTTTATTTCTGATCTAATTGCATATCCAGGAACCGTCCGCTCAATATGAAGGAGTTTGCGTAAAAATATAATATGATATTTCTCCAGATCTGAGTAAAAATCCAAAGCCCAAATAGGACTAGCATAATAGAGTGCTGGAACTACAAATGAATGGAACATATTCAAGTGAATTTTTAAATTCGAAATCCTTAATCTTGAAGCTAAATATATAACATTATTAATGAGTTGGTTAATTTTGATATTAAGTTGGTCCAGATGTCGGTGGAATCCACCGTCCCAGTTGAAAGTAACTCCTAAGTATTTGATTTGGTTAACCACATCAATCGGTTGATTATTTAAATAGAAACTTTTTTCTTGGTTTGATATTTTAACATTTTTTCTAATTATGAGAATTTTAGATTTTTCAGTATTAATAGTTAAACAGATGGTATTTAAGTAATCATTGACTAAATTGATTTTACGTTGCAAAGTAGATCGAGTTGGAGCTAGTAACACAAGATCGTCAGCATATAGAATGTAATGATAAGTGCGGCCATTAATGTAAATTCCTTCATTGTCGTTGGAAAATAGATGGTCTATTTCACTGATATATAAGTTAAATAAATAAGGTGACAAAGGTTCGCCTTGGAGTAATCCCCGGTGAATTTTTATATCCGGATAAGTTTGATTATTATGAACTATATTAATAGTATAAGATGAAAATAAACACTTAATTACATTACAGAATTTGGTACCGGCCCCTAACCTTCTTAGCCTATCAATCAGGATGGAAATATGCACAGAGTCATATGCTTTGGAAATGTCAATAAAGGCAGTAAAAATCTTTCTGCGCTTACGCTGGAGATAATTTTGAATTATTAACAATAATAGAAAAATAGCTGACTCGGTTCCTTTTGATTTAGTAAAAGCATACTGATATTGTGAATTTAAACCTAGTTTTATAGACCAGCTTTGAAATCGAGAGGCTAATATTGAAGTGAAACATTTTCTTAAAACGGATAATAAAGCAATAGGGCGGTAATTTTTGGGATCTGTTCGGGTTCCTTTTTTATAAATCATTAGAATTTTTGCTGTACTCCAAGACTTTGGGTATTTTGAGTGGTTATAAAAATGATTAAATAGGTCAAGAAGGACCTGCTTGCCAGATGGCGGAAGTAATTTAATGAATTTATTTGTGATTTGATCCGGTCCGGGGGATGATTTCGGTTTTAGCTTCCGGATCGACACTTCAAGCTCCTCGGCAGTAACCTGTAAATCGAATATTTCGTTTACTGAATTTGTCAATTCGATCATTGGAGAAGTACTTTTTTCTGTAAATCTATTATAAAAAGTGATCCAGTCAGAAAATTCAATATGAACTGATTGTTCTATATTCGGCCGTCTAAATTTCTGTATCGTTGACCAGAATATGTCATTATTTTTATTTTCTATTATTTTTTGTTGTAACTTTTTGAAGTAATTTAGTTTTTTGGTTTTTAATAGGTTGAAATAAGTAATTTTAAATTGCCGGTATTGTTTAAAGGAATCGGTTGTAGATAGTCTTCTAAACTGGTGTAATGCTTTAGTTTTTTTATTTTTTAACTTGATACAATCAATGTCGTACCATGGGTTTTTTGGACCACGAATTTTCGGATTTTTGATCTTCCGAACTTGAATAAATTCTTTTAGAATGCCTTCGAATTTAGAATAATACTCTTCACCGTCTAGCAATCCTTTAGATATTAAAGTATTCATTTTACTGCTAATTTGAGCTTGAAAACATTCGTAATTATAAACAGTTGTCTGGTAGTATGTATTTACTTGCCTACTGTTGAAGTTGGCTTTTAGCCCGAATATAGATCTGACTGGAAAATGGTCCGATGAATCAGAGTTTAGAACTTGGAGTTCGGAACATAAGTCCACAAGCAGTTCTGAGCAGATTATTAGATCAATAGTTGACGTACCGGAAGTAGTAACACAAGTATATTCTGAGGGGAAATCCTTTTCAATTCTTCCGTTGAGAATGAATAATTGTGTTTGTTTCATTAGCTTGAGGAGATGATTTCCCAATTTATTATATTTATCATCTTTAGATTTACGGATATTTTGTATTTTTAAATTCGGACCTTTATAGTATAAGTCCATGGTTTGTGCGATACGGGCATTAAAATCTCCCACTATGATTACATACGGAGATATGTTTTTCAACTTTTCGTATTGACGAAATACTTCTTCTAAGATCAGTAACTGTTCGGGAGGGATATATATTACCATAATTATCAATACTTTATTTTTCAGATTATCGATGATTGAATTGGAAATTAGTAGATGAACAATAATGTAATTATTGTTTTGCTGAATGAGTATAATATCGCCTAGCCTTTTTTTAATTATTAAACTAAGTCCGCCTGAAGGTCGTCCCGGACCCGTAGATTTTTGAGCCATTTGCGTAACAATGTAATAGTTTTCTTTATCTTGAATCTGGGAATCAGGTGGAGAAGTCAACCAAGTCTCCGTAATGGCTAGAATGTCTGTATTTTTTAATAGGTAGACAAATTCTCTGGTAAGGATTTTCTTTGTAAGCCCTTGAGAGTTCCAATTGACAATAACAAAGTGGGAATTTCTTAGACCACAACTGTTATTATTCGAAGCTTTTGTTTTAACATATAAAGAAGTTGAAGATCTTGTCGGATGACCAGATGTCTTTCTTAATTCTTGATGAGGGTTATTTTGATAGATAGTTTGTCATTTTGATTGTGATGTGGGTAAAATGAACGGAGTAAAGGAATCAGAAACCACCAGTCCCTCCAAGAGGAGCTATAGGTCAAAGAGTGATGACCGAATAACAGACTATCTCCTCGTAGTCTGGAGAGATGTCCCTCCTTCTTTAGCTCATAGTGAAATGGCAACAGCTTTTTCCGCCGTAATCTGGATCCCTTATTAAGATCTTGGGCAATTTGAGTGTCTTTCCATTCATTCGATAAGTTTTTTTGCTTCATTTTTATAAAGTTCGTAAAAAAGATATTTCGGATCTGTATATTTTTAAAGGTTAATTTAATGTGCGGATATTCCGATTTGGAGATTGAGTTCACGGCGAGAAGATCCTCCATTGAAAATTCTTGTATGTTTAGTATTGACTTGATTGAATTAAAAACTTCTACTTTATTGGGTGGTTCTTTGCTAGGATATCTGTATAATATTACGTTATTACGATACTGTTCGTTAACCAATGAGTCCATTCTAAATTGCATGCTTTCGTTTTCTATCTTCAATATTTCAATTTGTTGTTCGAGATTAATAATTTGTGAATTCATCTTTCTATTTTGGTCTTTAGTTTCCTGTACATTTTTACGAATTATATCTAATTCTTCTTTGATAGTAGACATTTGGTTAAGTATTTTTTCGTTGGAGGAAGTTATCAAATCGGAGATTTTACTCCATAATGTTGTAATTGAAATATCGGATGTATTCGTCATGTTAGGGGAAAGAGAAGGAAGAGGTTCAACTGGCTCACCTGGAATAACTGCACTTTGAGGTTCAGTGCCGAGGTTCAATCCAGTAGACGCAGAAGGGAGTACAGAAGAGTCTTTTTCGGTATAAGCATTGTAGTCAGTAATGAGTCGAACAGTAGAAGACGAAGATGAATCTTTTTTTCCTTCTATTTTAGTACGATTGAGTGGTGGCCTTCCCCTTTTTGCCGGAGACCGTTGCATCATACTTATTATTAGTAAATTATTCTTATCAATTTAAAATTTAACTTTGAAACTCAAAAAGTGGTAAGTATGCGATTGACGAATGTCGGTCTTCCAGTGAAGCTAAGTGCGTAGAAAAGTTCACCAACAGCACCGAACGACAGTAACGCCCCCCCTTAGTCATTAAAATTTGGGTC
This sequence comes from Centruroides vittatus, assembly GCF_030686945.1. Lineage (NCBI taxonomy): Eukaryota > Metazoa > Arthropoda > Arachnida > Scorpiones > Buthidae > Centruroides > Centruroides vittatus. Next base: position 1,629,655 of record NW_027120692.1, on the reverse strand, counting down.
CACCAGTTGCCAAGTAGTCTTCATTCCCTGAACACTGGGAGTTTGGTCGTGGGTTCATGCCTTGCTTGGATGGGCTGGCCATGTGGAGTTTTCCAGGTTTTATCCATGTCTGTAATGCCTAAATAGGGCCAGTTTCCCTTAAAAAGACCTCCTGAAAGGCATTCTCCTAGGCAGATCACCTGAGTGTTGTGTTGCTATAACTAAACAAACAAACAAACCATCAAAATTAAAACTTCTTTAACACGTTAACTGCCACCTGTAATATGATATTTTCCATTTTTTCAGGCCACAATGAGAAAATTTGATATTTAATATTTTATTATGATATAAATAAAAGGGTCATTATAGTCGGTAAAGTCAGTAGAGTGAAGATAAAAAAAATATATCAGGGTACAACAGATGACTGGCCATCGTATGGCCTGAAACCGGAGACTATAAGACCATGAAATATTTAATATTAATTACTTTATATGTAACAAAAGAGAATAATTAAACTAGTTTTCGATATTTTTTCCTTTTTTAACTATTCACTATTAGATATAAATAGCTTTTTATTAAAAAAACTACGACAGCCGGCCGTCGGACCACTTCTGAGGCCATACGATGGCCGGCAGTCGGAAACAAACTTCATAGACATCCGCGAGAGGCCACCACTAGGATGTAAAACAACGTCTTACGAAGCCAGGATAATTTAACCTTGAGTGAAACTACATTGGTTATAGCGACGACGGGCGGTCGGATGGCTCTGTACGGCCTTAACTAGTACGACCGCCGGCGCGTCGGATGGCTCTGTACGGCCCTAATTAGTACGACTGCTGGCGTGTCGTATGGCAGTTAAAGTGTTAAAAGCACAGAAAAAAATATTCAATTAAAAACACAAGTTTAAAAATTGGAACTGGCAATGCCACAGATGTCTTCTTTCCTTCCATCCTTACACTTAAGAATGGAAGAGCTTTTTATCTACTAGAAGTAAATGCTGGTACATGTAGATTTTTAACTGCCCCCTGGTAATAAATCTTTGCAAAACAATTTCAAATGTAGAATTCCATCAGATGGCAATTAAGTTTAAAAATAAAATTGAAGATAAAGTCTGTTAAAAAAGGAATCACTGTGAGAATCCAGGGTTAGTAATTTAATTTGTTAAATTATATAACAAGATTTTGTTATAATTTTTGATAGAATTTTCTCTGTTTTGTAAAAATTGTATGAAGTTGAAAAAAGAACTTCCTGTTTAGAAGAAAGATAACACAGTTTCTTCAAAACTTATAGTTAAGTGTGGGATTTCTCACACACTATCTGCAAAACTGCCCAACTTCCGTCATGTGTCAGAAACATAGAGGGTTTATTTTAAACAATTTGATTGGATGAGATTTCTTATAAAAGGTGATAGGTCACTAAATGTCAGCTAGTTAGCTAGCTAGTAACTAACTCTGTTTAACTTGAGTATAGTTAAACTTAGCTCATCTCACTTGATCTTTTATGATGCAAGTTTGGACTTATGGTGTCTAGTCATATAGTTCGTGTATTCTCCTCAAGTAGTCAGCTCATCTCATAATGGAAGACTGCATGTCATCTAGGTAATATAATTATGTAAACTCTCTCTCTCTCTCTCTCTCTCTCTCTCTGCACGTTACGATTTAGTTAGTGAGGTATTAGTTTGAGTTATCTTTTTCAGGAAGAATAATAATTAGAAGTTTTGTTATCATTTTATGTCATCTTGGTCTGCAAATTGACTGCGGTGGTGTCAGGGATCCTGACTCTGAGACATCTTATCAATCATTAAGATTAATAACAGTCATCACAAAAGTGTGATGGGGTTGACTTGAGCTATGAATATCTCACAATTACCATTTACTCATTTTCAATGTTCCAGAATATAAACTTCTAATGACCGACCTTTCTCTGTGGGCTAAATGGTGATTTCTTTTTTTTTAACAGATTTTAATCTTCAATTTTATTTTTTAAAGTGTATACAAATCATAACCATTTAAAACATCACTGATGGTCCAAGTTGATTAACAAACAAAAGTACTGTATAATGTTTAACTAAATATTTATTTATACTGATAAATAGTAATCTGAACTGTAAGCATATATTGATTTTAGAAATAAAATAGGATGTGATAAATTTATTGATATTTGATTATTAATATTTACTATATAAGTTAATGTAAGATTCAGTTTTTGATTTGGCTACAAAATCTGGTTTTGGTCTGGCCTTTATCTGTCTGTGAAAAATGTAATGATACAGATCCAATACCCAAAGTAAAATATTGATAATGGTATCATTTTGGGCCAAAAGTGTCAAGTACAGAAAGTACTGTGTTGAAAAGTATCTGTATTGTATCAGTATTAGCAGTATTGGGATGTCTCTATTTCTGTTTAATAGTTTGTTTGTTGTTTCTATTTAATTATTTTTCAGAAAAAATAAGAAAAATATAAATATTAATATATTTTCATTAGCATACTGATACTATTTTTGGTTTATTTTCAGAAAATATTGTAACTCATTGTAATGCATATATAGAAATGTTAATGGAAATTTATATTTATTGCTACTTAATTTTTCATGCTACAAATGGAATAAAAATTGAAATGATTAAGTCTGAATTTCAAAGGAAAGGATTTTTAAGTTTTTTGAAAACAAAAACTATTATTGGCATTATTAAAAAATTTGACAAAGTATTTCAAATTAAAGATAGTTCTGTTGTATTTGTTAAAACTGATATTATCAATTTATCAAGAAAATATTCCACCGACATTACAGGTAAGATTTCTTTTGGATTTATTCTTAGTAGACGATATGAAAAACATAATGTAAATAATATAGTATTATTTATGTTATATGATTGTTTTTGTAGTATTATAATTATTTATATTAATTAATCAAATTCAGATTAATTTTATATTAATTGTAATTGTTAATGATTTTGTCAAATTACAGAAGTGTATAGTTATATTTTTAAATACACCTAGCCCTCTTTTTGCATGGTGGATTCATTCCAAAGAATGCCATGTAAAAAAGTATTTTTATTTTTTACACATAATCAGAAAAGTCCTGAAAGACAATTGATATCTACCCCCCAAATTAACAAATTTACAAACATAAATATAAATGTAACAAAAGAAAAAAGACAATTAATTAAACTTAAAAATTGTATAATGGCATTTTTTAATTTAAAACCAGAAAAGTTAAGAGATAAAATTCATCAAAATTTTTTAATTTTCATAAATACAATAAAAAAAAAGGACCTTTGAGATACACCAAAATGAAAAAGTGGAGTCAAACACACGTGATGAAGGTTGTAGATTTTTTGCAGGAACATATAAAAACAGCCTATCATAATAAATAAAACAGTTAAAAAATTTAAAATGAAGTAAGTGATTGAAATTTTTGATATGCTCAAAAAACAAAAGAAAACCTAATCTAATCCTTGCAAAGTTAGCATTCTGAGTATATTGTAAATTGCATAATTTACTAAAAGATAAACTTTTTCAAGAGCTCTAGCAATTTTATCTAAAAGGGGAGGTGCAGCCATAGACGTAATGGGTATTTCATAATCTGTGCTAGAGTGAAAATTAGTAAAAAAAAAAAAAAATTACCGTATATTTCCGCAAATAAGACAATAACAAAATAGTATTAACACACTTCACGCCAACATAAAATAAAGAGTAATTAACACATTTGTGTTGCGGCGTAATGCTGGGTATTCTAACTCCAGATTTCTTTATCTCCTTAACCGGGTCAAGAACAAATTATTTCCAAAAACCTTCCTCTGCAACAAAGAACAACTCACTCTAGTACAGCCTCCGATACCGTATTTCGGCCATTTATCCCTAAAAATAGCATGCATATTTAGAAAACAGGGTTTTCTATTGCCCATTGTCCCTCAACCAACCTTAAGACGTATGTTGTGCAACGATAGAGATTTTCTCACGTTAAATGAGAAATTGAGAGTTTACGAAATCTTACTAAAGCATACATTATCAGGGGAGGAAATTACTTATATAGGAGCAACCACAAGAATGCTACACACCCGCATTCTTGAACACCAAGATGATATCAAAAACAATAAACCAACAACAGAATTAGCTAAAAAAAGTACTAAATCAAGATTATCTTCCACTTTGGGCACACACAAAAATGCTAAAACCTTGCAATGATCAAAGAGAGGTATTCATATGGGAGAGTCTATACATAGCCACCTTAACACCGTGCAATGCTCCAACATTAGAAATCCCGCAATTATGGGTAACATTATTTAAACAATCTAAATTATAAATTCGTCTCTGTTAGGTACACCACAAATACAGCACCTCCATCTTTATTTTATATTAGCGTAGCATATTATATCAGCTTGTTTTTACATCCACAATATTTATTGCATTTTAATATGTTTATTGAATTCCACGCACGTGTCTTATGTAATTTAAATAGTCCGTTAAATAGAACTAAGTTGTTCGAAAATCAAAGTATTCGATATTGCCTGAAGATGACAATCGTAAGTTGTTGAAAGTACTTGCGTTTATATGTAAAACTTTACAAATAACTGTTAATAACGCCGCAACACAAATGTGTTAATTACTCTTTAAATAAGACAATAGTTGAATCATTAAAAAAGACCCCGAAAATCTGTGGTTGTCTTATAGGACAGATACAAAAAAATTAGATTGAAATTTATATAAATTAAAATCATTATAAAAAATTGGACAAACCATAATTATTTACTAGTAGAGAGTAGGGCATGTCCACAAAATAGAATAGCCGATACGACATTTTTGTGAATAGTCAAGGTTATTACCCGAATGCCCGAATCAGTGCGAACATTTGCAACAGTAGCAAGGCAGAAAATAAAATTTGTTTATTCGAAAAATTATGGAATGGGACATAATTCCGTATACGCTATACAGTATTATTATCCAGAAGATGATCGCTGATCTAAACTAAATTCATAGGCTGTTGATAGTTTGGGGGTCGTCTTATAGGACAGATATATGCTAAAACTACAAAACTTTTACGAAAATCTATACCTCGTCTTATCCACGGAAATATATGGTAGTTCTTAATGCACTTTTAGATAAGATAGGCTTACAAAATTGCCATAATATTCCACTTCTAATAGCCAGAGATTTAACTATTTTATCAATATGATTTTTAAAAATGAGCTTACTATCAAAGATTATACCCAGATTGTTGAATGGCATAGCATAATTAATAGGAGTAGAATCAATGGAAAAAGTAGGTGAATGAGGATTACGAATTAAATCAAAACACATAACCACAGCTTTCTGCATACCATCCCGAGATTAGCATAATCAAATAGATTTTTTAGCAAGCAAATGTACACTGTAGGATCTTTGAATCGTAACTTATCAACTTAATGTCATTGGAGTACACGTACAGTACTTGCATTCTTTAAAAAATGCTGATAGAATCCAGAACTTCAATGGAATGAAAAAAATAAGCAATTTACAAAGGAAATACAAGCTTTTTTTACTCTAACATCATTTATCATTAACCTTATTTGTATGTAAATATAGTAAACACAAGATAGCATAAGAAACATAAAATCAATATACAGTATTGTCTGATGTAGGAACTGTGCTATGCTATGCTTTAAAAAAAAATGAATATGAAAGCAGAGAGTTTATAAATGAACTCTCTATTTCAACAAAAAGATAACTTTTTTACCAATAACAATAATTTTAACAAAAAGATAAATCTAAAAATTTTCAAATAAACTGTATTTTCCTGTGTAAAAAAATTGATCACAAAAAGAGGATTAGTTTCTTTTTGTTAACTACATTATTTCAAAATTGTGTAAATATAGACTACATAAAAAGGAGACTAGGTATATATGTGTTTTAATTGTTCTATTTTGTTTGTTAACTGTGTACCGTACAGTATAATCATAGCATATGGCATTTGATCTAACACAAGATTTGATTGTTGAAATGATGACAGTTATAATTTAATACTTTACTCAAAGGACCTAAAATAATAGTGCTATTAAGTAGATGATTAAACTACAAGATATTATGGCAAATTATTAATAATAACTGATAATTTTATGACATTTGGTTGTTTGAATACATCAAATTATAGTTTAGTTTGTATGTTAATATTTACAAAGTCAAAGTTCATTATTTTTGCATTCGGTAATCTGGTCTAGTCTAGTAATTTGGTACTCTCTGTAAAGTAGCCATTAATCTGGAATTGTCTGATAATTCAGCATACTAGTATTTCATGAATTGAATTTGTTTGGATATGCAGACTGCTAAAGACCCTGAGTGGAAATCAAGATGAAGTTTAAGGGTGCAACTATGCACATTGCTGTTGATCACATAGTCTGCTTGGAAGCTGACTGGAATCAACAGCAATTTGTTAGCACTTGTTTCTGTCAGATGCTTTCTTTACCTAATATATGGTTACACCACAGTTGCTGAACAATTTGTGTAAAAATCTGATCAAGTGTCCTCCTTCCTTCCCAATGGGTGTATGAAGGGACTACAAAAGAGGACACTTAACAGTTTGCCCACTTAAAGTTTTTTGTAAATTTCCTAAGTTTTCAGTCGAGAGTAAGTGAAGCTGATCTGAGATGGTTTGGCCATTTAGAAAGAATGGGAGAAGAGCAACTAGCCAAACAGATGTTTGAAAGTAAAATCAGAGAGGAAAGACCAAAGGGACAACCTAAATGAAGGTGGATTGATAGTATTAACCAAACTTTAGAGGAAAGGAATTTAACTTTACTCCAGACTAAAAACTTGACTGTTGATAGGAGAGTTTGGAGAAAAGTAGTGTATGTAGTATAAAAGTTTTCATCATGTTGACCTGTAAACCGTTTGGGTATCAGCTGGAAAGGATGATGACGATATAATAAATTTTTAAATATTATGAATAAAGAAAAAAATTATACTTTTATAAAAATTCAAGGGAAAAAAAATCACATTGATACCAACAAGATTCAAAACACCAACCTCATGATTTATGAAACTGGCACAGCCCCATCGAGCCACCAAAGAATAGAACTTCTAAATGTCTTAAATAATTGCGCAATTTTCAACTTTAATTTTGTCATTTAATTTTGAGCATTACTGCTTGGCAGATGTCAATTGTTGGGATGCAGTATAACCTCACTGTGTTAGTGTTGCTGACTCCAACATCATGCCATCCTCCATTAGTATTTTGACATATTACATTGCTTTACTTTTTATATTCAACATATTTCTTTGTAATGATAATATTAAAATCAATAAACTATTTATTTAAATCATCTCTTTTAATGAATTTTTAGTTTTTTTGTTTCTATTTTTATACATAAAAATTATATTTATTTATTATTGACAGAAATTGAAACATCTAGTGAATCTTTAGAAGAAGAGAGAGATTCCGAAGAAAAACAGAAAGAATACCAAAATGATGGTGAGCATTTTGAAACATTGGAAACTTTTGGAAAATTAAATTGCAACAGTGATTTTAAAAGGTGTAAAAATCACAGACTGGCTACCGTTTTTATCAACAGTGGAAGAGTGTGTGCTGTGACTGAAACTGTTGGATATGTCCAAGTAGATGATGATATCATGAAAATTATAGTGGATGTTGTATACGTGGATCAAAAACAAGTGAAAAATTTACATGTTGTGCATACCAAAAACATAAATTTTGTTGCAATAAAAAGTGAAGGAGAATTGATAGATTATTGGAAAATATCACTTGCATGGATTGGTACTAAACCTGAAAATATTCCATGTGCAATAACACATAATTCTGTGTGGGAGACTATCAAACTTTTATATGAAAAAAGATGGAATGAATTTAGATGTCTTGTTCTTCCAAATTCCAAAACCTTTTTAAGAAATGAGTAAAATTTAAAGGTCGTGAATAATGTAAAGTTAATTTCCAATTTACTCTTTGACTATTGAATTATATTTTCTAATTTCATGTTAATAAAATATTATAATGTTTAATTTGAAATTAGAATTTCTTTTCCGGTTTGTTATAATTTATTACAATTCAATGTTTTCAATATATTAATTCATTTTATTTATTTTTAAAAATGTATAAAACTCATATAATACAGAAAAGAATGTATTATGGAAAGTGTGCCAAATGTGTACACGTAATTGATATGGATAACTGTGATATATTTTTAAATCCCTGCTTCAGAGCTTCTAGTTTTCTAAAACCAAACTTATGTAAACAGATGATGCTGTAATATTTTCTTAATTATTGATGTATGTTATTAAAATATAGAAACGTTACAAATTTGACTATTTAAATTGATTATTGTGATTTCTAAATGTATTTAAATATTAGAAATTTTCATATAATATGATCTCATATAGTAACATACAGTAAATATTTTTGAAGTCAAATTATCCTCAAAAATCACCAAAGAAATTTTCTCCAGTACAAAGAGAGATAATATTAAATAGAATTAATTTTCAAAATAAAGAATTAGTATAACTTCTTTTTCTAAGACACACTGTACCCAAATCAACTTTAAAAATGTAAAATAAATAAAATGATTATATTTTATATTAAAAAATATTTTGTATCGTTTTTACTTACAAGCAGATTCATTTATAATCGGTAAAGAAACTGTACTGAAAGTATTCCACTTGAACTATACACCACAGCAAAAATCAGTACATACACTAACAAGCATCTTGATGTATGCTTTTAAACATTATTCTGTTCAAAGTAGAAGCAATAAATTTATGAACACCTTCCACTCAGCTGGATATGCAAATATTTGCTACTTTATGCCTTGCATAGTCATCAATATATAAACAAAGGTTAGTATAAAATTTGGTGCTGTCTGTGATTGTTGGTTTGTGAGCAGATCCTCCAGAATTGATATGGTGGAATGATTATGCCGTAGATTTGTAAACTGAACGGGTCTACTGTGAAAACATTCTTCATACATTGAGGAAACTGATTTTGTTGCTCCTGGATACGGTAGACTGCCAACAACCACTATTGGGGAAGATCAAATTTTGTGTTGTCTTGTCATGAAATTCAGATCTGATACATTTATAGAGTGGACACAGACTACTGGATATAGCTTTATCTCAACAAAATGCTATCAACAGGCTAAATCATATGGGCTCTGGCTCATATGAAAGTAACCTGAAGCCCATATCAGCATAGGAAGTGGTTTACATGGCCAAGGACTACCTGTCCTGGTTGGAAGCTCATTGGTGGTAGGTGACTTGATCTGATAATTTGTCCTTCCTAGTCATATACAGAACTATCAGATGGAGTCATCGATTTTAATACATGTCTTCCTCTTTTTTGTGCCCTTCCAAGGATGACAAAGTAAAAAATTAAAATATGAAATTTAAAAATTAAACAATATGAGAAGGGAAAGTTTTTCTGTATATTCTCTTCTATTTGTCCATTTACAGCTGTATTGTTATTGTATTTGACAGTTGTGAATGGACGAATAGAAAATTCTATGTGGAAAAATCTTTTCTTGTGTTGTTTTGTTATTAAATTTTTTAATATTTTAATGTATATTGTCCTGGATTTTTCAATAAATCTTTGTTTGCTTCCTTATATCTTGCATAAAGTAACTGTGCCAGGTTTTTTTTTTTTTTTTAACTCTTTCCGCCCTGTGGGCACTAAGAGGGCCTCTTTTAGTAGGCCCATTATGGGTTCGGCCAGGCCCACAATGGGGCGACCGGGTGGTGAGGGACGGGGCCCGACATATCCGAACGGACCACCCCCCGAAAAATTCCTGGGGATTATTCGACCCGTTCGGATTCGATCCCGGGTCCCCCAGAGCGGTAGGCTGCCACCTTTACCGCTCGGCCATCCGGCCGTAACTGTGCCAGGTTAGAAATATTAGTAGTATCATCCAATTGCAAACTTTAGGTTGTCCTTAAGCTTACTGATAAACCGCTGGAATTGGTCATTACTAATTTCAGAAATTTTTTTGCAAACAGGATAAAGGCAATTTTTCAAATCATTCAAAAAACGGATTGTATAAATTTCATCTCCATACATTTTCCCCTGAACTCTTTCGGACATTTTAATCGCAGCAGGTAACATGAGATTCCTATTAAATAAATCGTCGAGGTATTGTTCAGAGATTCGTAGCAATTTCAGCTGTCTCTCCCGAGAAACAAGACTGAATGCCAGTCTCTATATGAATAGTAAAGCTAACAAAAAGGAGGAAAGATTTAAGTGTAAAATAAGATGAAATAAGGGTTAATGTTACCTATGGTTTCAAAATGGCGGCTCGTCTCAGATTCCAGCAAATAGAAGAGAGGAAACTGGGGATGCACGTTCTAACCTAACCTAACCTATTCTAATAAATTACCATAATTATTACCAACAAAATTATTAGAATAGGTTAGAACGTGCGTCCCCACTGTTTCCTTTCTTCTATTTGCTGGAATCAGAGACGACCGCCATTTTGGAACCATAGGTAACATTAACCGAAATAAGATACCTATCTGAGTTATTGTTCAAAGATTATAAATTAAACTGGGAAATTTTAAAACATAAAAATTAATGAATTACGAGAGTTCAACAAAAAACCAACAAAAGAAAGATTTGATAATCTTTAAATAAAATAAACAAAATTGAATTTAATTATTATGAATATATTTTTTTAAAAGTCTGAAGAAAATTAAAATATTAGTATTCCTGAGCAAGTTGCAGACGGCAAATTATACGCATTTTCCATTCCGCATACAGCTTTTCATTGCTAATGATACGTTTTTGACTTCAGGTAACGAAGAACCAAACTTATAAGCCCGCGAAGTAAATATCCGAAGGCATCCATACATTTTGTTACGTCCTGAAAAAGGTAAAAGTTTTAAAATGTTTTGTGAGTACAGTCAAACCTGTTTTTGTGCGGTGGATAGGGACCGCATAAAAAGTCTCACGTAGAAAATAACTCAAAACCGTACGAAATAACTAGGAATTGTTTTTTAACTCCTTGGGCTTTTTTCTGCAATCCCTAATAGAAACAAAAATCCTCCAAGAATTTTATTTTTCATATTAATTAATTATTTCCACTTAAATACGAATCTAACATTAAAAAGTTAAAATCATTTTTTAACGATTATTTTTATTTGATAAATATAGCTGCAGGAAGTGTTATTTCATTTAACAAGACGTGAAATTTCACACCTGCAGTCTAAAGCTGGAAAGGAGCTAACTTACCGCATCTGTTCAAATATAACATAAAATTTATGATTTTTATTCTATTAAAATAAGAGGGGACCGAAAAAAACGTATGAGAAAAAAATTTTCTGGATAAAAAATGAAAAAACCTGCTGATGTCATAGAAAACATCCAATAGAGTTTTAAGAAATTTTACAGGAGTCAATTATGTTCCAATTTGATTGAAATTTTCATATTCTGCACAAAACAAATCGCACAGAAAAAGACCACGCAAAAACAGGTTTGACTGTAATTGGTCAACATATATACAGGGTAGCGTAGGGTAGAATAGGGCAGTGGCGTGCCGTGACATTTGATGATAGGGAAGCCGTGTTTCTGTAAGAAGCCGACTTACAGGGCAATCAATTAATTGCGCGTCAGGCCCCGTTCGTATTCGTTTGTTCGATAAGCCAGTAAAAACCGCATACTTCTTTAAATGTGTTTTTAATAGATTATCTGACGTACTTAATAAATATCGGAGGTAATTATATTGAACTTTCTTATTAGATTCAATAAATTCCCTATGCCCTCTAAATGCCAATTCTTGCTTTGAGAAAAAACATATGACATCTATTAATTTAGATATACCTATTAAACGTAATTATCTTGTTATAATTTTCAATATTTATTTTATATTGTCTACCAATGTTAAATTCTATTCTATTTTGATTTCCAAATTGCTTCAATTTTACGAAAGAATCGTCATTCGTCATAAATTTCATCGTCAAAATGTCGAAATTTTTTGTTGACCTATTTATATTTAATTTAGGCATTGGTCTTTCTCTTTTAATAATGTTTTTTTTTTTCATTATATGGTCTCGAGCCAAAACTTTTTTAAAATAAAACTTTTTAATCACTAGCCGCGATATAAGGGCTAAAATTAAAATTATGAAAAAAAAAACTTACATCGTAAAACGAAATGTGTGACGAATATGCATACCTAGTATAAAAAATTCTTCAATTGTATGAATATACTTTTAAAGAAACTTATAATTAAATATAACTTTGGGAAGAAACGTACATAAAAATAACAAAATATTCTTTACTTTTTAAATCTTAAAACAATCCACTTAGTGAAATAGCTCCCTACGAGTGGCTAATGAATGGAATCGGAGACGGTCCAGGTAGGTAGGTGTGTGCGTGCCAAATCCCGAGGGTGCCGATACCGGTCAATGTCAAATGCCTCTTTTGTCGCGTAACTAGTATATATCAAAGGACGCGACGGGGTTGTTGTAAATTTGACATCAGCATTCTGAGCAGCCTTGGTTACTCACCACTTAATGGAAAATGTTTACTTAATCATACCACCATGATCTTTCTCAAATTAATACAATACATTTTATGTTTCTGTTTTTACCTGAATAAAGCAATAGATTCAACACATTTATTGCTTTGTGTTTTAGCGTAATTGACAAAAAAACTGCTTGAAAAAAATTGTACTTAAAAACATTTCAAATTTCTGTCGGGTGTTCTTAGTCTGTGGAAAAAATTATCTTTAGAACTTCGATAAAATTTTCACACATTAAGCCACAAAGCCACGTCAAGGCGACACCCATTTTGTGGTAGTTTTTTGATTTCCAGAAACTGACCTCGATTGCTCGACAGAATAACAATCGAGGAATAAAACTGGATATTCGTTGCTATTCGATTCATTCGGCAAACTAAAATAAACTACGAAAATTTAATTTTTATGTCATTTTCATCAAACTTTCCTATTAAAGGATGTGAAGTTTCAATACAGATTTTTCATATAAAAATCAATATAGCAACGAATAAAAAAATTACGTTCAAAATATAAATAACTACAAATTATAAAAATTGCATATATAACATATACTAAAAAGTTATTATATTGTAACAAAGATGCTGTTCCTTAAAACCCCTTTGCTACCAATTTTTGTGTAGTGAAACTGTTTTTATACAGAAAAATAAATTAGAACGAAAAATATTACGATATTTATTGTGTATCGATTGAATGTTTCATGTAATCATAGCGCCAAATATTTAAGACACGTGTTATCTATCTATTGTGAGAATATTTTTAAGAGAAATAAACTAGTGTATCGATTGAATGTTTCATGTAATCATAGCGCCAAATATTTAAGACACGTGTTATCTATCTATTGTGAAAATATTTTTAAAGAGAAATAAACTTGTGTATCGATTGAATGTTTCATGTAATCATAGCGCCAAATATTTAAGACACGTGTTATCTATCTATTGTGAAAATATTTTTAAAGAGAAATAAACTTGTGTATCGATTGAATGTTTCATGTAATCATAGCACCAAATATTTAAGATATATGTTATGTATTAGTATAGTTTTTAAAAAGTATATCGAGTGAATGTTATATAAAATTAGAATGTGAAATATTACTAAAATTCTAGCTTATATACTAATCGGAATAAGAAAAAACCTGGTTATTACTTATCAAAATCCTTAAATTAAATATTACGATATTAAATTAAAAGAAGGTGTAAAAATCATGCTACTTATCGTGATTCTACCGTCTGGTGTCGGGAAGAAAATTGTCCAAGTTAAATTTTAATTTGAAAGTCGTTGACCTGAAAGTAATATTTTTGTAAAAATTTTTGTATTTTGCGTAAAAAATTATAATGTACATAAAATATATTAAGAGAACTAAGATTATTTATTCAACTGATTCCTGTCTAAACTATTGCACATTTACCGCACCTTCATTTTAATAATTTGAGAGTTATTATCTTAATTTGAACGAAAATAAGCTGGAATATAACAAAAATCTGTATATAAATCAATCTCGCTAATTTAATTCAGCAATAATTTGTATAAATATCTCAACTTGAAGGCAAATATGTTTCGCGTCGATGCTCTATTAGAATTTATACTCAATATTAATTATATAAACAAAAACAAAGGGTTGCTTACTTCGGTGAGACTTGCCGAAACAGACTTCAGCTGAAAACTATCTGAAAAGAAACAACAATAAAAATTAAATACAAACAATATGAAAAAGAATAATTGTAAAGTATTGTTAGTTGAGTATTACCTCGCATCAAGCGCGTCACTTATTATGTCGAAATTTTTAAGATAAACCGTTTAAGTCATTACTACAAATATTTAATAAGCTTTTAATTTCGTATAATTCAGATACGAGGGATTATCTGTGCGCGACATTTCAATTATGTTTACAGTTCGTAACGTTGTAAGGAATAGCGTAACGATAATTTTACGTCCCTTCTGTTAAAAACTTGTAGGGAATGCACCGGTCAAAGGCGATAAAAGCGTAATTTTGTTTCAGAAAGTTACGAAATCACCGAAAACAAAAGAAAAAAAAAATTGTTGGCGTCGGACTGTTCGGAGTTCGAAAGTTTTCGGGAAATACGGGTAAAGTTCACACTACTATTTCCTCGGTCACACTACTCTTTCGGTACTTAGTCACAGTGTTGATTTGCGCCCGTAAACGGGCACAAATCAACACTGTGACTTAGTACCGAAATAGGTGAAAAAGGTTTCGAAATAGTAGTGTGACGGAATGTCATCCTGCAACACATATCGTGGTACACATATTGTCCGATAGAAAGCATAAAGAGATCGTAATTGGAAGATAGTAATAAATTTGCGAGAAAATGTCAGTGTGAGTTGTGAATTCGTAGAAAATCGTGTGCATTATAGAAAATTACAAAAATATCTATGACATTTTGTTTCAAATATAAGTTACGTAGTTATATTGGAAGAGCTCAGAATTAGTGGCGTAGCGTAGTGGGGGCGGCAGGGGTTCCCCACCCCGGGCGGCACTTATAGGGGGCGGCAAAATTTCACAATAAATAATATCTTGTAAAAATACCTAAATAAGGGCGCGGCGAAATTTTTTTCGCCCCGGGCGGCTGACATTCACGCTACGCCACTGCTCAGAATAGGTCTCCAGGGGATCTATTTTGAGCTCTTCCGATAACTCAACGAGAGCGATACGCGGGACATTCGATAAGACCTTGTAGCGAAAGGCAGTTAACAAACCTTAGACAAATCGCTATTCTATGCTCCACGTTAAGTGAGTTTCGCTACGGGCAGTCGGTCGAAATGCGTCTGGGTTCCATGCTATCAATAGCTATTACGCTTTAACCAATCACAGTTTAGTTAACATTGTATTTTTGCCACGTGACTGCAACCCGCCGTTTTCAAAGTTTTTAGTATTCTGTAGCCTAAGATTTTGTTAAAATATCATCAAAGAAGAAATAACACAGCCAGCGAACTACAACTTGTCAGTTCGAGATATTAATTAAAACACTTCGGTTCCAGTCAGGGTCGGATTTATGTATTTCGAGGCTCTCGAAACCGTGTGAGGCCCCTTACCAACCCTTTACAATTTTAGAAGTCGATCACACAAAAAAGATAATTAACATGAACATATTAATTTTAATCATAAATGTTTCATTGTTTAAAAGTATTTGCAACATATTAGAAAATAAGATACCGTACAATTTAAAACGGAAAACACTAATAATTTCGTTTTCGTCACTTTTCGATGACAAAACAACTGCTAAAAGTTAAGAAAATCTACCTATAAAAATCAAATAAATTTTATATTAAAAAGATGGGATCACTAGAAATATAATATAAACAATACTGGTTATTAATATAATTAAATACTACACAAAATAAAAAGTAACGTATATTTTGTTGGTTTGTAAAAAACAAATTACAAAATTTGACTTCAATTTTCTTTTTGTACAAATTTTTGAGCTCCTTTGAAACTCGAGGTCCTAAGCTATAGCTTACATAGCTTACTTGTAAATTCGGCCCTAGCTCTAGCTTTTTTCGTAATTCATTGCATAAATGTAAAAGTAATGGCTTCGAAAAACGACAAAGTTCTTTAAAGCTTGTATCATTTAGCCGAAAAGCATTATCTCGAAGACGAAAAACCAAGATTCATGACGTCCAATGCTAATTTTCTCTATCTCCAATTGCTCGTGAAGTAATATCATCCTTACACCTAAAGTCGCCATGTTCTTTTTACTTTCGTTACGTTCCTAAAACGACACCTCGAGAGTGATCGATAAGAAAAGCTTAGTGATCGCACGTGGCTATAGGAACCGAAAACGAAACGTGCTGTACGACTCAGAATAGCATTTTCACAGTTGATTAAATGCCAATCACGTGGTTCCGATAGAAATTGATTTTTATCATATTCGTTGGTTTAACGATACAACTCAGAATAGGTCCCCTGGATACAAACATTGGAAGCTTTATACGTGTGTAGCTTCCACTAGCTAAACCGAGGTGAGGTTGGTGCTCTGTAAAGCGCATGCGCAAATGCATATAATCTGGCTACTTGGAAGCGTTATACGTGTGTAACTTCCACCAGCTAATCCGTGTGAGGTTGGTGCTCTGTAAAGCGCTTTGCATCTCCGCTACTACGGAAGTGCGCTGCTGTTTGTAGCCATTTAGGAACGCGTGACGGTGAAAGAAAGAAAGATGGCGGCGCCCATAGTATCATGATAGAGGGATCTATGATTTTAAAATCGTAAGTCGAAGTTATTTTGATGTAGAAGGCTTCATAAAATCTAACAAATTCGTCTGACGGCTGAAAGATTTTTTTTTCTCCCACAAAATTTCCTCGTAACATGCTAATAATTTTTTTATTTCTCGTTTTGTAGAAGAAATGCGCTCTTCGTTGGAGTCTATATTTTCTAAAATTTGTAACCCCTTTTCAATTGAACTGAGGCGTTCTGTCAAGTTTTCACAGCTTCGAGAATTTTTTCTTTACCTTTTGTAATTGTTCTGACCGTCGATTCCGGTAGATCAAACTTCTTTGCCAATTCATAAATTTTCATTTTTGTATCGACGTCTTCAATAATGTTAACTTTACATTCCAAAGATAAAGTTTTTCTTTTCTTGTTTGATGCAGAAGAATCAGTTCTACTTCGTTTGGATGACATAGTAGAGTCTCTCAAATCTCCGTAGATATAACAAACACAGAAATAAACTGTAGCTATGCGTCGATTCCGCGCGACATGTCCAAACATGTAAGCTGAACAATAGTGTGGGGGTAGTGAGTAATCAAGAGTTGCGTGGTGCTCAAACAAAAGACGAATCGTCGAGATTTGGAAATCGCGTAACTCCGGGTTCGCGTAAGTCGAGATATTACTGTATACATGTATTATATCATTGTTTATATTACATAAAATAAGCACTGTTCTATTGTGATTGCTAGTTGTTGCAATCAATAGCAAAGACTCAATACAGTAAAATCCATTGCATTTTAGTCGATTATTAGAATCATATCACGAATATTAAAATTGAATTATCAGTATTTTACTTTCCCGGCTGTTATATATAATTGAGAAAAAGTGTGGCTATTGGTCAAAAAAGACCTTTCCAAGATTTTTTCATTTATGGATTCAAGGGAACCTTAAAACGTCGAGGGGAAACGATTTTTTCTTACTGTGTATGGGTGTTGGTGTGTGCGTGTCTACTGTGGGTTGCACAGATTTGTTCACCCAGTTTGAAGTCTAATAATTCTTGTGTCTTTTGTCGAAAATTACTGAAATTTTGTATGGATAATTGTGTATAAGGGTCATTAATGCTGTTAAATTTTGGTACTTAGAGGATTGGGGAGACGGCCGGATGGCCGAGCGGTCAAGGTGGCAGCCTACCGCTCTGGGGGACCCGGGATCGAATCCGAACGGGTCGAATAATCCCCAGGAATTTTTCGGGGGGTGATCCGTTCAGATATGTCGGGCCCCGTCCCTCACCACCCGGTCGCCCCATTGTGGGCCTGGCCGAACCCATAATGGGCCTACTAAAAGAGGCCCTCTTAGTGCCCACAGGGCGGAAAGAGTTAAAAAAAAAAAAAGAGGATTGGGGAAATAGAGAGGGTCGCGTGTCACGTCTGGAATTGGATCGGACTTAATGAAGAATTACTCGTTATTAGCATTTACAATGTTTTTTTTCATAAAATTCATCTCTGCCCTGAAAATAAGCTTTTTGCCATTTTATATTAAAAATCTAAAAATTTTTTAAATAGAATCTCTTGACAGATGGCACTACACACAATTTTAACTTTTTTCCCGGGAAGGCAACACAACTCCTTGCTGGATTTTTTGTAAAGTAACCTGTTATTTTCATAATCATAATATAATAAAACCTCGGTTTAACGGAATAATTGGGACGAGATGTCCGTTAAAGCCGAAAATTAGTTATACAATATGAAATAACGTTTCCAAATGTGTTAGTCATGGGTTCACGACGCGCCAAAATTAGGAAATCTCCATGTAGCCAGCCCATGGGGAATTTCCCGTTTGTAACACTTATGGGCAGTCTCCCATAGAAAGTCCTCCCAGAAGGCATCTTCCTAGGCGAATCGCCTATGTGTCGCGTTGCCGTATACAAACAAACCAATCGATATGAAATATACGAAATTCAAACATAATAGATTGAAATTGTTTGTAGATATAAAAATTGTATTTACAAGTAATTCAAGAATAAAATTATTATGACCTGTAGAAAATTTTATATAAACTCTACTTAAAATCTGTTCACAACAAATTAACACGAATTTGG
This sequence comes from Centruroides vittatus, assembly GCF_030686945.1. NCBI lineage: Eukaryota > Metazoa > Arthropoda > Arachnida > Scorpiones > Buthidae > Centruroides > Centruroides vittatus. The sequence goes on along the minus strand of NW_027120692.1, from coordinate 1,610,933 downwards.
TCTATCCATTCATTCGATTGCTATTAAATGAAATTTTTATTCGGAATATGAAAAACAGAAAACAAAATTATTCAAAATTGCAAATCCCACAATGATGATTAATAATTTCCTTCCGGATACTTTAAATTTGGATTAAAAATTACACAGAATGCAGAAATACAGAATTTATTTTTTATTATACTGTACATTCATTTATAAATACGGTTATGTACGAATTTTGAAATTTATGACTTTACAATCTATTTGAAGCATTATCAAAATCGATTCGTTGGCTAATGTAAAATTACAGAACAGAGACAGAACTATCCACCAATTCGTCTTTAAACAACAAATATCAGGAGTGATTGCTGTTATCTTAGAATATCCATTTACGTTTCATCCTTCCGTCACATCCGGGATTTTAACGTCATATATCGGAGGTAAACTGTCACATTCAGGTTATTTGTCAAATCCGGGTGTTACTGTCAAGTCCGGGTTAAATGTCCAATCCGGGAGTCTGTCACAAATCGATAAAATTCTTTCCACTTGACCGGCCTCTGCTTTAAGGAGGTACTGTGCCAGAGGATCTCTTTCTCTCAAAACATGTGCCAATTTTCTTTTCAAATTACTCTGCAATGTCTGCAAAATTAAATCCAAGATTAAATATTTCGCCAAAGAAAGAATCGAATGAATAGAACGCGCAATCTGCCAAAACCTGCACTTACCCAAATATTGGCTATCGTATCCCTGGTTGCAATATTGTTGGAAGTTGTTTGAATAAACATCGGCTTTGGATTTCTCGCCCCTGCCGAAACAACAGCAAGTGAAGTTCCAGTTTATTTTGGACTTCTCTTTATTTTCTGGCGGACCTCTGGACATTGCGTCCTGGAAATTGTCTTTGATTTCCAGCTCCTTTTCGTACTCCACGAAAGCCTGTTTGAGTCTTGCTAGCTTGGCTTTGTCCCAATAAATCTCGGGATTCTCCCGCTCTGTAGGTTCGAAAGACTCCCAAGACTCTGAAGAAGACTCTGAACAAGGCCCACTGACGCCTGGATCCTTCTGACACTCCGAGGACTCTGACGAAAGTCCTCCATCTTCTGGAACCTTCGGATTTTCCGAAGATTCTGACGGAAGTCCACAGACTTCTGCCTTTTTCTCTCTCTCTTCAACCTTCTCTTCACTCGGAGGTCTTCGTCCGAAGATCCTTCCAATCCACTTCCAAAAACAATTCTTTTTTTCACTCATTCTCCTGAAAACTCGCAAGAAAGCTCAACAACAAACAAAAGCGCTTCGAAATAATCGAAAAAGAAAGATTGTTGGCGCGCGTCAACAATTAAAATATCTGTTGTGCGCAGAACTTAATTAATTTTAGAAATTCCGTTTTGTACCTTCACAAGGACATGCACGACATTTAAAATTTTTTAACACAAATCAACAAATTTTTTCCAACAGTTTCAAAAACAAAAAAAATGTATTTCGAGAGAAATAATCACAAACGAGAAGAAATTGTGTATTTTCATAGCTCTAAGAACAAACCTATTTTTCAATATCTCTGAACGACAAGGATACAATTGATATACCCTCCTTCTAAATAGCTTCGCTCTCCTAAAGTAGGGGTCCCCAACTAGGGGTCCGCGTATCCTCGAGGGTACGCGAAAAAAATAATTATGGCGGATACACTATAAAAAATATTCGGATTCTGCGTTGAGGGCTTTGGCGACGTCATAGCACTCGATGCTTAGTTTTAAATAAAAACATAATTACATTTTTATTATATTTACCTGTGTCCTTCCTCACAATTTTCAATTTGAAACCTAATTTTTGTATTTAACTTAACAAATAGATAAAATTTTTAAAAAGGAAAAAAATTAAATTTGACAAAATTACAAAAAAAAAAAAAAAAATGATTTAGTCGTCTTCTTATGATGATATATCGAGACGCTCCCGTTATGGCGTAAAATTAAGTGCCGTGACTCTGATTTGAAAAAAATCTGTTTATTTAATTACATACAAAAAGCATTTTAAAACGAGCAATTATTTATTGTGACATGGTCACAATAAATAGTGCCCTCTCATAAAACTTATGAGAATTTTATGAGAGGGCAATGCATAGCCCGCATATATAATATTACTTAATATCCTCAAATATCAGTGGCGCGTTATCCTATGTTTCAAATTGAAAATTGTGAGGAAGGACACAGGTAAATATAATAAAAATGTAATTATGTTTTTATTTAAAACTAAGCATCGAGTGCTATGACGTCGCCAAAGCCCTCAACGCAGAATCCGAATATTTTTTATAGTGTATCCGCCATAATTATTTTTTTCGCGTACCCTCGAGGATACGCGGACCCCTAGTTGGGGACCCCTACTTTAGGAGAGCGAAGCTATTTAGAAGGAGGGTATATCAATTGTATCCTTGTCGTTCAGAGATATTGAAAAATAGGTTTGTTCTTAGAGCTATGAAAATACACAATTTCTTCTCGTTTGTGATTATTTCTCTCGAAATTAGTGATGTAACGAATATTCGGTTACTACCCGGTATTCGGCCTATTTTTCACTATTCGGCCGAATACCGAATATTTAAATCACTATTCGGCCGAATATCGAATACCTAAAAACAGGAGTAAGAAATAACAAAAAACACAATAAATTAATCATTTTTGTAACTTTTATTAATGCTGAACATTAAACTATAATTATTAAAGTTAATAAGAAATAGCATCTAACTCTAGTATTAAATTATTTCGTAATTAAATAATATTATAGCCTTTATCTAGCCCGATATCTTATGGCATTGATGGCGTGTAGGTTAGAATGTATCGGGCATTAATGTTATTGTTTAGTTAATTATGTTATATTCGTATTCGCGTATATTTTAATATTTATACGATATATTTGAACTGTTCCACAACTGGGGAGAAACTAGACCATATTATGTCACCACAAAAGTATATCCTTCGGGTATTATTCAGTCTACAAATACGTAGTAAAAACAAAATTTTAGTGTTTAATTAAAGAGTTAAAATGATCGATTGCAAATAAAATAACTTATAAGTTATAACTTACATCTAAATACCAACAACTGCCGAATCATAGCGGGATATTTACGGCTATTACATAAATTATAAACCAATTTGGCACTGGAGATAGACGTTAGGCTCCATCTCGTATTAACTTTAATAATTATAATTTAATTAATTAATTTAAATAATTTAGACCTACTGGAAGAAAAAATCGTAGTGACAGCGGGCCAATAGAGAGCACGGTGCGCGATCTTTGCCATAATGCGGTTTGCGAGCCAATTTTCGTACGTGCGTTAATCAAGCCGAATAGTTTGGCCGAATATTCGGCCATTCGGCCACGCTCCTGGCCGAATATTAGGTATTCGGCTGAGGCCGAATATACTATTCGTTACATCACTACTCGAAATACATTTTTTTGTTTTTGAAATTGTTGGAAAAAATTTGTTGATTTGTGTTAAAAAATTTTAAATGTCGTGCATGTCCTTGTGAAGGTACAAAACGGAATTTCTAAAATTAATTAAGTTCTGCGCACAACAGATATTTTAATTGTTGACGCGCGCCAACAATCTTTCTTTTTCGATTATTTCGAAGCGCTTTCGTTTGTTGTTGAGCTTTCTTGCGAGTTTTCAGGAGAATGAGTGAAAAAAAGAATTGTTTTTGGAAGTGGATTGGAAGGATCTTCGGACGAAGACCTCCGAGTGAAGAGAAGGTTGAAGAGAGAGAGAAAAAGGCAGAAGTCTGTGGACTTCCGTCAGAATCTTCGGAAAATCCGAAGGTTCCAGAAGATGGAGGACTTTCGTCAGAGTCCTCGGAGTGTCAGAAGGATCCAGGCGTCAGTGGGCCTTGTTCAGAGTCTTCTTCAGAGTCTTGGGAGTCTTTCGAACCTACAGAGCGGGAGAATCCCGAGATTTATTGGGACAAAGCCAAGCTAGCAAGACTCAAACAGGCTTTCGTGGAGTACGAAAAGGAGCTGGAAATCAAAGACAATTTCCAGGACGCAATGTCCAGAGGTCCGCCAGAAAATAAAGAGAAGTCCAAAATAAACTGGAACTTCACTTGCTGTTGTTTCGGCAGGGGCGAGAAATCCAAAGCCGATGTTTATTCAAACAACTTCCAACAATATTGCAACCAGGGATACGATAGCCAATATTTGGGTAAGTGCAGGTTTTGGCAGATTGCGCGTTCTATTCATTCGATTCTTTCTTTGGCGAAATATTTAATCTTGGATTTAATTTTGCAGACATTGCAGAGTAATTTGAAAAGAAAATTGGCACATGTTTTGAGAGAAAGAGATCCTCTGGCACAGTACCTCCTTAAAGCAGAGGCCGGTCAAGTGGAAAGAATTTTATCGATTTGTGACAGACTCCCGGATTGGACATTTAACCCGGACTTGACAGTAACACCCGGATTTGACAAATAACCTGAATGTGACAGTTTACCTCCGATATATGACGTTAAAATCCCGGATGTGACGGAAGGATGAAACGTAAATGGATATTCTAAGATAACAGCAATCACTCCTGATATTTGTTGTTTAAAGACGAATTGGTGGATAGTTCTGTCTCTGTTCTGTAATTTTACATTAGCCAACGAATCGATTTTGATAATGCTTCAAATAGATTGTAAAGTCATAAATTTCAAAATTCGTACATAACCGTATTTATAAATGAATGTACAGTATAATAAAAAATAAATTCTGTATTTCTGCATTCTGTGTAATTTTTAATCCAAATTTAAAGTATCCGGAAGGAAATTATTAATCATCATTGTGGGATTTGCAATTTTGAATAATTTTGTTTTCTGTTTTTCATATTCCGAATAAAAATTTTATTTAATAGCTATCAAATGATTGAATGGATAGATCAAATTCGTGTTAATTTGCTGTGAACAGATTTTAAGTAGCGTTTATTTGGCGATATAAAATTTTCTACAGGCTATAATAATTTTATTCTTGAATTACTTGTAAATACAATTTTTATATCTATAAAAAATTTCAATCTATTATGTTTGATTTTCGTATATTTCATATCGATTGGTTTTGTGACCAGAGGGTCCACCAGACCGGTGATGCCTACGTCAGGAATGACACCACTGTATCTTTTAATATATGCGTTTTTAGAGACAAAAGAAGGGTCGCAATTGTAAAATTTAACCATAAAATGCATTTGTTGTTTTTTTTAACTCTTTCCGCCCTGTGGACACTAAGAGGGCCTCTTTTTGCAAGCCATTATGGGTTCGGCCAGGCCCACAATGGGGCGACCGGGTGGTGAGGGACGGGCCCGACATAACCGGACGGACCACCCCGTCGGGATTCGAACCTGTGTCCCCCAGAGCGGTAGGCTGCCACCTTGACCGTTCGGCCACCATAAAGTACTACAAGCGTCTGTTTTTGCCGTCCGGAAATATAGGAATGCGTTCCGCGGGAATTTTTAAACGGATGCTGCTTGCGCGGAGTTACGCGAAGGAATAAAAGAACGCATCCTTAAATTAAGGAAGGCGGCATTAGACAGGTTTTTTACTTGCCTAATTTAATTAACAAAATACCTTCAGTAACAACAAAATTTGAACAGGAACAAATCTTATTTGTATTTGTACTAGAAATATTTGAAATGTAGTCTATTCTTAAAAAATCGAGAGAGAGATGGCGTCTTTAAATAACATGTTCGGCCAAATAGCCGAAGCATTATGTCGCCAGACTATGGTATTCGGGTCGAAAAGTCCCAGGAAATTTTCGGGAGTGGTCTGACCAGGATATATCGGACCCTGTTCCTCACCACCCGGCTGTCCCAAGTGGGATGGTCAAACCCACGATAGGTTTGAAAGAAAGCCTTCGTAGTACTCACAAGTCAGAGTCAAAAAAGTAATTTATATTTTAATGTACCGGTGCACAAACTATGGCTTCCGGACCAAATCCGCCCCGCAAACATATTTGACACATATAAATGATAGAAATAGCCTAGTTTCAGTATATATGGAATATACAAAATACTTGTGGTTTGCCAAATTTATGCGCAATTTGCCAGCCAATCGAAAAATGTGGGCACCATTTGTTATAATGTATGAACGATTTACGGTTGTATCTAGTTGAACTATAAAAGTGATTATTTTTGAACAAGTTTAATTTCTTTGGTGTTAATGTAGATATTTGGGCTGCAATTTGAAAAAAACTGTAGACTTATAAATTTCCACTGTGGTCCGATGAAATAAATTAAAAATTGCAGCCCGACATTGTGACGATATCACAATAAATAATCGCTCGTTTTTTATTCTTTTAGCTCTGCGGGCACTAAGAGACTTTAACAAGTCTATTGGGAATTGGGCCTCACAGTGGGACGGCCGGATGAACTACGGGATCAATATATCGAGAAAGACCATCTGAAAAATTCCGGGAATTTCAATCCTCTATCCTACAAAGCAGTAGGCTGACACCACCCAGCTATATGTCTTTTTTAAAAAACTCTTTCCGCCCTGTAGGCACTAAGAGACCCTCTTTTCGGCCAGGCCCACAATGGGGCAGCCGGGTGGTGAGGGACGGGGCTGACATATCCGGTCGGAGCACCCCCGAAAAATTCCTGGGGATTTTTCGACCCGTCCGGATCGATCCGGGTCCCCCAGAGCGGTAGGCTGCCACCTTGACCGCTCGGCCATCCGGCTGACAAAAAGCTACATGTCTGCACTACATGTAAAAGTTTTGGTATACATTTATTTTATTTCTGATTTAATATATCTATAAATTATATATATATATAATTATTTATGTTTAAATATATTTTTCAAATACTGTATTTTTAATTTGTTAAATTTGGGCGTGATTTTGGCGATAGTTTTATAATGAATTTAAATAATCCGTGTTAGCATACAGAAGCTAGTACACGTGGTTTGTGTATGTGCAGTTCAAACTTCAAATATTAATTTGAAACGAATGTTAAAAATAATATGATGTCATATATATAGTATTAAGATACGTAAAGGAAATTGTCTCGATATTCTTTATGAACGTTTGGAATTTGGTAATTAAGTAGTTTAAAGGTCTGTTATACTGATTTTAATAGAGCTATTATTATTATTGGTTAATGTTACCTATGGTTTTTGAATGATTATTGAATATTTACTTCTATTTGTCTTCAGAAAATAAATATGGACAACGAAAAAGATGAAAGATTTTCTAATATTTGGAAAGATCCGCGGTTCAAACTGGTGTCGAAAAAAGACAGGAAGATTCAGATCGACAAAAGGTTTCAATCCATGTTTACAGATGACAATTTCAAAACGAAATTTGTCGATAAGAGGGGACGATCGATTCAGGAAACTTCTACCGAAAATTTGAAGAAGTTTTACGAATTAACTAGTAGCAGTGAAGATGAGAAAGAAAAAGTACAAACAGACGAAGAAGGTAAATTCGTGTATTTCAGCATCGTCCTCTGTAAAATATCAAGTATACATTTCTATAATCAATCCTGGAATGCATTGTGACACTTAATTTACTGAATTTCCTATAAGAATAACTAGTGTTGCTGCTATAAGAAATATAAGTGTTGTTTTAGACTAATTAGTTCTTATAGGAAACTGTAATCAGCTTTATGTTTATTGTATAATATGGTGTTAGCATTATCATTCCAAATACAATACATTATATATCGTAACTATATATAACACAAAAACAAATTGAGGTTATATGTATTTAATGTGATAGTCAAAGTTTGATTTAGTTTTGCCATTTATTTACCTAAAATATTGGCACTAAATTAAGAGTGGTATTAGATTAAAGTTTCTCAAACAATACAAATTATATACTATACCTGAAATTTTTTACAGTTATTTCAGGTTGATATTTAATATAGAAGAAAGACTATGACATTTTTTTTAATGTCCACTAGACGTAATGATCACTTGTTAAAAGGAAAGAAAGTAATAACTTACTAACTTTAAATTTCATATAGATATTTAACAAAACACTAAACCATACAAACTGTATTCTTGCAACAATGTAGAATGTATGTACTGATAGACATTTGGTACTTCCAATGTTTATTCAATAGTTTGTTATTCAAACTTTAATGAATGTTAAATAATTTTAATATATAATATGAAATATGCAATACATTCAACATTCTTAACATCTTGCAATAATGTCAAAATGTGCAAAAATAGTCACATGACAAAATGTAAAAGTTTTTATAAATATAAATGTTACACATGTATTTGAAGTTTTATATTTTTCAATGAAATACACATACTAAGATGATTAACATTTAAGATTCAAATTAACATACAATGCAAAAAATTCTAACAACACATCACATAACACTTCAAAAATTGTTAGTAATTTGATAAAGTGAAAATATATTCACATTGTTTTATAGTTTTCTGAACAACTAGGGATCGTGATGTTTAATTTAAGACTTCATTTGCTGAAGTTAATCAATGGGAAGTGTGTTAATTAAGTTATGTTTGTTTTTAAATATATTAGATAGGACAAATAAGAAGAAAATAATTTTATTTGTATAAAATTTATTAATATAAAATTGCCTAAAAGCAGTAATGCACGTATGGGTTATATTAGTCAATAATTTGAATCAGTACTTGCATTATATCAGGCATAATGCTTTCATTCTTTGATAATTACAGCTAAAATGTTAATCTACTGTAGATAATGAAAAGTAGTGTCTGAGACTGTTATTAGCATTGTGGTTTTTATCTAGATGAAATATGATATACAGTTGTGCATTTTGAAATGTTATTGATTAATATGTTATTCTTAACATACACTCATTCCCAAAATTAAAGTAACACAAATGTACATGACAAAATGAAGAAATGAATTCCATTACATGACAAAATGAAGAACTCCATCACAATGAGTCTTCCAAATGCCTTTTCTGAAGCATACCTGATAAGCTACTGATATATCAGGAACACTTCCTTGCTGTTAGCAGTCTTAGCAGTCACATGATTGATTGTAAGAAATGACTTTATTTTGCATTATATTTTATCACAGGGGTGGCCAACTTTTGTGCACATAAGATCTACTTTTTATCGTAAAAATGTGTCGCGATTGACTTGTTATCATAGGCATAGTCTAAGTGGGGAGGGGGAAGTGTGAAATACATACTATGTTCATACACTGTTTCAGTATGAAGTGTACTCACTGCTTATGAGTCGAGTCATAACTGCATGCATACAGTTGTGTTCGGTTACAAATATAATACATTAAGTCAAGACATCGCTAGCAATCGACCAAAATTGGCTTGGCGATCGACCTGTTGGCCACCCCTGTTTTATCACATGGGTGTGCTGCTATTGTTCCTCATTTGCATTATTCTTGTGATTGAATGGCACATTGCTGATTTACATATAATTTTCAGCTACTCACATTTCGTGGTATTGATTTTACACAGGTTTTGTGTTTGTACACAACCTGTATAAAAACCTTCTTCAATTTTGGACAGCAATATACTTTGAGAGTTATATATTGACAGATGATTTAACTACTGTATATACATACATTATTGTGAATAAAGTTATTGTATAAATAATTTTTTTTTTATTAAACACTTCAGATTATATCTGTTGATAGTAAATGAAACTTTCATTTAATTGAGCACCTACACAGTGATCTCAACAAACCATTTCTACACCTCAACAAAATACTTTGTTTCTGATTAATATATTTTAAACAATATATTGATTTAAGAATGTATATATTTCTATCTGAGTATTAGTTCAATTTCTGAATTAATACCCAGAGAAAAATTGTTCATAAAATTTTGACATTAATTATAAAAAATAAATAAAAATAAGATTGTTATATTGTTCTATTGTTCAATTTTAAATAATAAAATAATATTTTAATTATTCTTTTGAAGAAACTGATGAAGAATTAGATAAATCCAGACAAATTCAGGTTCCTTCTTTTGAAGGAGCAGAATCTGGTAGCACTACTTCTGAAGAAAGTGATTTGGAAGGTAAACTATTTGTATTATATAAAAAATTCTTTTTATTTTCTATTTATAGCTATGGATTGTTTTATGGTGAATACTTTTTTTAGTTGATGATGATGAATTTGATCACAAATGGGGAGAATTACATAATGATGCACCTGAGATTGAAAAACCAACTAAAAGAATTGCTGTCTGCAATATGAATTGGGATCGAATAAAAGCAGAAGACATTTTAGTACTTCTGAATTCATTTAAACCTCCAGATGGAGCTATTCAATCTGTAAAAGTGAGTAAGCTAATTATCATTTATAATATGACTTGTTTTTGTGTTTAATTGGTTTAAAGTATACCATAATTATTTATGCTCACCAGTGGCTGAGCGGTTCTGTCGCTAAACACTGGGAGTTTGGTTGCGGGTTTGCGCCGCACTCAGACGGGCTGGCCACGTGGAGTTTTCTGGGTTTTCTCCTTGATTGTAACACCTGAATAGGGGCCAGTTTCCCTTGCAAGACTTCCTGGATGGCATTTTCCCCTTGCATAACACCGCACTCCAGAGAAGGCAACGGGGAACCACTCTAGATGTAACTTCCCCCAGGATACACTTTGGCGCATTACCAACCATCTATTAACCTGCGCCAGGTGTTCGCTAATGTCAGATGTTCTGATATGGCATGCAGAAAGAGAGAATTATATGTACATAATTAATTAAAATACTGTTTAATTATTTTTTTGAATTCTATTTTTCTATAACTTTTAATCTTTTTTCTGGCACAAACAAGAATTTTTTATTCCTATTATTTTCAATAATACTAGTTCTGAGAATTTCTTATTCTTGATAACCTTAATTGAGTAGGGACATTCTGCTACTTTGTCATATCATAATAGAATTAAGGCAGAGCAGAAAAGAGTGAAACAATCCTTGCACTTCCCACTACGGAAGAGGCTATACTTGCACTGGCCAGACATAGAGAGATGATCTTTGCACTTGCTGACAGAGAGGCAAGAACAAAGCAATTGCTATTAATTGTTTTGTTCATTCTTTGCACCCATTTTGTTAGGCATGTACAATGCTGTTTTTTCTTCCCCCCCCAATTCCATTAGGCAAACTCAGTCATATCAGGAAGTATGGACATTGTCACTCTGACTCCACTTATCTTAAAAATGAAGTCATGGAACCATATTTTTTATTACATTTTGTTATTCCTCATTGCAATTAATGGAAAATGTTTATCAAAATTGACTGATTAATTTTTGAGAACAAATGCAATTCTGTAAGCCATCTAGAAGAAACTTTGTTAATGCTTTACCTCAATTATTAACTAATTTAGATATTGTAACTATATTGGTAATGATAGAACCATATTGTAACCATATTGGTAGATATGTAACCATATGTAGTAACCATATTGGTTACTTATGGTATCAACTGGGGTGACTTAGCACCTCCATCCCTCCATGGCTCTCAGCCACTTATACTTTAATCCTGGCATGGTATATATGTGGCATGTCCAAAAAGTGAAGATGCATTGCATATAAGCAGGAAGCTACTGCTTTAGTGCATACATTGACAATAGTTTATTTGACTTTGAACTTTTTGCACTCTTTTTGCAATCATTTGTCATTGCTATGTGAGTCTGGTTTGACTAGCATGCATTTACATGACTGTGCCAATTCAGAATACTACTAAATGTGAAGTACACTCTGTTGTATGTTTTCCCAATGCAAAAAGTGAGAGTGCTCAGTGGATATTCACAAACAGTTTCCATTTATGGGATCATTATGAATCGACAAAATGTAAGAAAGTAGTGCTGTGCATTCTCTGGAGGCAGGACCAATGTTCGGGACAAACACAGGAGTGGTAGACCGTCTGTGATCTGTAATGAACTTCAAAGAACTGAGGAATCAATTATGTAGATCAGCATCTCACAATAAGAGAATTGCATGAAATCATTCTGGAATGTCTAAGTTCATGCCTAACAAAGCTGTGACTATAACATTATAGTCCAGGAAATTGTGTGCATGTTGGGTACCCAAAATGTTAAAGAATAAACACAAAATGAAATGGATGGGCTTTGTACTCATCTTCATCACATGCCATGCACACACAGATGAGTTTCTCAACCACATTTTGATGGATGATAAAACTTGGATTTACCACCATTCTCCTGAATCTAAGTCATAATCACTGCAATTGTGCCAAATGCTGTTTTCTGGGACAGAAAAGGCATTCTTCTGATTGAATTCATCCCTCTCAGCACCACAATTAATGCTGCTGCATATTGCTAAATCTTGCAATGCCTTTGACAGGCTATTCAAAACAAACAGAGGGGAATGTTGACAACTGATGTCCACCTGCTTCATGACAACACTCAGGCTCACATAGTGATTGTCATCAAAATGTTTCTCAAACAATTCAAGTGGAAAGTTTTTGACCATCTACTAGGGTTTCTGAAACGGGATCCCGGGATCCTGGCTGTTTTTTTACCCTGGGAAATATCCCGGGAAATTTTTCTTATCCCGGGAAATCCCGCAAATTTCTTAAAAATTCACTTTTTTCTTATTTTGTGTTAAGGTTGGGGAAATTTTGCAAATAGAAATTATAATTAACTTATAAACTGTCAGAATACATTTGTATTTATTAATTTTAAACCTACTTATTAGTTTTTTAAATTTTTACTCGTTATGGCACGTCACTAATGGTCAATAATCAATATGTAGCTTATTTGTGGCAGGACTCTCAAAATTCTTTACCTGTAATATCTGTAATAATTGTGCTTATGTCGTCTTAATTTTCAAACATGCCCAGTAGCTTCAATAACTGCGTAACGCCAAGTTGTGCAAATTGGGCCAGGATACGAACAAAGTCTGTAAGTATGAAGTTTTTCTTCATAACCTGATTATTAAAGACAAACGAACTGCCGAATTATTGGGCTATGATGTTTCAATTAAAGCAGTTGAGTATGCAATTTCCCGCAAGCTTTAATAAATTTTTTCTACTTGTGAAAATTTCTAGTAGTTCAAAGGAAATTTTCAATATATATCTTACACAGCGTTATTAATATGATTTTGGAGGTTGCGGAACGTATTAAATTACTTTAAAAGACGAAAAATAATTATATCATTTGATTTCATGATAATTTGTATATGTTAAAAATAATTAATTTTGTCCCGGGATTTCCCGGGATCCCGGGAAACAGTTCACTTTTATCCCGGAATCCCGGGACAAGCAAAAGACCGGGAAACGAGAAACCCTACCATCTACCATACAGACCATACCTTGCTCCCAGTGACTTACACTTGTTTCTTTATATGAAGAGACATCTTGCAAGACAGTACTTCCATGATGATGATGATGATGATGATGATGATGATGAGATCAAAAATGAAGTTGAAATGTGGTACCGGCAGCCAGTGGTAGAATTCTATGACTGGGATACAGAAGCTAGTACCCAGACTTAACAACTGTTTGGACAATGGAGACAGTTATGTAAAAAAATAATGTACCAGTAAATAAGTTGTAGTGGAAGTTTGGTCAAATAAATATGTTTTGAATGAATACTAGCCATTGCATCTTTACATTTCAGACATGTATTTTACAGTATTATTTTTTCCATGCATCACACTTTCAAGGTCATTTTATAAAAAATGGAGGCAGTTTCAATATTTTTTTATTTTAATTCAAATCTAAATTAAAAAATAACATGTTCTGTTTAAAAAATTCAACTTCTGACCTGGATTGATCTTTCTGGTTGGTACCAGAAATTGAAAATATTGCCATTCAATACAATGTATCTGATCTAATTATTAAAATTTTTAGGACTTTAAAAGGGGTGTACGGGTGATCTGTGTCACCCTATATAAGAATGACAATTTTTAAATCATTTATTTATACAGCTAATGCGTACAATAGTTTTAAGCATAAAAATATGTATTATTCTGGTTATGTTGTAGCATGAATGGTTTGTCTCACATTGAGATTAAATGATAAATGGTAACAGAAACAAATCATTTTGTAATTTATATTATCGTTTTAAACTTTCTTTTATTAATTACAGTGTAAGAAAAGTAGTATATTCACTTATAGATTTCCCTCAGATAATCAAGATTCTACTTAATTTGAACAATTCATTTGGAAAAGAGTATATGAATGATAATAAATTAAATATATTATGAGCAATTATTTATTATGACATTGTCACAATGCCAGGCTGTAATTTTTAATCATATTTTTAATTTATTTAATTTAAAATATATTCTCTCCATCTCAAATTAGTAATGGGTTACTCTGTACGTCATACTTTTCCTTTAACAATAGAGCCATGCCAATAATCTAAATTGAAATAACATGACTTCTGGTTTGCATCAGAAGTTCGTACATGGTTCTTGAATTCAAATCTTGCTCTACCAAATGAATGTGATATCAAATCATTAAAAACATTAAGATTTAATAGTATAAATTATTTGAATTATAAGGATATAGTTTTGTTATTTAATGTTTATTTGACAACTTTTATATTTGTATAACAATTTATCTCCATTAACAATAAACATAATTTGAATATTCTGTATTCTGTAGAATTTTTGTGAATAAAAGAAAATAATTTTAAGCTATTTATATTATATATTAGATTTATCCATCTGAATATGGAATGCAAAGAATGAAGGAGGAAGAGATAAATGGCCCAAAAGAATTGGTAGAAAAAGTCTTGCAAAGTGATGAAGAGGATGAAACAGCGACAGAAGAGGGTGCAGCGTATCACAGAGAGAAACTAAGACAGTATCAGATTAGTCGGTTAAAGTATTACTTTGCCATTGTAGATTGTGATACACCCGCAACAGCTTCTGTGATTTATAAAGAATTGGATGGAATGGAGTATGAAAGTAGTGCAGTCAATTTAGATTTACGATTTGTACCGGACGACATGACATTTGAACAGGTAACAAATTATTAATCTAAAATTCAATAATATTTATTTTATTAATTTTAATCTCTTAATATTCACTATTTGATAGGAACCAACAAGTATGGCAACATCACTCCCTGACATGTCTAATTACAAACCATCTCTATTCACAACAACTGCATTACAACAAATACAAGTACGATTGACGTGGGATGAAACCAATCCCCGACGTCTTCAAGCTATGCGGAATGCATTTGAGAAAGGAAAAGAAGCAGATTCACAGAATGTTGATTTATCTGCCTTTCTAGCTTCATCATCTTCCTCATCCGATGAAGATGAAGGTAAAAATATGTTTTATAACAAAATTCTATTTCTATACTTAAAATTTAAATTAAAACTGTAATATTAAATTATTATTATTTTTTCTATATGGCACTAATCAGCCATTGAAGAAAACATTTCAAAAATTGATGAAATAAGTGAAAACTCTTCAAAAAAGACTAGAGTTGAAAAGTACAAAGAACTTCTGCAAAATTTGGGAAATGAAGGAGATAGAGAAGATAAAGATATGGAATTGGAAATTACGTGGGAACCAGGTAAGACGTAATGTTTAATTCTTGAATATGCTTGTTGAAAAACATTTTGTTTTAATCATCATGATAATAAAATTGCTGGTGAATTTATAAAATCAGTTTTTCAGTTACATCTACATGCTAGTCCAATATACTGCAAAATTTTTTATGATGATATTTTCTCACGTATTCATTTGCATTGATAAATAATTTGAATTCCAGCATACTATTAAACTACTTAAACTTTTCTCTTCTTGCAGTTGTCAACATCATTATAATGATGTATTAATTTTTTCTGGGCTGGCAAAAAAAACGTAAAGTAATTAGGTGAAATTCGTCATGCGGCGCATTTTTTAAATCGCAATATTTTGCTTCAAATCGTACTATATTCAATCTGTTTTTTGTGTTTGATTAAAAACATATTACAGTTTACGATTGTTTTATTTTCAGTTTAATACAAATTTAAAATAATATTAAAATTTGAAGTTAACAAACAAAAGAAAAAAAATTAATTTACAGAGATTGCTGAACTTATTAGTTAGACACATCTGTCTTCTTTTAAACAAAACAAACCGCAGCTCTTTAGCTAGAGCGGGAGAGAAGTTATTACCATTTTTTACACTATGTCTCAAAATACTTAGCCAGGAGAGGAGTCGATTGTTATTGTGAAGCAATGTCTCAAAGTTTATCAACATATATTTCTTCTTCAAATAGTGAATATTTGACACTTTTTATATATTTTTTCAACACTTTATACGATAATACACTATAATAAGCAATTAGTTAATTTTTTCCTGCAATTATGCAATATCTAGAAGTAATTAGTTTCCTGGTAAATTTTTCAACTGGAAGCTTTTGATAAGAAATCTTCTTGTCAAAGTAGAGTCAAATAACATGAAAACTAGTAGAATTACGCTCTAAAATAAAGAATATAGCTATTTTTTAATGTTTGTTTCGTTCTGACTCCAATCACGTGGATTGGTTCTTCTCAGAAAAATCCAGACTAGACAGTTCTGAAAAAACTCTCATTCATTGAAGTTGATTCAGTCATAATATAAATTACCAATTAGAGAATAATAGGCATAGAAACAAAAATTTTAAAGCCAATTAACAGCAAGATTTTACATAGACTTACTATAGGGAGGTGGAGTTTTACGGGATTATTTAATGCTAGATAGTTTTGAAAACATATTTACTTGCCTAAATATGTCAAATTAGCTAATTTAATGTCTAAGTACATTATTGTGATTGTTTACATTTTACTTCAAAGGTTGGAGGCGGGGCTTTTCGTGGCAATTTTTTCCTTTCACAAGTCTCTGATTAGTTAAAGTAATGTCAACAAAGACAGAAGATGCTCAATAAAACCTTAGAAGGAGTTTCCCTTTGATTGTTTTCAGTTAACTGTGAAGATTTGCTGTAGAATATGGGGGGGATGTATTTACTGAAATATTTATGGCCCATAAGTGGTAAACACTTACTGGCTTAAACAAAGTCAGTCGACCTACAGAAGAGTAAATCAAAACTAAGATTGCTGGAAAACTTGAATATAACGCCCTTAGGTATAAATTAATTAAAGAATTAATAAAAAAATTTGATTAATTCTTTAATTAATTTATGCTTAAGGGCATTGTCGCATGACCAATTAACAAAAAAGTCATGTGATATATGCCTATTAGCATCTAACTGTCCGGAAAAGGTTAAGTTGATTTTAAAAACTTTTGAGCTGAGTGACTTGAGCAATTTTATCATGCCAAGCCAGCATGTAATCATGTGACTTCCATGTGAATGACATCATTGATATCCACCATGTTTCATTTGTATGCTAACTGACAGAAAGAAAGGTGAATAAATCAAAGATGGATGATGAAAACATATATAGGAACTTGCAAAAGATGTCGAAAATGATGCCCTTGTGCATCTATGCACTTTTGTTTACAAATAATCATCATATACAAAGGTTCACAGTAATCATATTCAGACTGATTCTTAAGTAAAATGCTGATAGCTTCAGTGTTATTGTGAATGCTTTCCTTCAGTTTGCTTATAGTTTGGGGATTGGTCTCATATACTTTTCTTTTTAAATATTCCCTGCAAAATTTACATCACTGATGTTTTGTCATCTCAGTTTGGCCAATTTTAAGCGACACTCTGTACTTTCCAAATTCCTTTTATCAACAATTTCAGAAAAATTGGGAACTTCTATTATGTTTCAGCTGCTGTGTTCATCCATCAAGCCATTTTGTAGAAAATGATGTCAAAGTACACTTGAACCTGTTTTTGTGCAGTCTTTTTTTGTGCAATTTTTTATTTGTATGGTTAATAATAACTTCCCTTAAGTTTCGTCGTGATTGTTTTGTAGTTCCGACGAATCTGATGGTTATAAATATCGCAGTAGAAAGCTTTACAAGTTTAAATCTTGCTCTTTCTGGTCTCGAGAAATTTGTCGTTTCAGTCGGAGATAGATATTCCCGGCTGGGGGAAAAGTTTGACGTGTTGAAATGTTGGCGTCGTCGGCCAAACGGAAAAGTTTGCCGGAAATGATGTCAACGTTGACGCTACGTCAGTTGCGTTTTCCGCTCTCGGACAAATAAAAAATGCACAAAAACAGGTTTGAGTGTATCTGATGATGATTATTACTGATCAGCTGCATCTGATGTGCACGATAGTATATCCAGCTTGAGTGTCTAAATCACATAACCATGTGAGTTAGACACTCATTTTTTTAGGCTGTGCATACACAGTGCCATGATGACATTACTCATAGATAACTAACTTTCATTTTGAAAATGGAGCATACGAAAGGAAAAAATCTTCCATAAGTGAAACACATTATCAGATATTTAATTGTCTACATCATATTTACCTGTAAATAATGCTATTGTTATGAATCAAATGTGCTGCATGATGGTAGTTTTTAGCCTAATTAATTATTGTTTCTATCATTTATTTTCGGTAAATGTTATTTTCCTCCTTATGTGAACAAAACTGATTCTTATATCAAATAATGAAACCAATGAGTTAAAATAGAATTTATTTTATAGATTTGAAATTAATAGATTGATTACTGTAATTTATAAAATTATTCTAGGTCTACAAAAAAGTGCCAAGGAATTAGTTAAAGCAAAGCAAAAAACTAAAGAAATGACTCCTTGGGAGCAATATTTACAGAAACGAAAAGAAAAGAAAAAGAAAAAACAAAAGGAAGAGTTATCGGTATCAAATCAAGTAAAGTTACCTTTGTATTTAAAAATTATTATATATAATTATTGTTCATTTTCTTTATGATTTCTTTTCAAATTATATTTGAATTATTTTAAAAATTTATATATTCTTAATCTTCCAAAACCATGTTTTCTTAATTTTTTTGATTTCCAAACACAAGTCGTGTTACCATTTCAACACTTGGCGATATTCCATCTTTATTTAGTTGATACGAATTACAAGTACAATAACACTTTTTGGGCACTGCCCCTCCTCAGTCAATTAAACATCAAAAGGTTATACATAAATTCATTTTTATAATATAACTGAATATAGAAAAGTTATTCTAATATATTAAGTTAATAATTCTTTTCGCGTGACATGCCATGAGCACATTATCCAACTCAGAAAGCATATACATACACCAGCAATGTTCAATAGCTTCGATACCCTGTTTATAGTGAGAACTGTCAAGCTTCACAAAATAGCCATCAACCGCAGACTCTTCATTGTTAGCAAATCTTTTACCACCAAGCCATTTTTTCAAGTTTGGAAAGAGAAAATAATCTGAGCGGGCTAAATCTGGCAAATAAGGTTCGAATTGCTTCCTCACACACCCTAACTCCATTGATTTTGGCCACCGCGATAATGGATGTGTGAACTAGTGTGTTGTCTTGACAAAACAACACTTTCTTTTTTGCCATATTCGGCCGTTTTTTCTTGATTTTATCATTCATGCACTACAATAAGTTTGCATAATATTTGCCATTGATTGTTTTTCTTTTTTGAAAATAATCAATGAAAATTATCTTATACGCATCCAAAAAACTGACGCCATGACCTTGCCAGCAGATGGAACCGTCTTCACCTTCTTCGGAGCTGATTCTCTCCTTTCAGTCCATTGTTTAGATTGTTCTTTTGTCTCAGGTGTAAAGTGATGGACCCATATTTCGTCCATGGTTATGAACTCTGCTTTATTGCCGTGAAACATCACCAAACACTTGATTGAAACATTTTCACTACGCTGTTTTTGTTTCGTTGTGAGCAAACGTGGCACCCGTCTTGTGCACAGCTTTCTCATGTCCAAATGCGATGTACAGCACTTTTTGAAATGCCTACCATGTCTGCTAGCTCTTGCACTTTGAGTTGATGGTCATCCAATACCATTTTGTGGGTTTTCTTCACCATTTCTGGCATGGTCACCTCATTTGGGTCAACCACTGCGATGTTCATCTTGGCAGCTTGTACAGCCTTGTTTAAACTCTGCCACCCAATATTTTATTGTTGTAAATGAGGAGCAGAATCCCCCAGAGTAGAATCTAGCTCAGCTTTGATATTGGTTGGACTGAGACCTTTCAAATGAAAGTATTGTGTCACATAACGATGACTAATTTTTTCCTGTGTTTACAAATTCACAGAGATTGTTCACTATTAATGGCTGTCAAACAAATACTAAACAACGTAGCGTCTTCAAAACTTCAAACTTAAGCTTTATAAGGTTGGTTCTTTCGACCACAGTAATTTTTTCAAACAACTACCGTCATCTATACGTCAGGTCGAGTACTTCTGGAACAACTCTCGTATTTTGACACGTTGTTTCTCACTTGAAAACAATTTTATCACCATTATGATCCATATCGTCATTAAATTGCAATCATTTTCATTTAAAATCATTTTTATACATTTAATAATGCTACAAAATTAGATAAAATTAATTTTATAGCATTATTAAATGTGTGAAAATAAAATTAATAAAACATTGCTATGTAGTATTTGCTATTTAATCTCTTAATCTCCTGTTTGAGTGCTGAGAAAGACATGCAAAAGCCCTTGCCAAATTTCTGAGATTTTGAGAAGTAATAAATACAGTAAATCAGAGAGTATTGTATCATCATTACGAATGAGAATTTAGTTCTTTTCAGTTTATTTATAATTCTAGAAAGACTAGCAGAGTAAATTTTAGTGGCATTTTCTACAAAGTTACATTAAATGTAATTGCATTATTATGTAAATTAATAATCGTGTATAGATTATTTTTCAATTGTCGCAAGTATTTTTGTCATGTAAAGTTCAATTTGTTTCTATCATTGGAATATAACCCACTGCACACTCATTTGTGCACTTTGTAATGTGTCTAATTTGTTTACGATTTCTAAAATTATATAAATTATTATTTTATTTTTTAGGATTCTGATAGTTCAGAAGATATCAATGTTGAAAATGGGAATAATTTCAATAGAGAAGGTTAGCTTTTTATTATTTTTAAAGTAATATGACTTATGAAAAAATTCTTAATATCATAAAAATAACAATCTGAATAAACAGGTTTAAATCACAATGGCCTTTTCACACAAGTAAAGTTTCTTTATAGGTTGGAATATTCAATAAAACTACAAAAAATTGTAATTTTATTGGAAAATTTATAAATTTGTGTATTTTTATGGAGGCAGCTATGTACTCTTTCCTTCTCACTTCTCTTCTCTAGAAGCCTGCAAAAAAAGGCTGAAAGAGGTTGGAGTTTTGTTTGTGGGAAACTGTCTAGTTATTCAGATTGTAAAAAGCTGGTTATATATTAAACTAGCAGGTAGGCCTGTTAAAAGAGTAATTTCATCAACGAACTAAGTATTTCTAAAGAAAGGTCGAATTTGAAAAACAAATATTCTCATATTGTTCGATTTTCATTGAATGTTCTAAAGAAGAAAAATCGAGAAAAACCGAACTAATCTGTTTAAATTTGAAAATTGAATATGTTCTAACATTTTACTCTTTTTCTTTCTTTTTTTTTTCTCCAGCGCCCGAAAATCTTGCACGTCGCTTTCTCTTGCTCTTCATTGTTACTTAACACTTTGGTGTAACACAATTCCTTAAATTTGGTACCCTGTGTACCAAATTTAAGGAATTGTGTTACACCAAATGTAATTGTGTACCCTGTGTACCAAATTTCAACTTTCAACTTTCAACTCCCAACCGTTTGGACACGTCTCGATAATGTATATAAAAGCTTTAATCTCGTCCCTCCCCCCCGTGGAGAGGAATTTCGAAAAATCCCTTCTTAGTGTGCGTTCTTGTGACGTACCCTAACTGTGTACCAAATTTCTACTTTCAACTCCTAACCGTTTGGGCCTGCACTGATTATTATCATCATCATCATCAACTCATCTCGATTATATATATATAGATTAAAATATCAATTTCTTGTGATTTTATTGAATTTTTAATATATTATTTTTTTAATATAAAAAAATTAGGTTTGTCTGATGGCAGAGAGACAGATGACAAAGAAACAGAAATGGTAAATCAATTACTTTTAAAAAATTTTAAATGTTGTACAGCCTTTAACTTTAAAACCTTTCGTAGTTGAAACTATTAACTGCTGACAGAGATGTTGTGGAGAATGAAGAATCAATAAAAACAAAAAGTAAAAAGAAGAAAAAGTTAAAGAAAAAGAAAGGACAAAAATTAGGGAATGCAAAAGAACTAGAAAATTTTCAGGTAAATAATATTATTATCTGTTTCAAATAAGTTAGCACTTTTTGAAAATAATGTAAACTGTTAGTGCAAACAAATGTTTTGTTAAGTGTTTTTACATTGGTATTATTCCGTATTTATTGGCTTATAAATAGCCTATTTAAAAGTCAAAAATGACAATACAGCCATGTGCTAAACGGAGAAGTTGGCAAGTGACAAAATCTGGTTAAAAGATTAAAAAGGCAAAATTATCCTTTGAATTAAGCTAAAAATAATGCAATATGAAATTCCAAATTGCCACCTCTGTGATGATAATTTGCATGCAGGAGGTAGGAAGTTTTGTTATGATAAACTGATAAAAACTAAGTAAAAACCTTTCTAAATGAAGAAACTTGTGTAGTTGGATAACAGTGCTTAGAAACACGAGTCCAGTGTATTGGCAGTAATTTTTTGAAGGTTTGTTTCTTAAATTTATCATTATAAAATTAGGATATCTTTCATTCTGCAAAGTTTTATAAGCCATCAAATACAATACTCTTAAATTAATTCTACATAAGGAGAACCAATGAAGTAATCATATTTTAAATTTTAATTAGACACTAAAAATTACTTTTATATTTCTAAACAAAACTAACTGATAGCTCTTAATCATAATCAATCTTACTTTTATTGCCAAACAGTCCAGTGGTTTTTTTTAAATATCCATTTTCCAATTAGAATCGGTTTATATTTAATGCTGTTTGAAATTTTTATTAATACGTTTATGTGGTATGTGGTATGTAAATCTGAAGAAAAA
Organism: Centruroides vittatus; assembly: GCF_030686945.1. NCBI lineage: Eukaryota > Metazoa > Arthropoda > Arachnida > Scorpiones > Buthidae > Centruroides > Centruroides vittatus. The sequence continues at coordinate 1,588,046 of NW_027120692.1, read as the reverse complement.
TTCCTATTTGACAAAGTAATAATTGTTAGAATCACAATTTCAGGACATTACTACATTAATGTTATAAGTTATTTACAGTGATTTGAATTGTATACCTATTTTTAGGTTGATGTGAATGATCCTAGGTTTTCTGCTCTGTACACCTCTCACTTTTATAACATTGAACCAGCCGATCCCCATTTTAGAGAAACTGAAGGAATGAAGGCAATTTTGGAAGAAAGAAAGAGACGGAGGGAAAAATACGTCAAAGATAAAGAAACTAAGATTCCGGCTAAATCAAACTTATCCAGGGAGACGGAGAATTTAGTATCGTCGATTAAACAGAATGCTTTATTTAATAAGAGAAAGAGAAAGTAATGTATTTTTTTGTATTAATAAATTTTATTTAAACAAAACTTAACACACAAACATGTTCATAGCAACAGAATTTAAGAATAGGTGAATTTTCAGATTGCACACTCTTTTATAAAAATTTTTATATGTCATTGTTCTTCTCATTTAAATATTGCAGTTTTCACACAAGATCATACATACACTTATATATATTTGATCTCTATATACATTTTACATTGTGCATATTATTTTATATACTCTTCCGAATAGTAATTGGGTGAAAGATTCATTTTCACGTTAACGCTTCTTTTTGCTCCGATGGCGAGGTGTGACTGGTCCGGCGGATGCACCGACAACTATTTGGCCGTCTTGTATTTCTTGTCTTGTCGATTCCGGCATATTCTGCAAGGTGTCGCGGGCTTCCAAGTAGAACATCAAATCACGTACCTGGTGCTGTAATTCTTGAATTTCCTGTAACAAGTAGAGAATTCTTATTTTTAGCATTAATGTATATCATTCAGCTATGAAGAAAATGACAACTAGAATGAAATATATTTTTGCTACATTGTGTAGAATTATATTTGTGAGAAATCTAAATTATGGAGCAGAAGTTTTTAGTTGAACTTTCAGAAAGTAATTTTGTGCAATATTTAATATCATTTATCATTGTATTATTTTAATCAAAAGTGCATTCTTACCAATAATGCAAGAATTTTATAACTTAATTTAACCATTCTTATCAACTAAGTTGCATCTTTGAGAAAAATTCATATGAGCTGTGTTCGTCTTTCACTGGAAATAATAACAGACACAAACATACATAATTACCTGCTAATTTGTTAACTTAAATTTCTGTAACAGTATATTTTTTCTAACCACTGAGCTAATTTCTTTTTGACAATATCTTTGTCACAAAATTCAGTTTTTTGCATTATTTATTACTTTCTTCAGCTGACTGCATTTGTTCATGGAATAAAATAAAAATTATCCCTCAATTACAAACAGAAAATATATGGATTTAAATTCCTTTGTAGTATTTGATTGTCATACTTAAAAATAGTTCTAGCTTTATGTAAGACTAAACTGTTTCAACTAAGCTTGCTTTACTATTCTGGAAGCACTAAAATGGATAAATAGTGAGGTATATAAAACTCAACCATCTAACACAGAATTTAAACCAAGGTGGCAAATTCCAAGAGTCATACTAAGATGATATCCAAAAAGAGTTTAAATATTGTTTATCTCAATTATCTTGATTTGATATTCAGGATAAACTTTTCTATGCTTTTTCCTGGTAATATTTGTAATTTAAATTTCAATATATACATTACAGGTTGACAGAAGTAGCAATAACTTTATACGTTAGTAGAAGGAAAGTACATTAAATTACATTACCATTACGAGTGGACAAAAAGGAAGTCAGTAAATAATGTGTTCAACATACAGGTTTACCACTACAGACATCTGGAATGACCTGCATTTTGAACATGTTATTCACTGATTACCATTACAAATAGGTAAAAGGAAATGTAATGTATTTTACTTCTAATAACATATAAAGTTGTCAGTACCCATTGAAACAGCCTGTACAATTGTCATTGACTAATATACAGGAATGAGAGAAGTTTTTCTTTTCCCTCGTGACATGACAGTTTTCTTACGTTCAGCTTTTCCTCTATTCATATGCAAATTTTCTCTTTTGGGTGTTAATAGTTATCCTGTAAATTTTTTAAACTTTTTATTAAATTTAATAAGTTACTATTGTAGATAATATTTTCAAAAAATAACAGATGCTGTTACATAATTCTAATATTTGGTCTACCTCAGTACACTTTCATGTGTGTCAATAATCTACAACAGCTGAAAAAAACTCCAGAGAATAATGCTTTGATATTCCTCCAAAATATAAAATCAATCACAGAATAGGAATCAAGGTAATAGATATTGTCTGTATATCATTATCATCAGAAACAAATAATACTGATTTTTTATAGTCCTTCCTAAGGACTGTAAAAAGTCAGCAGTAGCAGTTGCAATGGCATCATTGCAACTGCTACTGCTACATTTGAAATTTTGCATTACTTTTGCGTGATGTTATACAAAACTAATCCTGGATATCAGGAATGGTTGAAAATTAGATATAGAATTGTTAGTCAATCTTGACTTTAGAATTAATCAGTAGTTTTGGCCATATTTAGTGCATGTTTCTTAAAATTTCAGATGTCATCAACTAATAAAACTAATGACAATGACAAACACTGTGTAATAAGATGAGAAGTCATCAATTAACAGGAATGAAATGTATTTCAAGATCCAAATATATCATTTTCAGAACTTTGTTCACGTTAAATATTAAAAAATAAAGTGAAATTCCAAATACATATGTTAAGTTTTTTGAAAAAAATTTAATAAATGAAATGAAAATAAATTAAAATTTCTTTAGTGTGTGAGATTTTATGCATGTGCTGTTCCATTTAAAATTTTTAAGTACACTGCCTTTGTTCAAAATTTGGATTTTGGTACTAAAAGTTCATAGCCTTATAACCCATACCCATAAGTCTAGTTCTGTGCTTTTGTATCAGTTATTCCACAATCTTCAGTCTTGTTAGATAAATAGGAATGTGCAGAAATCATGATACCTGATATATCTTTGGCAAGAGAATTGTTCACTAAAGCTAGTGTCAGTTATTTTTTGAAGGTCACCCTATATTTCTTTATCTTTTCATTAAAGAGAAGTACCATATCTCCTACTCCTATATAGAACTTGGCCAAAATCAACAAGAATCTTGTAAATTCTGATAATTTAGTTTTTACTCAATCTTTTCATTTTTGATTAGGTCACACATAATTGGAGCTCTAAATGTAACCACTTTAAGGCTAGACATACTATTCATAGCAAGATTATTCTCTTTAATATGTGATCTAAGACAGTGTTCTTCAACCTTTTCGCACCTGCATACTGACAAAAATAGGATTATTATTTTGTGGTCTGCGGACAGCCACACTGCTACAGGAAGCAGTCCAATCCAATCACTCATTAATGTGCATGCATTGCTTACGATAAAATAATAATTAACAATATGTTATTTACCTGAATTTCGTGAAATATCACAGATAATGTAATGCAATTAAACATTGTCCTAAACTTCCACTATTTTAATTCTTTTTACCCCTCTGTCCTTAATGTTTTACTTTTATATTGTCTACTTGGATGTAGTTTCTCTCTTTACTAATCAGAAACTACACCAGTATAATAAGTCCTATTCCACTATTTGTTTTCTATACTTTAAGTTGACTTAAATTAGGTTAAAAGTGAGGTTGTGGTATATATGTAAGATTTGTTTGAATTCCTATTAAAAAAAACGATGATAATCAGTTTTTAGGCTAAAAAAACACAGTAATTAAGGCAAAAAAATCCTATGACCTTAAGACAGAAATAAAAACTATTGTAGATTATTGTTCTAAAATTACAATGTTTTAAATTAGTGTGACATTAGTCTACGAAATTTTTCCTGGACTAGTGCCGGTCCACAGACCCAAGATTGAAGAGCACTGATCTAAGAAACTAGTTTGTATTAACTCCTGTTAATTTATCAAAATAGCTATACTGTTTTGTATTTTCTGTTTTAAAAATTTTTGAAAAAATAGGAATTAAACTATACATATAAAATTTGATTTTAAATAGTAAACAGATTAGATTAAAGAACACTTTTTATGTTCATTATTTTTTAAAATAAAAGATATCTGATCCTGAAAAAAACAAAGTCCAGTTAACTAACTTCTCTTCTTTTTAGTTGAATTTAGATTTTTATAAACTTACTTTCAAGGCAGTTAAAATATTACCTTCTCTTTAGATTCTTGAATATCCTTAATTTGTTTTTCTGTTTCTTTCAATCTCTGCTGCCAAGATTGTTGATTCTGACGTAAACATTTATTCATCTACGTAATAAAGATTCTTTAAAATATGTAATATATTTTAGAGCAAAATTTTGTCTAGATTAAATATATTAAAACTTACTTCTTTTTCCTCTTTTAGTTCTAAAACAGCTTTATTCAATTTTTGACATAACTAATAAAAAGAAAACAATACTTTTGTTGTATTCTTTCAAACTGAAGTAAATTCAGTATTAAAATAATTTATACTTGAGATATCTTCTTTTCTTGAGATTGCTTTTCTTTACTAACACGTGATAATTTTTCTTCTAATTGTTTTCTTTCTTCTATAGCCAATTTTGTTTTATCTTTTAATTCTTCTAGCTATATAAAATTATATTATTATTATTTTGATTATTTATATAAATAATTTATATATGTACAAGATGATTCAAAGTTCTTTATAAGTTGTCTGATTTTAAAGTTATATTTCCTGTTCAAAATACTTATGTCTATAAATGATGATAATTCCAATTTTTGAAATTCAATCACTTATTTCTTTTAAACATTGTAGAATTACAAAGTTATAAAATGAAACCAATAAAACATCTAGCAATGAATTGTGTAACTTTTCCAGCTGTTATAAAAAGTTTTTTGTAACAAAATCTCATATTAATTATTGTAAAAGGGCAAAATGCAAAATGCCTTGAGATATGACACCTGACATCCCTCTATCTCTACACTCTCTTGACCTTAATGGTCAATGCCCCTTATACACAAGCTAACATCCCAAATGCCATTTTTTTTTCCTTTTATTTATTTTTGAGTTCAGGAACAAAACATGGAAATTTGCAAAAAACAAAAAAAAAACCCTCATTTATTTCAAAGTTAAAAATGAAAAATGCTAAGAAATGATCATTTATATACAAGTATAATATTCGTTTAACTGATGTATAGCTAAATTATGCAATGCTAATACTATGCTTTCCACAAAAGACAAAAACAATGGATTTTTTTTCATTTGTAAATTTAAAGTAAAAGTTATCTCAAGCAGGAATTATTGGTGAAAAATACACAACTCCTGACTTAGTATTTTTAAAATCAACTCCAACTCCCGATTTCTTTCACTAATGGACTATTAACCTTTTGACAAAAATAATATTTTAAGAAAAATGTTTGAATTTGAATTTAAAAAGAAAAAACAAAAAATCTTTAGAGGATAGATTCCAGTCTTCAGAAAAGGTAAAGTTTAATCTCATATTTGTAAGGTTATACTTTGACTTTAACTATTCATATCTTATTTTATTTAAAACTAGCAGATCCAGCCATGCATTTCTGTGGCTCAAAATGTATCTATTATAAATATATAACACTTTCCCCATGGGGGATTTCGAAAAATCCCTTCTTAGTGTACGTTCTCTTGACGTACTCTATTAAAACGCAAAAAACTGCATCTAAAATAGTATAATAGAAGCTGAGTTCTTTATGGTAAGCCTTAATCCTGTCCCTCTTCCCCGCAGGGAGAATATCAAAAAATCCCTTTTTAGTGTATATTCTGTTGACGTACCCTATTAAAAGGCAATCAAAAACGCAAAAAACACATGTAAAATAGTATAAATAGAAGCCAAGTTCTTGTAAGCTTTAATCCTGACACCCCCCCGGTGGGAGGAGAATTTCGACATATCTTATATAAAAACACGTGCATATTCGAATGCAACATTGTATCAAAATTTCAAAGGAATCGGTAGGAACAAACAAACATTACATTTTTATTTATATAGAAGATAAGTTTTAAATAAAAACGTTTTAAAATTAGTATCATATTTTACATACATTGACCTCAGAAACATGAAAACAATGGCATTAATGGCTTTAAAACATTTTTTAAACATCAAAAAACTTAACAATTCCTTGTGTCATGTTAACTCCTGACTTCATCCCTGATTTCAGATATTACTAATCCTCTTTAATTTGATATCTTTCTATTATCTTCAATATTTAAAAAAATTAACTGACCTCTGAAAATTAGGTCAAAATCATTGTTGAATTTGACATCATGGATTTACTTATATTTTTAAATATGCATGTGTGAGAATCCAACTTTTAACAAAAATCAGTCGATGTCGTCATACTTATTCAACAAGTTGTCATCTACTACCTGAGAGAATCTCCACTTACACTTTCTCGACAGCAAAAACAATGCATTTCCATAACCTGCTGACCTCTTAGCTGAGCAATATCGTACTAATAGCATAATTAATGGCCGAAGAGTCAGTCGCCATTTTAGTTTCCCCCAAGTCAAGAAGTTGCCACCCTAAGGATAATCGTCGCCAGTTCCTCGACCAATACTCTGTGCCTCCGAAACAGATTATACTATCAACTTGGACCCGAACTGCCTCCAAATTGGAATAACTTTGTTGTCGAAACCCCAAATAATTTGAGAATCCATCGACACCAAATCTACTCCCGGAAAGGGACATTTACCTCGCTGACTAGTCAGATATACATTGTCCAGAACTGTTCTCATCCTCTCCTGCATCAAGACTACAACCAGATCCTTTGATTACACGTATTTATCACCACATGGACCTCATGTAATCTCTCTCTCTCTCGCGACCCTTTTGTCTATAGACCTCTTAAAGCTATTGTCTAACAAAATTGTAAATTTTATCATGTTTTCTTTGAAATTAAATCATTATTAGTTGTTAACTTGGCATCTGAGTGATTCACTTCCAGTATGCTGTCTCTCAATCCTCTGCCATCCTGAATCCGATTGCCCACGCACGCAGCCGCTCGTGTGACCTACATTCTAATACCGAATCGACACGTCTCAGCTTCTGTGTCAATCGGGACACAGTGGCATCAATCCTGACAAGACACTAAAGAGGTGCTGACCCTCCAGTCACACACATTATTTCTCTGAAAGTTATTGGCCTGGATTTAAATATTAAAGGATTACTTTAATTATTTACCTGTCTATGAGATTCTTCTTCCATTCTGCTCATTCGACTTTCAAAGAAGTGCCTTTGGGTTTCAAGTTGACTTGTAAGTAAGTATGTATACTGAAAATATATTACAATATAAATGTAATTCTTATCTAAAAAAATATTTTTGGATACAAATATAAACTTTAAAAACTATAAATATTTATCTAATGGTAAATGAAGTAACAAAATAGTTATTTTACCTCTAATTTTATTGAATCTAATTTTTCTTCTTGCTCAGCCTAGATAGAAAAAAAAAATCAATGACAAAAAATATTTTATAAAATTCAATATATTTGAAATAAAATACAAAAACTTGCCCAGTGAGATTCCAGTTCTACTAATTTTCCATCAGTTTTATTCTGAACTAGTCGATGAACATAATTATCTCCTGCATAATCCCAAACCCTGTTATTACCTAACTGCATTGCATAAGTATGCTGAGTTTCTAGATAATGTCTGAAAATATGAAATGTGTTAATATGCATAGTAAATGCATAGGTATTGAATATATTATCAACAATTTATTAACACAAATCTTTACAATATGATATGGCACTCAAATAATTTTATTTTTCTGCAAGATTAACAAAGAATAACTTAGAAGATAAATAAAATTACTTAAATTAATAAGTGAAAAGATCTTGTTTCAATCTCGAAAGAAAAGATTTTCATCGGTAGTTCTTTTTTCAAGAATGCTCCAATGTGCCCAATATTATCTATATATATAACCCATTCAACAGGTGTCCGTCCTTCCTTCCGTCCGTCCGTCCCGTAACAGTTTGATAACCGACACTAGAGGTGCCCCTATCATGTGTCATATTTCAAACATTCAAATTAAATTAACAATATAAATTATTATTCTTCATTTGGTCAATATAACAATATAAATAATTAATAAATTCCTATTACAAATATACTGATTGTCACGGAATGCCTGTAATGTTCACTAGGGGGCGAATAACGAAAAACCGGATAGATTTGAACCGCTACGATAAAACGATAAGTGAAATAGTTAAGCTAATATTTTAATATAATAATAGAAACCTTTCATGGCACGAACAGACGGATGGAAGGAAGGACGGACACCTGTTGAATGGGTTATATATATAGAAGATTAAGTGCATCAAACTTTTAAAAATTAAGCGTGCACAACTTTCATATATTAAGTGCATTAAACATGCCTCATAGAAATTTGTAATACTGCTAAAATGCCCACTAGGGGGCGTCCCGGGCTACTAGTGTTATATAATATAATACTAAAATGTTTTGTCAACATATTTACATGAGTATCTTTTTGTTTAATTAAGTTCTAAGTAGAACTTTATTAACTATAATGATCTAAAGCAAGCATAATTTAATCCAATTTAGTTTCACAGATTTTTGCCACTGCCACTCTGATGGACTCTACAGCAGAAGCCAAAGGCTTAAAGTAGAAATTCACTTAGTCAGTTTTAAGTGCAGATATTTGTGTCCTGCTGAATACACAAATCTATATTTGTTCATTAATTTTCTTTTGCATTTTTTTGTATCTGTTCATGATTATGACACATTACCAAAAATTTGTTTTTTTTTTAAATAGTAGGCTGACAAACTATCATCAATTTGAGTAATTTATTATAATTTATAAAAAAATACAACAAATATAAGAATATAACAAATTTAAATTAGCAGAACAATATTTATTGAACAGAGTTCAAACTGAAATTTCAAATTTATATGTCAAATAGTTAACATACTAAAAAGATACATATACTCGCACAACATTTAAATTTTACAATATAAAGAAAATTTTTAATTTGTAAATTAAAATAAAAGAATTAAACTGTTTACACATCAAATTTGATTGAATACTGTTGTACAAACATTGTTGCTTTATATGTGGATCAAAGTTGATGATGAATGCAGAGAAACTAAAAAGCATTTCTTTGATTGTCTTAAACAAGCAGTACTACTTTGCATTCTTAATGCCAATTTAAATCAATGTTTTATTAGTGCATATAAACAAAATTGGTAGTTCTGAGATTAAATAGCTCATAAATACTTACTTATACGCATGTCCTTCTACATATCTTCCACATCCAATATGACCACATATCAAACATATCCATAAATTCTAGAAAACAATTTAATAAATTGAGATCAATCAGTGTAGTAATTAAAAATTAAAATTCACTGTACTAATAATACAGAAAGAATAGTAATCGAATTATTGTACTTTTCTAGAATTGATAGTTTTTAAAATTTCAACCTGTACTGGAAAACAGAAAAACAAATTTATTATTATTATTAATTGCAAAACATTAGCTAAAAAATGAATTTTAGCTAATATTTTATAATTCATTTTATGTATTTTTATTTTTTTAGGAAATTTTGGAAATAGTTTAGATTTTAACTTCATATTTATTATTATGGTTTTGACAGAATGTATCTTACTCAGTTAATTCTAGTGCCTACTGTTAATGCTATTGTGACGTTATTATGGTGGTGATGGTGTCATAAGTAATCCTAATATCACAAATCAGATTTTCACTTTAAATTCAACTTCCAAATTGATGTCATTAGGTATAGTGAAACTGGGGTTGGTAAGGCCACCACTCACATGTCAAGGGTGGCTAAATAATTTATTTGCCTTTGGGATAGTGATACCAGGTAGGGAAATTCTAAATTTGTGCCCTAACTTGTGAATACTTCTAATCGGCAGTTTAATGTCTGAGCGAATGATTTAGAATTCATACGTCATGTCTGAATTCTAAATCATGTGGCAGAGGGGTCGTGTTGATTTGTAAATGGAAGTAGAGAGAAATCCACTACTAATTAGCTATTCATTAAGATATATGAGGCGTATTTTTTTAAGTAAGTACCATTTTAAAATAGGACCGCTGCAGTTGGTGTTCTGCGAATGCACGCTGAGTATTTACATCTGTTGGCTAGCCACAGACGCCATTACGGAAGCATTCATTTGTTTTAAGTTTGTTTGTGTGTGTTTAAAATGCCTCAGACAGTTGAAAATTCTGTCGATTATGAAGTATGCATGGTGATTCATTTTCTTAATGCAAGACATTAAAGCGGCTGACATTCGCCAGCAGATTAGTGAGGTGTATAGAAAAAACATTATGAATGATGGAATGGTAGAAAATGGATTAGAGCATTTAAAGATGGTTGTACTAATGTCCATGACAAGGAGTGTAGTGGGCAACCATCTGTCATTACTGAAGACTTTGTGGAGAAAGGTGATGTAGAAGTTCGAGAAAACAGAAGCTTTACGATTTCATCATCCAAAACAAAAGGCATGGCAAACTCAGTAAGGTGATTGTTTTGCTTCATGACAATACCCATCTACACATGGCTCAACAAACCTGAGACCTTATCATCTGGCTGGGAACAACTTGATCACCTTTTGTGTAGCCCTGATCTAGCACCTAGTGACTACCACTTTTTTCTCCACTTGAAAAAGCATCTAGGCAATCAGCACTACGACGATGTCAAAACAGCCATGCTGTAGTGGTTAGCAAATCAGATGCCAGGTTTCTAAGAGGATGGAATTCAAAAGCTGGTTGTGTGATATGATAAGTGGCTTAATATTGAAGGAAATTATGTTGAAAAATGGTAAAGCTTACATGTAAGAATAAAACTGTTAAAAAAAATTGCACTTGTGTTTTTTTAATATGAAAATGGTACTTACTTAAAAAACATGCCTCATATATTTAAGTGTATGCAATATATACAAAGACCAGTGTAAATACAACATAGCTAATTAAAATGTTAACATAACATTGGGACCATTAGCTAAACTGTGGGATACTATTGCTGACTGAGATAGCTTACAATAAATGAGCATATTACCTGGCAAGACCCTTGCCTTCTCTTTTTACGTTACATATCTGGATTGAGGATCATGTCTTGGCTGTTAGGATGACTAAAGCAGCCCTGAATGAAGGTACTGTCCCCCTTTTTATAGAGAATTTTACTGCCAACCAGGTTCACTCCCGACGTGGTCATACTCTTGGTAAATTTCCATTTAACAGGAACTAAGCATCTGCTGAATCAGAGGAAGTCAAAGCGAGATGTATAGATTGATATATTTTTATCTTTCTTTTCCTGTTTTACCAAATATTAACTAAAATATCAACTTTATGGAAAAAAAAATATTCATTTCTTTTAAAATTGAACTGTTCTCTACTCCAGGATCTGTCAGTATGATGATGATAATAAAAAATATAATGTTAATAAAATCTATTAAGAGTTTATTATATTGTTATTATTAGCGAGGTTGAGGCCAAAGTTTTAAACTCGAAAACGTGTACGCTGGATGTTCAGTTCTGCTTTCCTGTAAGCCTAGAAGTTTGACAATGGCGTTTGGATTGTCGAGCATGATTCCACTGACTTTCCAAACACCATTGTCAAACTTCTAAGCTTACAGGAAAGTGGCACTAAACATCCGATGTACACGTTTTCACATTTAAAACTTTGGCCTCAATCTCGCTATTATTGTTGTTGTTATTATTAAAAAAAAACAGAAGTGAATTGATAAAAAATTTGTCTTTTAGTAGTCACTGTGTACTTTTGACACTTAATGCACTTTATGCAGTTCTGTCTCAAATATTGCTTTTACTATTCCAATTATTTTATTATAGATGTAATTATTTTACATCTAAAATAAAATGTTTAGCTTATATAAAATTAAGGAAATGGAGAAAAAATGCAATGTTTGAGACAATCTCTTTTAAATTGCATTCCAGTGTTGTAAGGAACTGAGTCCGAACGTTATTTTTATTTTATTATTATTTCCGTTTTATTATCTTTTGTTTGGGGTTTATGTTTATTTAGGACGAAGGTTCCCCACCACTCTCTTGTTAGTAATGAAAAATGAAGATAAAACAACTCACGGAGAAATAAGTGCCGTAGGAAACATCTTGCGCACTTGTGCTGCCTGGCGGAAGTAACAGTCCGCAGAAAAAAAATGGAGGGGGGAGTCCCCACAATCACTAGTAGAGAAATACTTAATAAACCGTCTTAAACATCCCAGAAAATTATGATAAATATTTTGTAAACGGTTTATAAGCTTTGTCGGAAACTTAAAGCTGCCAGAACAGAAAGTTAATGTTAGCAACTAAGTATGTAAATAAGGGGAGTAACCCAGCTCAAGTGTGACGTCACCTCACAGTATAAAACCCGTACGTTAACCGAAGAAGGAGAGGTGAATTCCAAATCGAGGCGACTTTGAGAGCGAGGTAGATTCGAAAGCGAAGTATTTTCTGATAGAAGTCCAGATTGATAATTGGACGATCCAAGGTGTTAAAGAGGAGTTCGATTGACGATTTGACGATATCGAAAGGATTGAGGAAATAGTTTCTTCGTATAGTGAGGTGACGGATAGACGTTTAATTAGTAAGAGATTTTGTTCATAGTTTCTAAGTATTTGATTGTCGAATTTCAAAGGGGAATTAATATTAAGTTAAGCTAAGGAGCTGAGTTTATTGTCGGGTTGATTTGTTGATTTTCGTTAATAAATTTTGTTTGGATTATTGACATTTGTACGTAGTACATTCTAGTTACTAATTAAATATATTTGAACTTTTGATCTGACTTGATATTTATCGTTATTATTACTAAATTTTCGGTGCACGCTTAAAAGCCCAGGCCTGGCAAACTAATCTCGAATCCGCATAAAGTACCCGTTAGGTTAACGGAAGTTTTACCGACCACAATTATAGTCGGTTTCCTAAGCTACTAAAAATAGTACTTTACAGTGTCAAGTTTTCAACACCCAATTGAAGGTATGCATTATGTGAAGTTTTTATTTTTCTAGCAATTTTTTGCCAAGTACACATTGATGTGGGTTATACACAGGAAATTATGTTAGTTTATTTTCTTTTATTTTTCATGATCATCTTTAACACAATTATCTTTAATAAAATTATTTTAAATCATACCTCTTGTGAACCACAACGAAAACAACGATTATCTGGTTCCAGTTCAGGAGTCTGACAATATCGGCATACAGGACAGCTATTAAAAATATAAAAAATTATTAGCTATACATACGTATTTCAAATTTTAAAATTTAAAACATATTTGTACAGAATTTATTCATAACACAAAATATTTCTATTGCTTTAATAAAATTCTGTATATTTGTTTCAAATATAATAATTTAAGTATAATGTTTAAGAAATTTTTAAATTTATATTTAATTTCTTAAAAGGTTATTGCACTATTTAAAATTTAACATTTCTGTTATTAGAAATAAATATGCCAACACATAATAAATCAAACTGCATAAATAAATTTCATTTTTCCAAAAGGATGTTGCACATTTTTTACGATACATCAAAACATTGCAGAAATTACAATTTGAAGCTATTAACAACCACAGATTAGCAAATGCAATAAAGGAAATAATACATTTCAGTAAAGACAAACAAATACAGTGTTGATGAATTATCATTATGCAGGTTGTGAACCAAAAAGGAGTGCAGCAGTCAAAAACTTTCTGTTGCCGAAATCTATGATGTGCACATTAAGCATTAAGAGCAAATCTTACCTTACAGTTTCTCGTGCATTCCACCATAAATTTTTGTCACTGATTGAACATATAAAAATATTACTGCCACAGTTTACAACATAAAACATTGTAATTAGAAATTATTATTATTATGTGTTTGCTTGTGATAAATTTCATATAACATACAAATTATAAAAAGTTACAAAATTACCTAGTATCTCCCCATTTTGCCAAACAGCTACTATGAAATGAATGATTACATAATATTGTCAGGATACCTTCAACAGATTCATCCTAAAATGTATTTTAAAATTTTATAATAATAAACTTTAAAAACTATTATAAAAAATGTATATATCTATTTTATTTTTTAGATAGTTTATAATTATATAAATCTACCAGCTTTTTAAAGTATGAAAAGTATTTTACCATTCTTTCCAAACACACAGGACAAGTAGGTAATTCAGTATGCCCAGGAACAGGTAAGCAAACTTCCTGTAAAATAAATGTTTCTGAATACTATTTTACTTAAAATTAGCACAGATATTTCTGTTTTACACAGAATCTGTATTTAATTTCATAAACAAATAAAATGAAATAAACATTCTTACTTTACATTTATAACTAAACTTGTTTTATGTCTTTATTTAAAACAACATTTTAGATACTTGAACGCTACGATATCAATTAATTAATAAATCTAATTCAAAATGGTTTTCTTTTTCAATGGATAAATACAGATTTTTAGGAAAATATCCATATAAGTAAAATATTCTGCCATGCTGAATCTGTTTATAACATAAATATCAAACTAGCATATATTGCTTATGGAATGTCAATGGATTTTTCTCTTTTTAATAAAATGTTTCTCTGTGTGTTCTATTTTCAAACCTATGCACAAAAAAATGTTTGTTTTGTTATAATTTCAATTATTGAATGTTAAGACTATGAAAAATAAACAAAGTTTAAAATGACACCAAAAATGAATCACAATCACATCATACCAAATCACCAACTTTTTTTATTTTTGACTCTTTCTGCTTTGTGGGTACTAAAAGAGCCTTTTCTCCAAGCTCATCATAAGCTTGGTCAGGTCTACAATATGGTGGCAGGATGGTGAGGGATGGGTTCGATGTATCCAGGACAGACCATCAATGAAAAATTTATGAACCTCTTTACCTAGCTGGATTTGATAGAGTTCCTTGAAGTAGTAGGTTAACATCTTAATTATGGCTTCTTCAGGGTGACAGCCTGTAATTAGGGAAAGATGTGTTTTCACTTTCTGTTTGGAGAACGATGCAGCTGTGACTAAAGGATTTACTCTACACCCTGAAGAAATAAAGCATTTTTCCCTCTGTTCATATTATACATCAAGATGGGTAAATGAGATTGCTTGTTTTCAATTTCTCCCTTTCCAACATTTAGCTCACCCAAATTATATTTTATTTAACAACACATTTCCTCTGTTTTTGCACCTTTTGAAACAAAAATATTTTACATCAATGTTTCTCAAGAGAAAGAGAATACGAAAACAAATGGAGGAGGTTCAGACCTCACAGGAATATGAAAATTATCAAGCCCTAAAAAATTAACTTTATTCTGTTTTGTAGTAAAATCTTATACAAAATTTAATTTTTACATATACAGTAGAGCGTCGATAAGTGGAACCAATTGGGGACTGGGGTCCTTCCAGTTGATTTGTTCCAGTTTCCGATTTTGTACGAAAAAATACATTAACCTGTCCGATGTTCAAATTTTTCTCCATTGCGTATCGCTTCCTGTTGAATTTTTCTCCGTTGCATGTCACTTCGTGTTGAATTTTCGTCGATTTTAAGCCTAACGAAAATTTTTATAATAATCATCGAGGCTATCGTATCGTTAAAAATTATTTCTGCATTTTGTACAAACAAAATAAATATATTAAAGAATATAAAAAACATGAAAATTATACTTTAGAAGTAAATTTAGTATCAAAAACATTCGATTCAGCACGACACAGTCCGACTGAAAATCGTTCCACTTTCCGGCCATTCCACTTATCGACGCTCTACTGTACTTATTTCACAATTTTCAATCATTAGAAAAAACTTTTTTTTATTGTCCATTTGGAATTCTTTTATGACAGATATTTAATAACAGATTCTTCAGCTTTTTTATGTACAATACATTAATTCAGTCAATCATGGCTAAACATTAAAGTGGCATTTGATAATCATTTAAATAAAAATATTGTAATTAAAGAGATTCTTTACTGAATAATTATCAAATACCACTTTAACATGTTTTAACATAATTGATTGAATATTTTATATTATAACTTTGAAATTAAGGAAGCTACTATTGAATTTTTAAAAGATGTAAAAATCATATTTAAAATTGTCTTACCTCTGATTCTTTAACACTTTCTACTTTAGCAACATAAACTAAATGGCATATTTCAGGTTCAATTGAATTGAACTGAATTCCATTAAAATTTTTATAAAATTCATCAGCTGTTTGCTGTAAGAAAATATATTGATAAATTTAGCATATTATATTACATATAAGCTTTAAAATCTACTACATACAGTAAATCTCATTTTAATGAATTGTTTGGACTGCTGAAAATCGTCTGTGGTTCTGAGAATCCATTATATAACAATGGATTTTTTGCACACCCAGGAAAATATCCATTATTTGAAACAATTTTCATTTTTTGAATCCCCTAAATATAGGAAATACAGTCTCTTGAGATCTCAATCCTTTATTTTAAAGAAGCACACATGTTACAAGATGTACCATTATACCATATATGTTGTACAACAAAGCTGACAGAAACTGCATGGCACAAAAAGAGGCAAAGTACAGTATGTATGCTCATTAGCACTTCACCTGACTTCATGATTTCTTAAAAAACTAATCCATCTTGGTTTGTTTTGATGCTGCTTTTCTGCCCATTGAGTACAACAACAAGTAACTTCCCTTCACTAATCAATGCACTACAGGAAGGTACTGATTCATGTCTGCAAAGTTAGCAATGTGAACCTTGATGATTATGCATGTATTCTGCTCCACAAGCAATGTATTTTTTTTAATTCAGTACCTGAAAACACCCAAATATTAACTCAACATTAAAAAATATATGATGTTTATAGTAGTTGGGGCTAGAAAAAATCTGCTATTCCAAGTTATGGATCCACTAAAAGGAGGTAAAATTCATTGATTTGGTGGAACCTTGAAAAAATCTTGTTCTACGATCTGTTAAAATGAGATCCAACTGTATGTATAGTTCTTAATATGGCTGAGTTAGTGTGAATACAAAATTATAAAAAAAAATTAAACACAAATATATTAGAAACATAAGATGAGAAAAAGATGATCATCTCTCAAGAAATATTTAAATAGCAATACAAAATATTTGAAGGAAAATATTCACTTACTGTCTCATATATTATAATCTATTAATACATAATATATATTTATATATAAATGAAATATAACTTACTTGATTTTTGAACTTGAAAAGAACCATGTATTGATTTGGCTTTGATTCACGGATAATCCTCATATGTTCAATATTTTCACTAAAAATTATAACAACAGTAATTGAAAATATATTCTTCTTAATTTAAAATTATTATAATACATCATTGATATTCCATAAACCCAGCGTCATTGGAACTAATGCAGTGCCAGGTTATCGAATATGCCAACTTATCAGACAATGGAATTTTTCTCTGGTTTTTTTCAATTCTCTGGACACAATTTTACATATCTTCACATATAAAACTGTACAAATCTGCCTTTTATGATTGTTTAACATGCCATTTCAACTTTTTCAAACTATTCCTACCCTTGGTTGGTTTGAAACAAGAACATTCTAATCAACACTAAATCCGGAACCTGTTACTGGTGTAAATCGTGTGAAAAACCTTTCTTCACAAACGTTTTCGAACTTTCTAAGATAGTTCTTTTTTGCCTGAGGAAGGACTATCTTAGAAAGTTCAAAAACGTTTGTGAAGAAAGATTTTTTCACACAATTTACACCAGTAACAGATTCCAGATTTAGTGTTGATTTCACCCCCGGTGTTAAGGTGATGTTAAGTTTCTTATTTAACATTCTAATCATACTGTGTGCTTTGTACACTTTTATCTACATCTATTTTATATTATATATATATATATATATCGATTCTATATATCATATATTTATATTTATTATTACTGTTATTTTATTTTTTTTTTTAAATTTTATTATACATAGTATAGTAAAAGCAAACTGCTCCATCACTGCCAACCAAAACCAAAACCTACACTTTACAAAGAAATGCTATAACAGATACCCAACTCTGATTGCCTGGATGAAATACTGTATAACTAAATCAATCAAGATGGACAAGTACTTTATCCACACTTCCCAAAATATTATGTTTCAACTGATTTGATTTTAATTAATTAATTAATTTTTATTTTATTTTTACTTTTAGCTTTAGTATAAATGCCAGAATTTTAATTGGGCATTAATTTGAAAAAATTGTAGACCTTATAGGCCTACAATTTATAAATTCCCTCTGTTATCCATTGTTCCTTAATCTTGAGAAGGGAGTTAAATAGATGAAAGCTGAGACCAGATATGGAAACATTGGGGGCAGGAGGCCTTGATTAACTATATACAAACTTCTGATGCAAACTAGAAGTCGGTATTTCAATTAAAAATTTTTCCCCTGAAAAGAGTTAGATAGATGACTAGGATGACTATATTGCTAACAAAAAAGTATGATGTACAGGGGCAAGACATTATTAATTTGATGTGGAAAGACATATATTTTAAATTAAAAAATTATTAAAAATTGCAGTCCAGCATTTTAATGATGTCACAATAAATAATTGCTTGTTATTATTTTATTACTTTTAAATTTAATTATTATTTTTAGTTTTAATTAACTGGATGTCTAGTTATATATAAATACAGACAAATACCTAATGCATCAATTACCTCCCTCAAAGACGAGCTGCCAGCTTATCGGATTTGCCGACAGACTGGATGCAGTGTTAATGGAATTTCACTGTATGTATATGTATATATGTATATATATATGTTAAAAAATATATCTATTTATATATATCACTAAATCAGAAAAAAATTTGTAGAGTTGTATTTTAATACAACTGTTTAAATAAAACATTTTAACATAAATCTACATTTTTTTTTCTAATCTATTTTATAATTATTTCATTTCCTTAAAAATTTTTTCAATTAAAGCTTGATTCATTTTTATTAAATAAACTGCTCTAAATAAGCATAACAAATAAATAAACAAGTATAATTCTTCATATTGAGAAATGAAAGTCATATAAATATGAAATTATATAAATAATTTTGAAGGTCTACAACCATTTCCAAAATTTCCAATAGATAAAGAGTTATATAAGTTATATAAAAGTTATAAGATTTTAAAAAAAATGTTACTGCTCTGAATTTTATGAAATTCATAAATATGAAATAATGGAAAATTTATTTATTGTATTTTCTCAATTAATCTCCAGGATTCAAATAAATTTTGTCTATGAATGAACCTTAAAGGTACCATTAAAAACAAACCCCATGGAAATATGTGAAGTAATGCACTGAATAGATTAACATCTTAACAGCCTCAGTCATCTGGTCAGATGATGAGTATGAACCAGAAGAGGGTAGTCAAAATCCTGATGTTGAAAACGACATTGAAACAGACATAAATGACAATGTAACAACCAAATTGGGAGACGCTGAATTGGGTTAACTATGAAAATAGTAATTACAGGTATATCTCTTGATTAATCCCTCAGTGCTACTGCATATATTAAAATTGTATTAATCAAATATAGTATCTATGTTAAGTAAAGACAGCTGGTAAAGCAGTGTTAATGGGTTAATTAACAGTCTCAGCCATCTTATAACAGTATTTTAAATATTGTAGGTCTAACCTTAAATTACAATAATTAGGATATTCTTTTCAATTTTTACTCATTCATCTCCTGTTGCAAGGTAATAAACCTCAGCCTTGAAAAACCCTGGGTCTTCAAATAAACCCAGGGGATACATACATTTTGAAAATAATCCTCCTAGGTTTAATCAAGGAAATATGGTAAATATTAAGTATTTCATAAGACTGAAATATTTCTTTTCATAACATTAAAAATAATGATTATAGATTCTGCTCCTTATTTGACAGCTGACATTTTTGTTCTTTTAAATCAATTTTATTTTTGTAACATTTATAATAATACTCTGAAAAAGATATCTATCTCAATTAAAACTAGCAAAAGAAAGAATAAATCTAATTTCAAATTTACTTGTAATCTGAAATATATAATGAAAAAACTTGCATGAAATAATTTATTAAAAAAAATGACATCAATTTTTTCAAAATTCATCTACAATAAAAATGATTTAAAAAAGTCATTTTTCTTTAAAAATCAGTACTATATCAATACATTGGTTCCATATCTTGTGAATAACCATAATAAAATTTAGATATATTCAACAATATATATCACATATCCCAGTCGTCAGTTAAGTTGAATCCTTCTATATGATGTGAACATTACAAAAATTTATTTCCAAAATAAACTAATAAATATATACTATATTATTTCAAAATATAAAATAGCTTTTCCTATTGTTTCTGAAATGTGATAATCATTGTTCTGTGTGGGTGTGTGTCTTCATCAAACCAACAGTTAAGTTTATGAAAATATTTTGCAACAAATGATTAATTTTCCATTGATATCTGTATATGATTTAAACCCTAAATCTTGCAATCTTTGGCAGATAAAAACAAATTAACTTTCATGAAGCATAAGAAAAATTAAACAAGATTAAATATGGAAACTGTATAAGCTAGAAAATAGGTTCAGTCAGTCGATGATTTTGACAGTTGCCTATTTAAGAATTTTGTAACTACACTGTCAATATTTAACGGCACTCTATTAATTTGAAAAATGCTAGTTTTGCCTTTAAATATAAGTGACATTATAACTAAAATTATTAGAATTGTTTATTGGCATAAGAAAATAAATATTCAATTATCATCTTGATATATTCAACCAAACAACAATTATCTATACTTTTATATAATCAGACATTTATAAAGTGTAAAAACACTTGAATTACTTTTCACAATGCAGCTGACTTGAATTTTGTATACCATTATTTTTCAGACAAATATTTGCTGCTATAATTTATCATTATTCTGTATTAAAAGTTCAATGTAAATTTTCTTGATAAAACTGACATATTTAAAATGAACCAACTGCTGCACAATATAAATAATTTATTTTCAAAATAAATTATTCTATTCTACCAGAACAGAATTCTTCCTATTTGTGTGAATGAGTAAATTAAATAAATTTTAAGATTATTTTGGTAATAATAATTTCACTTACTTGACAGGTGCTGTAAACTGTAAAAGATCATGAGTTGTCATAGCACCTGGGACAGCTAAAATACATAACATTTCACTTCTTTCTGCTTCTTCAGCTAAAGGAGTCCTTTGGCTTTAAAAATAAAAAATAGCTTAATTATTTTTCTGTTAATCTGATGTAGACAAGTTATATATATTCTGTTTGCACTTATACAGCTAAAAATTTAATATGAAATGTAAAAATTATTGTTTCATTTGTAAGGTAGACAACAATTAATATTAAAGTCATGCTTTTTAAAGTGAAATGTAAGATAAAATTATTAGAGTAAGACAATGGATTTGTAAAGTTTATTAATATTAAAAATATACACACTTTTCTTTATAAAGATGTAGAATTCCTTTTGTGACCTCTACAAAATGATTTCCAGAATAAAATGGAATTTGAGTAGGAAATAATCCTCTAGATCGGTGTTCTGAGATATTTGCACTATTATCTGATAATGCAGGTGATGATTCTTTTTGCATTTCTAAATGTAAATCACAACATGGAGGTGATGATTCTTTTAGACTCACGCTTCTTTTTAATTTATTTAATGATGATGAAGAATCAGATAACTCTTCATTTCTACTCAATTCTTTTTGTTTTAGTAATTCCTTTGAAGAGCCATCTTTAGTACAAGGTTGATTTTCTGAATTATCTTTACTTACAGGAAAAACTTGTTGTTTCTTGTCATTAAAATCAAGTTGTTCTGCTGTATTCTTTCCTCCAGCTCGTTTTTTCCTGATAGGAGGCATTGGCATATTTACATTTCTAACTTCTTCTATGCTATTGACATCAGACTGCTTTTGTTTTACTTCACAACTGGTTTTTTCTTCTTTCTCTATTATTTTAGCTACATTATCATTCTTGTCAAAATTCGTATCATTTTCTAAAGTAGGCAGAGTATCCTTGCTAGCATTCATCAGTGCTGTATTAAACAAATAATATATATTAATTATATAATTAGCTAGAACTATTATTATTACAATTATAAAATCATTAATAGGAATAGATTTATTATTTATTATAATAGAACTAAAGATAAAAATATAATGATAACTTTAAAAAAATAATATGATTATCATCTTGTAGTTATTTTGTTAAATATTTGTAAATTTTCTTTAAATTTATTCTCAATCATATGAAATTCATTATAAGATAGATTACTGTTTTTCTATTGAAATCATGACAATGAAAATTATTTCAATATGAGTAGAATTCTAGATGCTTATTTAAAATAATTCACTCATCATTGCTGTGTACATCTCTGTATTCTTTTTAATTTAACAGATATTAAAAACTTATATTTATTTTTTATATACAGATTACTAAAATGTATAAATTTTAGATAAGAAAGAGTTTGGGAAATGCTTTAATTTCCATTAAAATAAATGAAAACAGAGAGATGAAAGAAAATATTTCACTATATACTGTATGTGTGTGTATTCTAACAATTAAAGACAATGAAAAATTAATTTTTAGCATTTCACCTATTAATCAATCTTACTGGAAATCTCCTGAAAATAATAATGAAAAGAAAAATGAAAAAAAAAAAATTTCTTCACATAAAAGATTATTTATATTTAAAAGTTTTACCCTAAAATAATAAAAAATTTATAAAATAAAATTACTAATCATTATACTTCTCAATACTATAATGAAAATATAATAGATTCCACTTAATTGGGCCACAATGAATAGATTACTTGGTCCAATTATCCATGTGTTATCATAATTGAAAAAAGCACTTTTTCCACAGTAGTCTAACAGGTATAATAATGTATAAAATGAAAAAATATTTGTTAAAAAATTAATTAAAGAAAGAGCATTTATTTTTATTACAATCTTTGAAAAACATGAGAGAACACACTAACGCTTACCCACAGGGCGTAGTCAGGGTCACTGGCATATGTGGTTATGTTCAAATTTTATTAATCCAATATACAATCAAATATAGGTTTGTATAGATCAAAAAATAGCAACAAGATAAATCATAAAATATATATCATTTTAAATTTTTTAATAGCCCAAACCAGATATAAGTAGCCCGACTTTGCAACCTAGATTGTCTTTCACTAGAAATATGTCTAGGTGGCAAGCAGCTAAGTAGGCAAATGAATATATAACATACTAAACTGGATAAATATACTATGAACAAAACACACCTTTAATAATCCAGCAAATAAATAATAATAATAATAATATAAAAAACTTTTCAACCATTTCGTAATGATCTTCTTCAGTTAACATACAACAGAAAATGAAATCGATCATCAAAATAGAACGTAAAAATGAAATTAAAAAAATATAAATAATGGAAATGTAGATGCGGTGGATAAAATAAACAAACACAGAAATAATATAAATTAAGGTGAAAATGTCCCTTAATAAAAAAAAGGGACATTTAAAGGACTCTTAATATCATTAATTTTTGTAAAAGGATCACCATGCGGTAGGTAAAGCGTCCACATCTCTACGGTTGATGCAACCAGTTGTCTTGTGCGCTTTAAAGATCTCTAACTTTTCCAGTATCTCATTGTGTGTAAATTTGTTGTTGATTTAATTATTTCCGCTTGATCCCAATGGACTTAAATGTCTTGTTGTGTTGCATAAGCTGATAGCATGGTGTTGTCAAGGTTCTTATTAATCGTATATTTATGTTCTTTGAGACGTTGCTGCAAGTTATGCATCATTGTACCCACATAGACAAGATCAGAATTAAAATGCTGATCGTGTAATGGTATAGAATAGATCCCTGAGACCGATTTCCAGTCATATCGCTTCTTATCGTTTCTTAAGAGCTTGAAAACCATAGGATTGCATTGATATATTATCCGGAAATTATTAGTCTTGGCCATTTTTTTATGTATTTGTCTTAAAAACAGGATATAATTTAAAACTATCCTTCATTTTCGGTCCACCGTAGGATGCTGTTGTTTAGTTGTTTGGAAGGTTGTGATTAGTTTCTCTATGATTTCCTTTTGATATCTCTGTTGTTCTGTAATTCTTAGAATATAGTTTACCAGTGTGTCAGATTGTAAAGTTTGATACAATGCAAAAAGCAGATCCCTGACCAGACTTTACAGCAGAGTCCTTGAAAGGGAATAAAAGAAAAAAACATACAATGGTTAGAAAAAAAATACAAATGATTAATAAAAGAATATAAGCCAAAATTTCCATTAATTATTTAATAACAAATGTAGTTATAACAACAATAAATACAAATCAACAATTCTAGTAATAGAATCAAAAATGTATTAATAATCACTTAAATCAAACTGTCAAAAAAAAAAAGTCAGAACAACAATAATTGTAAACACCAGAATAGCAGTTTGTACTCTAGCAGCATTAGTAAAGAAACTGCTCCTCATCTTAATTACTTGGCAAACAGCTATTTATACATATCAACATAACAACATTTACAACTGCCATGTATCTCATTTACATGTTATGCTGATTTTGATTTCTCTAGTTAGCAATAATTAACAATTCTAGTTCTAGTAATCATATATTAAATATTTTATTAATAAATAAAATGATTTTTCTTCTGAATCTTGACTTGTTTCAGTTTTAATTAATATTTGGAGACAAAGTTTGCCCATGCAGGGATCACCATTTATTAATTCTTTATTAATTAATTGTTTCAGTTTTATATTTTCCAAATTTTTGTTTTAAATTCCATGACTTTCCCTGACCAACTTTGTACAAATTCCCTGACCCTCATGTCCCTTACGATATGGCACATTAACAAAATAAAACATCACTTGACTTACTACGCACATACACTATTGCTTCTCTAACTTTTTAACTGGTTATTTTTTCTAATTAACGATTACATATTTTTTATAATCAATGAATTGGTAAATTTAAAATTAAAATAAGAAAGACAGAATTATGGCATGTCTTCTCTACATAAAACTAAAATGTTTTATTAAATAAAAATAATTTATCCTGTTATTAACTTATAACTGTAAAACTTCATGGCTTTGAAAAAAGAAAAAAGCCATTATTATTAGAAAATTCTGTATAATCCATGTACAAATGTATAAATTTTGTCCATTAATTAATAAGTTTTCCAGACTTTATAAAATATTAATAAACTGGGAGAAAGTTTCAGAAATTAAAAATTGTTTTGTTATGCAATCAAAATTAAAATGATAAATAATACCATTTGAATTAATATTAAGTTACTTATCATTTTTGGTTCTTTGTTATCATTTTTTTCATCAGCAAAATTGTCTAAACAAAAAATAAGTAAAAATAAACAAAATAAAGTCAGTTCACCCTCAGAAAATTATAATCAGACAATTTCAGATTATGCAGTGGTACTAGACAATCCAGATCATCATATGCTGATTATTTGTAAATTGTATTTAATTTAACTTATTATTCCAATTATATTAGTAACTTTAATATTAGATAAATTTATTTTTTGAATTAAACTAAAGTTTAGTGAGGTTGAGGCCGAAGTTTTAAACGCGAAAATGTGTACGTCGGACATTCAGCGCCGCTTTCCTGTAAGGTTAGAAGTTTGACAATGGTGTTTGGAAAGTCAGTGGAATCATGCTCGGCATTCCAAACGCCATTGTCAAGCTTCTAGGCTTACAGGAAAGCAGCCCTGAACGTCCGACATACACGTTTTCGCATTTAAAACTTCGGCCTCAACCTTGCTTTTAATTCAAATGGTAAAGCAGTAAGATCATAAGAATTTGAAGTAAACATACCAACATCATCAAATGTTTCAATAGTTATATCGTGCAATTCTCTCCATCCACGGTATTTCTTTTTCCAGGAATCAGGATCTTTTTCTTTTTTCTCTGCCTGCTGGTCACTTGAAAGTGGTTGGTCGATTGCATCAACACTGTTATCTTCAGGATTTTCAGTAGGTGTATCAACTGATGGAATTGATTCCTTGATTTTTTGCTGTTCTGCAGAATGCATTATTCTTTCCAATTTTGGTGCTAAAAATTAAATATTTTAAGAGAGATATTCAATACAGCATAAAGTATTGTACTTTCATTAATACTTCTTATAATATTAAATATAAAAGAGTAATATTACTTCTTATATATAAAAGTATGAATCTTTTTTCTCTAGTGAAACTGTGTTTTATATTTTCTTTCTTTCACGAAACGCGTTATGTAGAAAGCATCCTAACTGAATAAAAGATGAAAAATTTGCCTAGTGTGTAAGTTTGTCACTACATTGTGCAAGAAAGAAAAGCATGAATATAACATACAATGATGGAATTCAGAATTGATGAAATTTTTAAAATGTGAGAAAATCAATATATTTTTTCCTTTAAAAATCATTTTTTTCTTTGTCTATAATTTGAATTAACCACTTATTAATATTGCATTAATATTTATTTGTATGTAAATAAGCTTTATAATTACAATAACCCAATGTATCTGTTCTTTTTACATTTCCAAAAAATCCACATACAAGAAGATATTGTCCTTTTGAAAAAATGAAACATCGGTTTCAGACCTTAAAAACCAATAAAAATAATGCAATAAACTAATCAATATAATAGAATGCGTTTAAATAATTTTAGTTAATAAATCAGAGAAAGAACAGTCGTAACTTATCTGCAAAATTTTAAAAATTTATATATTAGTTGCACAAATTTATTTTAATTTTAATTTTTATTTCACTTTTTCAATTAAATGCCAAATGGCAGACAAAAGTTATTCCATACTGAAATAAATGCAATCATAAAACAAATCATGAAACTTCAAAATTTTTCTGACTCCCTCAATCATGAGATAAAGATGAAATAAAAGACTGATTGTTGCCATATACATTCAAATAGGCTATAAAAAAAAAACAGCCAAATCTTAAATGATAAGCAAAAATCAGAGGTACAGGACTTGTGACCCAAAGGAGGGCAAGAGAAAGGTATACGGGATTAGACCCAAGAGATCTTTCTTGACTGACTGTTTGTTTACTGACTGAAATGAAACTACAAAATTTATATAAAATTATTGAATCTGTTAAAGAAACAATTTACATTACAAAAACTTTCATTTATTACTAGTGCATGAATGCAAAGAACTTATGTTTATTTTTATCCAAATTGTTCAAAAAACACAAAGATCAAAGCTTTTGAAAAGAATTTAATATGCAAACTGAAGTAAAATTTTAAACAATTATTGCTGTGATACAACGTTCGTTATGCCAAAATTTAAAATGACGATAAATTTCATACTTTTCTATTTCAAATTTGTAAACTTAATTTTATGAAAAATTCTGAAGTTTTGAACTGTTTTTCCCAGGATGACAAGGAAAATTTTGAAGTTTCCTGCAAATTTTATCATGGGAATTCCCAAATCAAACTCTTAGTGTTGACACATCATGTCCAGTCAACTGTACTACTTATAATTAAATTGTTTACAACTCAAAAATGTCTTTATTAATTATGTTGAATAACAGGCATCTACTACTATCACCACCACCACACCACCACCACCAGACTTGTACCAAGTGAGCATTGTTCATTTTCAGTTGAATCATCCAGCTGAAGCACAACAAATAGGCCTTCTGATCCTGACAAATATAATATCAACTGACATTTCACATTTTCAATCATCATTGATTTTTGACATTGAACAATATCATTCAAAAGGACTACCTTATTGATTTGCATTTTTTGCGTTTTCCCTTATCATTAAAACTTAGTTTGGCATTTATCAGTTTTCCTGCTAGAATATGATTTTTCCCAGTCCTTGCTATAAACAGCAATGCTGTATAGGAAGCCTCCATAGCATTAGTGTTTTCACTACCAGAAGCAATAAAACACATGTGAAAATTTGAACCCGCCGGAATTAAACCGTTAATAATAAAATCTTTTATTGTTTGGTTCCCACGGGGAAAACATGAATCATGAGGAACAACATTCGAATAATGCTGGTTGGTGAAACGGAGAAACGTGACCGAGACGATAAAAGGGCGACGAGAGCGGGAAAAGGGGTCGGTTACATAGAGTCCGTCTGATCGACTCGAGGTCGGTGGCATAGTGTCCCTTGGCTAGTGTGTGCGTGTCCTGACGTCTACGAAAGGATACCTGAGGATATCACAACCCCGTCTCAAGAACGAAAGGATTACAAGGTATGACTTCCCCAAAGTCGTGTAAACTCTCCCTCCGCGTATCCGAACTTAGGCAGCAGTAGCTCACCCCCTATTGTAACTTTCGCTTTAGTCTCAATAACCTGTTGTTGTTTTTAATTTGTTGTTAATGTCAGTTATTCGAATATCGCCGCCGCTCTACCAGTCGAACCCATCCACTTCCTCCACTCGTGTAACGCGTAACCCATCCGAACCGCCATCTTGACGTGGGCAGGTCTCACTGACCTGTTAGCTGAGAAAAGGAGGTGTGAATTCGTCCACCTCCCGGCGCAGCCACACACATGACCATTTTATTCTGTATCAACTTTTAGTATTTTCGTATAAAGAACTGTGGTATTATGATATATTAGATATGTTTGGACTCATCATTTAATCTGTTTCTCTGCTTTATTGGTCAAAAACTTCATAACTTAAAACACAACATAGTTCATGTTTTTTATTATTTGTCCAAAAACAAAAAAAAAATCTTTAAATAATCACTCTCAAGTAAATTGTTTGGAGTTTGGAGTAATTTGTGAGTAGCATTACTCCAGACAATTACAACTCAAAAATGTGAGTAGCATTACTCATTAGTTGTTTTCATAACTTTGCTATTGCTTTAATTGTCGTCTCTATCTAGAAGCAAATATAAACATTACATCAAGCATAGCTTTCATTCTTTGCATAAAATGTTTATCAATTCATTAAGATTAAAATGATTAAACCATACTGTAATTCTTCATTTACAAACTTCCTTGTTAATTTGTATTTATTTATATTTTCATTTCTGTACTGCATCTTACACTTGCTTAATCTGTATATAGCTGACCCTGATAATATATACTATAACATACTATTATAATATACTATTATGGATTTAATATTGATGTCTATTTTTCATTACAGATACAACAATTTCATTTAAAAACAATTTTAATATAGAATCACATCAAATAACATTACTGTTATTTATTATAGATCCTATGAAAAAGAATAATGTTTAACTTCAGTTATACTGTTATCATATCAATTTAAAAACTTGATTTTGAGAAATTTATATAAAATTTATTTATTATAAATAAATACCAGCTAGAGTTTTAATTCAAATTAGTAATTAAAATTCCAACTTATTTATAAAATTTCAATAAAACAAAAAAAGTGTACCAAGCACAAGCTTCTAGGTAAAACTTTTTTGTGTTTTCTCATTGAAAATACCTTTTACATTTTATGATTTTGAGTTATTGATTGAAACAAAAAACTTTTAAAGGTATAATTTTTCTTTTTCAGTTCAAAATAAGTTTACTTTAGATACCAACATTGGAGACAACAATATGCCACACATTCCAGTTGTTACTACCAAAAACAAGCACCTGGAAGAGATTAGTTCAAAGGTGGGAACAGTGCCAAAAGCAGATATGGATGACTAATTACTTCCATGACTCATTTTTGTCATTTTGAATAAGTTTTAGTTATATGACTATTTTAAGCATGTGTCAGAAAAAAGTTTCACTTCCATACAAGAGAGTCTTGAAAGAAGAGGATCATCACAATTTGGATGATATTAATTTTTTCAAATTTTCTGTTACTTCAGCTGTTTTCAAGAGTTTATATGAAACAAATAAGAAATGAGTATATGAAAATGAGAAACACATTTCTACATATTTGATACGTTCAAACATACAGGGTGTCCAGCTTAGAAGTTTAATAAAAGAAAAAAATAAAAATGTATCAAAATTTAATGAAAAAGTTGTCGTCATCTAGTATAAAAACTCTAGCACACCTTTCTACACACAACATTTCAATATGTGTACCAACAGTGGTGTAGCAGACATCTAACTTGTATTTCACTTAAACCATATATTCAATAGCATTGAGGTTTGACATTATCCTCAACGTTTTCTCCAACCTATTAACCGGAGTAATACTTTTCGATATTTTCGAGTCCAGGAGGGGCATCAAAAGTGTTAGCAAATGTCGAAAAGTATTACTCCGGTTAATAGGTTGGAAAAAACGTTGAGTATATCATCCCGGTGTATTAGAAGTGGAGAATATTTGTTTGACATTATCAATAACCTAACAGATTCCATGTCTCAGATCATTCAAATTATGCACTAAAGTAACAATACACTTGATTATTCACAAAATCCCACAAGAAAAAGTCCAGTGGGATAAGAACCAATCTACCATCCGGGAAACTCCTTTCAGAAATTGTCTTATCTAAATCACAAAGTGGGGAGGAGCTATATCTTATTGAAAAATGGTACCAGGAAGAAGTTGAGGGATAGCATAAGTTGCAGCATGTCCAAATAACTTGCTCTAGTCATTGTGGTCTATCACCTGCTCCTTTGTTAAAGTGTACCTATTTTGCCATTCTGCACAGTGCTAATAACCTCAGCACCAAAGTGTGGTATTTCTCACAAAAGGTCACAAATGCCAACATAAAATACACATTGACTTCCAGTCTGTTATGAATACAAAGCAAGTTATAAATTTTTCTTTTATTAAACCTGTAAGCCAGATACCCTGGGCCGATTGCAAAGACAACGTTTAGATGCCGACGGGAGTTTAGAGATTGTCTCGACTGCAGTTCAGAAAGATTTCATTGCAGAGATGACATTTCTCGCTTGCCACAGTTTAGACAGTGTTTAAAAACTGGTAATTTAATCTATTTTCTAGACTCACTTGGCAGCAGGTTTAGATGACATTTTAATGCAAGTGGAAGTTGTCACATTGTTTTGCTTGTGGCAAAGTTTAGATAAAAATAGATATCATTCCTTTGATAAATGTTGTAAACAGGTCAAATCAACAAAATTATTCATTAATTATTTGCTTGGAAAGGAAATAATATAATTAAATACTTCAAATTTGTTTTAAATGCTCCAATTCCGACATTCAAACAGGTGAAGTCTTAAGACTACAATTAAACCAGATGCTTTTATTTATAATTCAAGTATTATGTCAGTTATAAAACGTTAATGCATTTTTGGGTAATTATTGTTATAATCCCCTGGTCAGAACATTCTGTTAAACAGAAATCTTAGTAATTATGAAAACCTTTCTATAGAAATAAAAAATAAAATAAAATAAAATAAATTATTCATCTCAACAATTACAGAGAGAGAGAGAGAGAGAGAAATACAAGATCGGAATAATTCCGAAGACAAATTCTGAATTCAATGTAAATTTCTAAATCTGGATTTGTTTGTGTTTTAAATCATATTGCTATGAAATGAAACATCGAAATGGAAAAGGATTGTCATTAAACTGCCAAACGACGGTTGTTGATGGCCGTAAGATTTTATGCTGCATGAAGCTTTCAGAAGATTGCTGGTGATATTATGAGAGTTTTTTCTGATGTCACAAATGAATAATCTGATTAGCTGAATTGAATGACTCCTAAAAGAGGGTAGTAACAGCAAAGAAGATAATAACTGACATTTTGTTGGAGTTTGTTTAGAATGAATTCAGAAATAGATGATCGTTGTCTTTGCAATGCATTTTAAACTACAGTTCATGACATGAATTTGAAAAAATTTCATAACACATTCATTGATATGTAAATTTCAAAAAAGACGACAAAAGTTTTTAAATAAATTAATTTTGCCAATATTGACCACAGCATCAATCTCTGATTTATTTTATGGTTATCCATGACTCTGACAGTTCACATGGGGCTAATAGCAGAACAGCTCTGTTCTGGGCTTCATGAATAAAACTCTTTTTGTTGGTAGATTTGTCAAGAAATCCAACTTTACATAAGTAACAAATTGGATGGTTAGAATCATGTTTTGGTCTTATCATGGAGTACTTGGTTTGACAATTGAAGGTTGGACCTAACATTGTACCTTTGCCACTCTACCATCACTGCTAATCCAAAGCCTCGCCAGTTGAAGTTGGTTGTCCTTAAGAATGGTATATTGGCCTGCTGGGATCTGGATGCAAAATTAAAAGAAGCCTCATGATACCAGAGAATGGACAGATGCCAATCACTTGCAGAAGGACCCAGAAAACACTTGCTGTACTAATGAATTTTGTGTAAAATGCCAAATTTTAAGTAAACTCATTATATTTTAATTAGATAAAACTGTCAATTTTGATGGGTTCCTGCTAGTTTATTATAATAAACAAAAGAATATATAATAAATGGCACTCTTCCATTTTGTTATCGTTGTACAATACAACATTGCTCATGACCATCATATGTGCTACACAATGCAAGGGCAAATGTGCACATAATGCCAGTTTCATTGATTATCTGTAATTATGGAAGCAAAGTAGCTGTCCATAAATTACATCCACATTTTTTTTTAAATTTTTACTCTCCCTCTCCTCTTGTCCCAGTTTGTCGAAGTTTCCATAACCCCCTCTCCCCTCTTCGGACATCCAACAAAACTCGACCTCCCCTTAAACCCATTATCACTATATGAATGATAGATACCATAAGTAGAAATGAAACACACAAGAAATTTTGAAATAAATATAATGAAATGTATAAACTGTATAAAATTTAATGAAATAAACATATGTCAATCCCTCCCTTTTTTCTTTGTCTGACTTGTCATAACCCCCTCCCTCCTTTCCAGTGTGGCCATCATTTATGGACAGCCCCAAAGATAAATACCTTAGGGGCTGTCCATAAATTTAAGACTATTTGCTCCAGTATGGACTCCAGGAAAAAAGGGTTTTCTTTTGTGGATTTAATGAAAAAAGGATGTGGATTTTGTGTGGACTGTGTTTGAAAAGAAGAAAAAAATATAAATTTAAAGTAATAAAATTTATAAAAATGAAAATGGATAACACTAGAACTTTTAGAAGTTAATTTATCTGATTTGTTTTATCATGTATTTACATGCTTGACATTGCATGAAAATAACAATATGGATAAGAAAATAAACATCAGCGAGTCTGTTTTGTGTTCCATCTTTCATTACACACCTGACCTACAGGAGAAATTACAAAGATAGATAACAAGACAGATGATATGTCTGTTTTATTGTCCTTCTGTTTACCCATAAACTTACAGGAAGACTTACCAAAGTAAATAAAAAAACAGACATTAGCATGTCTGTTTCGTTAAAACTTATATTTGCAACTTACACATTACAAAGTTCTTATAATCAAAAGGCAGCAACTAAAGAGGCCAAAAACATTTGTTTTCTTCCACTTATCTAATGTTTATTAAACGTCAGTGCTGGAAGTAACACATAATACACATAATTCATCTTATAATAAATCTGACCATAAACAATTTTACATTTGAACACTGGAAAGGTTATTTTTACAATAGACATATCCCTCAGGGTTTTTTTTTTCTTTTCAAAACTGGTTAATTACCTTGCAACAGGAGATAAGTGGGTAAAACTTGAAAGAATTACCTTATTGCCTGTATGCATACATTTTCCAAACTATCAAAACCCATTTATTGACTTATTTACGGATTACAGCTACATCATTTGAAATAGTTACCATTTTCAAAGTTAATCCGATTCAATGTCTTCTGATTCAGTTGTTACATTGCCGTTTGTAGATTTTTCAATTTGCAATTTGTAATTTTATTTGCAGAAATGTTTCTGTGAACCTTGGAATAGAAAGTGCTGTCCAACTCTAGACAATTTTAGTAAGTTCTTTACCCGACCAAGATTTATTTGAATTCCAGTTTAATCTAGTGGCGAGAGGTCAGGCTTACGTAACAAAACTTATGTAATAAAACCTGTGAATTCAATTGCACCAATTGTAGGTGTATTAGAGTTTTACAGTATATTTGATCAAATTGTTCTGAAAATAATGTTTATGCATCAAATTATTTTTGTTGAATCATAATTTAGACATTTTATTCATAAAATATTGATAATTTTTTCTATAGAAGCTTTCAAGGTTTAAAGTATTACATTTCAAAATTGAATTACCATAAATAACTGGAGACAAAACCAAAAATCATTTGTAAAGTTGCATGCGATTGTTGATGTTGTCATATGGAAATTCTAATTAGTTCTATTGGTAAATCCTTAGGGAAAAGCCAAAACAACTTACCTACAAAATGTAGGCTCGGTAATTCACAGTCGCTGGCTATTTCAAGGCGCAATATCACTAACGAAACGGACATAATACAATATAAGGTGAAATTTCATCGAATTCCCTTTAGTAAACACAGCATTATCTATCTATGCATAAAAACACTGACAAAAACAAAGCAAACTAACGAAGCGCCATCTGAATTTTCCGTAAAGAAAACTGAATATCAATCAATGTTGCCAATGTAAAAAATACCGACAAGTGAGGAGACAATGACTTTTTTTTTTTAACTCTTTCCGCCCTGTGGGCACTAAGAGGGCCTCATTTAACAAGCTCATTTTGGGTTCGGCCAGGCCCACAATGGAGTAGTGAAAGACGGAGCCCGATATATCCGGTCGGACCACCTCCCGAAAAATTCCTGGGGATTTATCGACCCGTCCGGATTCGATCCTGGATCCCCCAGAGCGGTAAGTTGCCACCTTGACCGCTTGGCCATCTGGTCTGTAAAAGAGACGGTGACTAAAATTATGCTGCTCCAATTTGGAATTTCCAAACATGGAACTATATAAATAACTGAAATAGCAAAAAATAGTCAATAACTGAAGCTAATACACGCGCGCGCAACTCGGTATTCTTCACATTGTGCGGAGAACTAACATTTTGTATTTGTTAAAACATTGCGTTCTGAGTTAATTTTGTTTAAACTGGTTACAATTTAAAGATTAGCCGACAATAGCATATAAGTCGATGCAATTATACTGTATATATGTTGTCATTAATTTCATTTCTTATATGTTTGTAAACAGATGAGCATTTATATACGCGTTTTATTTCATGTTCGGGATGCTATAGAGATCCACAATGAGTGAAATAATTCTGATAATGTTAGTATTACGTTAATTGTTTTGGGGAAGGATGGGAAATAATGGAACAATTTAAATAATGAGGAAATAGTGTATGTAAAGTATAGCAGTGAATTCTGTCAAGTAAGATGAAAAAAGTTGTATATAGGGTATGATTTTTTTTAACTCTTTCCACCCTGTGGGCACTGAGAGGGCCTCTTTTAGTAGACCCATTATGGGTTCGGCCAGGCCCACAATGGTGTGACTGGGTGGTTAGGGACGGGGCCCGACATATCCGAACGGACCACCCCCCGAAAAATTCCTGGGGATTTCTCGACCCGTTCGGATCGAACCCGGGTCCCCCTGAGCCGTAGGCTGCCACCTTGACAATTCGGCCGTCCGGCCTCATACAGGGTATGATATAACAGGTGAAGTCCTGTAATTTTAAAACATTTTAGTTTTTACATGGAGTTTCTATCCATTGACTACTCACTTTCAAATCTTTGCTTAACTTTTATTTTGCTTATAACATTCTTAATTTTTAAATTTTTATGAAGTTTTTAATAATATGTTATGTAAGTTTTATATTGAAAATCCTTTAATTTTTTTTTATTTCTATGCGTGACATTTATTATGTTCGGATCTATAAAATCCATATTTACTTCAATGCTTAATAAAACAGACTGAACAAGTTATAGCCACTTTGCAAGAAAGATAAGAGGTGAGTAATATTTATGAATATATACCAATATCAACCTTCAACCAAGTAACCGAAATAGTTCGTCAAGTAAACAAGTACAGTAATAGCATCTCTGTTTGGTCTGGGATGTTCACGCGAAACGTACGTAAACCGACAAAGGAAACGTGACAATAATATTTAGCAATAATATTTTATTTCGCGTATTTGAACAAGTTCTTTATGGATTCCAACTCCGCAATCAACAATTACAACACTGCTTCTAATGATTAATGGCGGGAATGACAAAATATCGTTCGCGGCAAATAAGTACAAATGATACCCGAAACCTATAACTAATGCTTATATATTAAATTGCTTACCAATAGGCACAAAAATGGAAGCAACCGAAGCTAACGTCAAGAAGTCGTCGAGGTTGATCGTCGCCATTTCATCAACTACCGAGGAATACGCTCGGTAGTTGATGAAATGGCGACGATCAACCTCGACGACTAATACTGCTTAGAGGGATGGAGGAAATGTATATTGGATTTTTAGAAAGGATCACATCACCAGATCGTGGAGTAAAACCAATCACGTGACCATAAAAATCACCTGACGTCGTGGGAAAGCGACAATATCGACTAGTTGCGCCAAGCTAAACAACACGTGATTTAATTAGACGATATATTTTCTCGTACTTGTTACAGATCAGTTCAGCATTGAAAGTAATGCGAAGTTGAAACATTCTCATAAGTGGATTTTGTATTTATTACTGTCCAGTTCTAAGTCTTAATTCTTTTTAAAATATTAATAATTTTCTAGTTCAAACATATACCACAATAACAATTATGGTGTAGTAACATTTGTAATTAAAGTAGTATAGTCTTATGATTAAATAATTTCCTGATATTTAAAACGAAAATTTGTTTACTATTTTAAAATATTGCGGAATAACATCTTGTTATTCTTGTTATCTTATATACAGAAAAATATGATTGTAGTGTTGTTACAGATAAACAACTTAGAAAATGAGGAAATTTACACAGATCGGTTTTATTACAGTAGTTTTATTACAGTTAATTATATCAACTAACGGGCAATAAGCTTCTATTGTTTTGTGTGTTTCAACTCTAAAATTGAGTTGGGGATTCTGATATTATATTCTAACTCATTTCATATTAGTTAATCTTTTTATCTTTATGCAACTTTTTAATCAATTGAGGTATTTCTTATATTTAATGTTCAGTTACCGTTAAAGAAGTATTATTGATTAGTTGAAACTAAATTGGTTTTAGTAGCATAATTATAAAGAATTAATAAAAATAGCATAATTAGGTTATTTAAGTTGATATTTTGTACTACCAGATACCTGTAAACAAAACTGAAGAGGGATATAATACTTGAAATGCATATTTGTAATATTACAAATGTTAAGAATATAATATTTGGACTGAAAAGAAAAGTGATCACAAGCATAGATGAATTTAAGGTACAGATACGTTCCACGTATGTCCAATCTGAAAGGGGACCTTACTCTCCTCTCTCCCCTGGCTGGGGCTTACAATACCGAACTAAAATCTGAATACCGGCATTTGATATTTGAAATTTGAAATATCGGGATACCGGTATTAAAACCGGTATTATTAATAAAAAATTTACTAGTTATATTTTTACTTACCTCAGTTGTTATATTGACTTGTTAACAAATAATATATGAAATCCAATAAATATTGTTCTGAAATGAGTAGATATTATTTATTTTATTACATAGAGAGTAGGAGTAGATAGATACAAAAAAACGTGCAAGTAAAAAAAAAGTACATATTAAATTCTATGTTACATTTTACATATAATAGGCTCGTATGGCATTATATAATTAAAGAAGCAAAAAATATAATTAAATTGAAAGTATTTATGAAATAATATTAATAACTTGCGTTTTGTTTATTAAAGTATGCTCTTAAAAAACATAAACAATCAATCGTTTCATCATCAAGCGAGGACCGAATTTTCGTACAAATATAACCAGCCGCCGAAAAAGCTCTTTCTGATTCTACACTTGTCGGCACTATTGTCATTAAGAAATCATACACATTTTGTAAATACGTTCCTTTTGTTCCTGTTTTTTCAAAAAAAGTAATTTCATCTTTTATTTTTTGTTCCAGACCTGGAATTTTTTTAAACGCAGGCACGGGTGAAGTATTTAGTGTTTCGTCTATTGCTGCCTGTAGTTTTTTCTTTAATGCGTTTACGTTTACCTTGTCAGATTCTAATACTGTTTCATTACTAATTTGGGAAGATATTGGAAGGGATGTTTCTTGCACAACTTCCATATCTTCTGTATCTTCTAGATTTTCATGTGTGAGCCGTTTAGTTAAGCTTACAATTTTTTTAATGATTGTAAATTTGGATATGCGTTTAAATACTTCTCCAACATCTTGTGAGCCCTTTTGCAGATACTGAAGTATTTGTGATAATTCAGTTCGTCGCAGTAAAATTCGAGATTTTAATGCTTCCAATAATTCTAATGCAATTGCAGATTTTTGCTGGGAAAGAGTATCTAACATAAATGTTAAAGAAGCGTCAGCCGTCAAAAGATTTGCATCTTTTCGGCATAATGCATCTACTGTTAATTTTACAGGAGTAAGAGCAGCAATAATTGAAGATAATAAATTAAATTCTTCGTCAGAAAAATGAATATCGGAACTAATGTCAATAAGCGCTTTTTGAATACAAAATTTAATTTCTTCAAATTTTTCTAACATAAATAACATACTGTTCCATCTTGTTTGACAATCTAATTTTAGCGCTGTTTCTTTACCTAATTGTTCTCTCACGTACTTTTGTAAATATTTATCATTTTTAGAAGGTGAATTTTTAAATGTTTTCACTACTTTCCGAATTTTTGAAACTAGAGATGATATACCAGTATGTCTAATATTTATATTACTTGTAGTAATACTAGCATCTAACTCTATAATAATTCCATAACCATCTTCTTCGTCGATATCGTCGTCATTGTTATCATCGTCATCGTCAACATCATTAACATCGTCATCATTATAATTTTGCTCCACAACATCAATATCCACACTCGGGTTCAAAGTTGACTTATACAAAACATCAGTAATTGCTAAATTTATGCAATGTGCCATACATTGTTGATGTTCAGCCTCTATAATTTTTCCTAATTTTACCATAACCGACGCACCGTCAGTAGTTACTCCAACTATGTCTTTAGATATATCTAAATTAAAATCTTTCAATTTTTCTTCTACAAGGGATAAGCATTTTTCTGCTGGAACGGATCCGTAAGCGCGCACTAATCCGATATTCCACATTGTTCCTCCAACAGAATGTACATTAATGTTTATGTAGCGCCGATTACGAATAGATGTCCATTCGTCAAATGTGATACTGAAACGTTTACCTTCAGATTTCAGTCTAGAAATTTCATGCACTGTAGACTGTTTAATAATTTTACTATATTCAAGTACCATATTTCTAATAGTGACTGCAGATTTTGGTATGTCTTTGAATCCTCTTGCCTTTAAGCCTTCTCTTATGTCATACGATTTTATAAAAATATTAAAAGACAAACCATCGCGAGCTGTCATTCGGGCAAGCACTTCTGAAAGTTTTTCGTTTTTATTATTTTTAAAATACTTTGTTATTAACAATTTAGGCTGTTTAGAAACACTTGATTCGACATCATGGGGGGATTCACATTTCTTTTTAAGATTTAGTCCATGTATCGTTTTTAAGTGAGTATGAAGGCCACTTGTGGATCCTCCTGTACACTTTATTTCTTTCGCGCACTTTTTACATTTAGCAACCTGTCCGTTTTTTTCAATCAAAAAATGATTCCAAACTGAAGTTTCGTCCTGTCCTTTTCGGTGCTCCGTAAATGTATTCATCTTTCAGGGGGTATAGCAGTTTATGCCTATTAATTTTAATATTTGTAAATTAATTACACTCTAACTTACATTAATACAAATATAAACTTACCGTATCATATAATTCATATGGATTAATCAGTATTTAAATACCGTTATATAATTTTCAATTATTAGAAATAAAACCAGAAAACAAGTGCACATAATCCACACACCACAAGACACAACGGAATGAAAAATAAAATTGAAAATATAAAATATAATTTTTACTTGTAAACACTACAGCTGATTTGCAAAATTAAACAATCTAATCTAAACTATTTAATAATTTTTGTGTTACACACTTTATGTATTTGTATAAACGAGACCTATTCATTGGGTAGTAGACGTAAAACATAAACAATCGCTTTATATTGCCGACACCGCCGCTTCTCGATGTTGCCATACTCGGCTCGGTATGTGTAATAAATGTGCCTGATATAGATTTTAATACAATGAAATTGTTTGTACAGTAGAGAACCGAAAATCGGAATCAATTGGGGACTGGGGTTGTTCAGGTTAGGGATTTGTTCCGATTACGGTCTATGTACGAAAAAATATATTAACCAGTCCGATGTTCAAACTTTTCTCCGTTGCGTGTCGCTTGTGTTGAATTTCTCCGTTGCGTCGCTTCGTGTTGAATTTTCGTCGATTTTAAGCCTAACGAAAATTTTTATAATAATAATCGAGGCTATCGTATCGTTAAAAATTATTTCTGCATTTTGTACAAACAAAATAAATATATTGAAGAATATAAAAACATGAAAATTATACTTTAGAAGTAAATCTAGTATCAAAAACGTTCGATTCAGCACGACACAGTCCGACTGAAAATCGTGCCGATTACCGGCGGTTCCGATTACCAGGGTGCCGATTTACTACTCTCTACTGTATATCTTCAAAAAAATTTCTTGTAATTAATTAATATTATTTTAAATTAGATTTATATTGTGCATAAATTCAATTTTTATCAACTAATGTAATACCAAAATACCGGTATTTT
Source organism: Centruroides vittatus (assembly GCF_030686945.1). Classification (NCBI taxonomy): domain Eukaryota; kingdom Metazoa; phylum Arthropoda; class Arachnida; order Scorpiones; family Buthidae; genus Centruroides; species Centruroides vittatus. The sequence goes on along the minus strand of NW_027120692.1, from coordinate 1,547,345 downwards.
TACATAAATACCGGTTTTTAATAACGGACAAAAATCGTCCGGGATTCTGGTATTCGGGATCCCGGAATCCCGGTATTGTAAGCCCTACCCCTGACCAAGCGATTTCTTCTCCTTCGTCACCCCCAGGGGCGGACTGGCCATGTGGAAAATGTGGAATATTCCACATGGGCCGTATACAATTTGGGCCGTTTTTCTGAATATATACATAATATACCTTTTTGTTCAGTTTTATTTCAAAAATTTCATTTGTAGCCCTTGGATTGGTTTATTTTTGTGTCTTTAAGGGTGATAGAATTGTTTACAAATGCACATATACTTTCGTAGGCGCTTGACCCATTTTCAAGACTAAATGAAGCCCAAGGGAGTATATGTACTGTCAGGGCCGGATTTACCAATCCAGGGGCCCTGGGCACAAATTCGGTGGGGGTCCCCCCTTTAAGAGTAGACAAATTTGATGATTTAGAAAGTTTACACAAAATACTGTACTTTCAATTAGATTTGAACTAGGAAGTTTTAATTTTATTTAAAAATAAGGTTATTGTAAACATACATATATTTTATAGCGTAAAACTAATTATTTTAATTTAACTGAAAAATACCAATGTGAAATTTTTTCCGGAAATTTTCCGATGTTTCATAGGGTTTTTCCCGGGTTTGGTTTTCTCTGCCTGTTGCTCTCGTGATTAGGCCACACTAGGCTGTCGCGGTAATAGAAAACATAATTTTTTTTTAGTTTTGTGAAGGCCCCTATTTTGTGGGGGCCCTGGGCACAGGCCCCAAATGCCCTTATGTAAATCCGGCCCTGTGTACTGTACATATACATTCGTAAACAATTCTACCACCCCTTAAAGACGCAAAAATAAACCAACCCAAGGGGTTACCGTAATTGCAAGGACTATCTGGTAATTTAACCCCACTTCACTGCACATTTCATATAGAGCTGTAAAGTTTTGCCATTGCTTTGTATCGTTGCATTCACTTTTTTGGTTTTTTGCAAATTTTTACTATTAATCTATTGTGGTTTATCCGAATTATAGGAAAAGGTATGTTAAATATTTGAAATTTTACGGAAATAGAATTTTTAATGTAGAATTTCGAATTTTAAATATCCAAGTTAGAATTTCTGTTTAATAATAAATGTTACTATTAATTTCCAAAATTGAAACTTAAAATGTTTGAACTAGAAAATTATTAATATTTTAAAAAGAATTCAGACTTAGAACTGGACAGTAATAAATACAAAATCCAGTTATGAGAATGTTTCAACTTCGCATTACTTTCAATGATGAACTGGCCTTGAGGTTCACACGTGGTTTTGTACAATAAAAGCTCGATATAACCGTTATAAGATCGATGAAATATATTTGATAAATATATCAGATATACCTATGCTAATTTATGAATATATGAATAAACGTTTGTGATTTACCCGTACTGTTTTTTTTTTTTTTTTTTTATGTGCGACCCGTTTCAATTCGAAAGTTCCAAATGTGGCCCTTAGAAAAAGGTTGCCCATCCCTTGCAACAGTAAGAGTCGCGCTCTGAATTCTCTCTTCTCTGGTTCTCATAACGATATAAACTGCTACGAACTGCTAATTACAATTATTTTATTTATTTGATATAAGCAGAAAATGTTTTTAATAATTATTTTCTTTATATTATAAATGCTTTAATTAAAAATAGTCTATTTTATAGGTTCGGACAACTAGGATTTTACATATTTGATAATAAGTTTTAAAAAAGCTATTTTTTCCTTTCAGGTTAGTAAAAAGTAGGTTATAGGTTATAACATCACAAAATATATTTGGTATATAAATGGTTTGGTTCGATCCCTTATAATTTTTAATTTGCAGAATGGAACCACAGCGTGAGAAAAAAGAAGCAAAGGGAGGTCAAGAAAAGTTGAGACTAAAAAGAAAACATGATTTGGAGTTAGTAGCTGGACAGGGCTACAGTATACAACAAATGTTTAATAAAAACTTAAAATGCCAGTCTGAAAATATGTCTAACAACGACAATGTGAATGAATGGGAAAATATAAATAAAGATATTAGTATTCAAGAAATTGAAAATAATAGGCCTATATCTGCAACTAAAACCGACGTAGATAATATCGATAATGCTCAAACTGATCAAAACAAATTTGAGAAAGAGAAAAATAAAGAAATTTTGCAAGAAATGGAAGTCAGTATTCCAATTCTAGAGGGCAACGAGTCTAATACATTTTTTATAAAACCGCATTACAGTAATATAGATGATTTCTTCTAGTATCATCCGAAACAACCTACCAAAAAAACACCGTTTAATACTAAAATTTATAATAGAAAAATAGATTGTCAAAATCGTAAATGGCTAACATTTTGTGAAGAAAATAACAAGTTGTACTGTTCGATCTGCTTAGCATACGGACGAGATTCAGAAGACAATGTTTTTATCAAAGGTTTTAATAATTGGCATTATGTTCATCAATATGTCGAAAGGCATGAGAAAAGCAAGTTTCATGACGAAAATGCTGTTCGCCATTTCATGCGCACGAAAAACTGTTCAAGCATTATTACACAATTGAAATCGATACAAAATGAAAATTCGTTTTAATCGTAACGTTGTAAAACGAATAATTGATATTATTAAATTGATTGGCAAAAGAGGGTTAAGTTATAGATGCAAACGAAATGAGGGTCTTTATATATTGGACGATGACAATGTAGATCATGGAAACTTTTTAGAAATGATATTACTTTTGAGCAAACATGACGATATTTTGAAAAAGCATTTGGATAGTTGCATTAAGGAGAGTAAAAAAATTCACCAGTCAAATTTAGATAAGAGAACACAAGGACGTGGAAACTTAGTTACATTTTTATCAAAAACTACTGTAAACTACATACTTGAAGCAATATCGAAACTAATTAAAAACAAAATTTCGAAAGAAATAAATGATGCTGGAATGTATAGTATTCAGATTGACACCACACAAGATATAAGCGTTCAAGATCAATGCGCAATTATAGTGAGATACGTAAATAAATACATAAATGAGAGACTTTTAGCCATCGTCATTGTGGAATCATCAACGGATGAAACTTTTTACAATATTATAAAAGATATATTAGGAAAAAATAATTAGGACATTACCAAATGTATCGGAAATTCTACTGATGGTGCTAGTAATAAGCGCGGGAAATATCGTGAGTTTTCTGCTCACATGCTAGAAGCTATCCCGGAGCATGTTCGTGTATGGTGCTACGCCCAGTTTTGAATTTAGTTATTTCTGACATTACTCAGTCATCAATTGCTGTAGCTTCATTATTTAGTCTATTAAATTTAATAGCAATTTTCATTCGAGAATCGTACATTCGAATGAATGTGTGGATTTCTTTTAGTAAAGATACTAGGCGTAAAAAATTAAATACGATAGGAGAAACGCGATGGTGGGCCAAGGATGTAGTCTTGAAGAAAGTGTTTGGTAATTTTGCTAATCCTAAAGATGGCTTATATGTTGAATTAATATTAACATTACAGTATTTTGCTACATCAATAAACATTCAACCAAACATACGAATAAAAGCAAAATCTTTTCTAGATTCCTTAATAAAATATGAAATAGTTTTTACAGCTGAACTTTTCTTACAAATATTTGATATTACAACACCGATTTCAAATTATTTGCAAGAAAGAAGCATAGATTTCATCAAAGCTCATCCTATGGTTATGAATGCAATCAAATTATTAAAGGATATATCGCGAAAATTTAAAGTTGTAAAGCACTCTGCTGATGTGTTTGTAAATTATGTTAATAATAAACTGGATGAAATGCAGTGTGATGTCGAAGTTGAACATACATTACCGGATATTAGAATACGCAAAAGAAAGCAAATGGACAGTGGAGAAACTACGGACGAACCGGTAAGAGATTCATTCAAGAGGTATGAAATAAGTAATTACAATCACATACTAAATACTGCAATTCAAAGCATGGAAAATCGTTTTACAAAAAACCAATTATTTTATAATGACTTTGCATGTTTGCATCCAAAAAATTTTTCTGAAAATACTCCAGAAAATGCATTCCAAAAATTAAGCAGCATTTTAATACAATTTAATCCAGAAGCAACTCAACACAATATTATTTCAGAATTGCAACATTTTAAAACCTCATGGAATATTTTAAAGGAAAATGTCAGTGAAACTCATCAAATTAAACGAAAATGAACATTATTTTGACGATCAAGTAGAAAATGATAAAGACTCGATTTCATCCTCATACTGCAAAGCTTGCAAAAATTGCCCTATTTGTTGTTACAACATATTATTCAGATATAACATGTTAAGTGGCGCTTATTCTATACTTGGTCAAGCATACAAATATTTACTATCTATGTCTGTAACACAAGTGTCCTGTGACACAGAGCTTTTCTATGTTAAAATTCATTAAAAGCAAACTAAGATCAAGTATCAGACAAGAAAATCTGGAAGCCTTCATGTTAATGTCAGCAGAGAAGAATATTTTAAATGAAATAGATTCTGATGATGTCATTAATATTATTGCTCAACAAAGCGAACTTCTAAATAAAAAATTAATGTTGTAGACTTGTGTTTATTGTAATTTTTGTCAATGTTATATTTTGAATATATTTAAATATAAATTGAAAAAATACATTTTTTTTATTTATGAGCTGGGCTGGTAATAATTTTTTCCACAAAAACATTTTAGGGCCAGTTCGCCCCTGCTTATCCGGATTTCATTTTGGGTGATAAAAGTAAAAGGCTAAAGACTACACCGTCTCAACTGTTAATAAAAGATATTTAAAACACGACAGTAATAAATTAATTAATGAAATTTGAATATATAATATATTTATTACGAAATTAAAATTTTATTAATATTCAGGATAACTTGTGGTTAAATATACATAGCTTTTGTTTACACTCCTATAATTATTAATGCTCAGGCCATGCGGAAACATAATATACTATATATTTATTGCATTAACCTTGGATACTGTAAACAGTACCTACAGCCGAAGACATATCGAAATTCAGGTTTGAATTCCACAATCGTTCGATTGATTGTTACACAACTATATTGCATTTTCGTTCGTTAGTAATTTTCTCGGCTTATTAATAAAAGATATTTCAAACAGAAAAGTACTCAATTGATTAATGAATTCTGAATATATAATATATAAATTACGAAATTAAAATTTCATCGTAATTTAGCATCGGTTCTTCTGGTTAAACATAAATCTACCTTTAATTTACTATCCTACAGTTATTAATGCTTAGATTCCGTGTGAAAACACAATATACTATATATTTATTGCATTAACCTTGAATTCACTACACTACTGTAATTACGATGAAGCACAAATCCAAACTCAGGTTTGGTATGCACAATCGTTAAATTGATCGTAATCGAGTTAATCCAGTATATTGCATTTTTATCTGCGCGCAGTCCTTGCGATCTTTCATTTTACAGACACACGTAACACCTTTACGTTTGATTTTAATAATCTAACTAACGTATAATTCAAATTTCTAAGTATATTTGAATAAAATTAGTAAGTGTTACGAAGTAATGGAAAAGTTTTTGGCAAGAATTCAAGCCGAAGACGACTATAGCAGAAAAAGACAAAATATGAACACAGAAAGAAGAGATATGTTTGAACTGCGTTTTATCGTCGTTAACATCTATAGCAAGAGTTTACGGAAATACTTTCTTCGTCCCTTGTTCCTGCCACGACCGAAATGATGTTAATGTTAACCAAATTCTAATAAAATCTCATTCATTCTTCATCGAATGTTTCTACCGGATTTTTTTTTGTTTGGTGTTTTCCATGATGATACCGGTTTTGTCAAAGATGATTCCTTTTTTTTATTTTATTTTTTATTTTTAACTCTTTCCGCCCTGTGGGCACTAAGAGGGCCTCTTTTAGAAGGCCCATTATGGGTTCGGCCAGGCCCACAATGGGGCGACCGGGGGCACGAGGCCCGACATATCCGAACGGACCATCCCCCCGAAAAATACCTGGGGATTTTCGATCCGTTCGGATTCGATCTCGGGTCCCCCAGAGCTGTAGGCTGCCACCTTGACCGCTCGGCCATCCGGCCGTCTGAGAGATGATTCCTTGTCAATTGTTGTTCTTTCTTATCAAGAATAACGTCACCTTTGCCAAAATGACTGTTGCTATTTTGGTTTTAAGTTACGCTCTCACTTTCAGTATTACAAAAAGAGTAAAATTAACCCCGAATTTTAAATTGACGAAATCAAAATATTTCTGTCGTAAAGAATTGTACGACGTGATTAAATACACTAGAATTACCGTTTCTGTTATTGTTGTATGTTTATCTATTTGTGGTCAAGCATTCAATATTTTTTATTTCTATCCTGCATTAGAGAAAGGAAAGTTATACCGGCAAGAAGCACTTTTTTGCAGCGTAGAAGTTGGAATTTTTATTAATTTAATTAACGGTGGAATAGCACATCTCTGTTGTTTTCTTTTATTGTTTACAATCATACTAATAAAGATTTTCCAGAAGCTATCTGAAAATTTGCAACTATTAAAAATGAATCATCCGAATTTGGAAACAGAATTAGAAGAAATTATGATACAACACAACGAACTTTGGAACTATGTGAACCAATTGAATGGCCCATTTAATTACGTATTGACAATTTTGTACAGTTGTATAATAATGGAAAGCAGTCTACTTTATTATATTCTGATTTTTTCGAAAATGGACTTTGCATTGAGCGTTTACATGTGCATAATTTGTGCTGCAATATCGTTTGGTTGTGTTTTAGTAGGATTTTTACTATCCACTTTCACATCTATTGTAATTTGTGTATCGCATTAAATGCTCTATTCTATATTTTACTCTACTTGTAACATGTTTTTCTTCTTTCTTTCAGATGCAAACATCGTTTCAGGACATTCGAAGATTCGCTCAATGCGATCTGAAATTGGAACAGAAATTAAAAGTAAAGCTTCTGTTATAAAATATAATTAGCGATACTTTTTAATTTGCGTAAAATAATTTTATGAATTTCGTACAGATTGTGAATTTTATGAAACGATTTGGGAAGGCATCTTTATGTTTATCAATCAACGGTTTCTTCGATATTACCAAGAAGTTTCCTGTCAAGGTATGCGAGTCAATAAACTTTTTCAATATATTAATACCTTACCTATATATAAATTTGAATTTGCAGATGTCTAGCACTCTATATTCTGTGTTTTCGAGTCTGTTAAATTTTAGGACCGTTTCCAAGAAGAAAAACTGCTCTTACTGAGACTTGAACTCAAGAATCTATCTCTTTGAATATAATTTCATCTCATATCTTTTTAATTAATAAATCTTAATTAATTTATTTATATGTGGAAAATTAGATAAACTATTATCGTTTCTTGTCACATTATTGTCATATTGTGATAATTTACATTGTTGAAATTAGAACGAATTTTTCGAATGATATTTTATTTATATTTTGAAAAATTGCTGAAATAAATTTAAACGTCGTATCGATTTTAATATTTGAAATAAAATTTCAATACTGCGTATTTTAGTTCGTAACCAATTTAATATTAAATTCTTTCATATAGAAGAAAATTATAAGAGTTAAGTAATTCTCTTATTGTAATAACTTTGGAATCGATAATAATAACCGAAAGATAATAAGCGGAAGTAATTAGCGATCGAGGTGTCGCACATAAATTACCTAACGCTATTTTTATAGTTTTAAACTACTGACAACACCTGTACTGTTTCGGGCGTTATCGCATATATTTTACTCACCCCAAACTTACGTAACGCATATCTTCGATTAATCTAATTAATTCCATTAAGGAATAGAACAAGTGACGTGGATAGAACGTTACATTTTACTATTATATGTATAACGTAGAAAGCAATGACATAAACATTACGGTTAACTTTGCAATACTGCAGGAGAAAAACTGGCAAATCATGTTACCCAAGAGTTAAAAACCTAGTATGACCTGACACTATTGTATACATTCCACTTTCTTGTATCGCATCGGAAACGATTACTTCATATTCACTTATCCATATGTAGTGTACTGTACATTGCTTAATTTCTGGACAGCCTCGAAAGAAATAAACTAAGGCATTTATGCAATTCATATATTTATAGCACGATAAGCAGTTGACCATTTATGCTTATACGGGAATAATATACTTTTGTACTTACCACTTGTTCGTATATTGATGTATGTAAATATATTGCAGCTGTATATTAGAAATATTTGTCTAACATGTTAAAAGTGAAGAGCAAATAAAACTAGAAATGTAAAAAATTCAAATAAGTAAGTTTCAAAATTAACTACAAATTACATTGTGTTAAATAAATTTTGCCATTTTGAATAAGTCAATTTTTCATTTTGTCAGCATCATATTAATGTCATCTTAAACCATTCTTGTGAATGTAATTAAATTTGCATTATGATGATATATATTACGTAACAACCACACGCAGTGTTACCAAAAGGATAAAATACAAAATTTTATAATTATTTTTTTTCAACATAGGCCTTCTTTATAGAATTTTCGATTTCTTTTTTAATTGTATAAACAAATGGATTATCGTTAAACCATTTAACAAGACATAAACATCAAGATTCATTTAACAAGATTCAAACAAAAGTTTATTTTTAAATCTCTGTAACTTAATAAAATAATTACGTTGTTCAAATAATTATATTATAATTATATAAGTATCCAAATAAATATTAAGTTTATCGTACTAAATGTGCATTGCAGCATTTTCCAGTTGTTTAAAATAGTCTCCTGCGTGCTTTGGGTGGATTTTCACGCTTACTGTATATAGTAACAAGGAAAAGTGTTGACTTTAATAAATCTTAAACTAACCTATTTCTGTATTTATTTTGTGAGAAATTCGAAATAATGAACATAATTTTAAACAAATTTTTTAAATTTTGAGTACGTAAAGTTGGAAGGAAATTACATCACGTATATAGGAAAGTCTGTCAGAAATGACATATGGAAAAATGTATTGTACATACATTTATAAACAACGAAATCTGTATAATTAAACAAAAGTTTTCATTATATACAGGCAACTGTCTTAGACAGGTTTAATGAAAATTACATTTTAATATATTCTGCATTACCTTTACTTACGAACGAATAATGAATTCCACGCTGTAAATGGTAATTATACAGATCATAGTAAGATCAGTATTATTATTGATTCTTAATACCGACTGTATTAATCACATGTTAATCCATTTAAGTTTCTGTTTCCGTAGCCGTTTATAATAACTACATGTATGGATCCGGCAGACACTTATTAGGAACGATGCATTTCAACAAAGCCATTTCTTATCTTTAAAATACATCCACAAATACATACTTAGCTTAAAAACTTCAAGTAAATGAAAGAGCAGAAAAGAAATTAAAGAAAAATATACTGCCGAACACAAAACTTGCAGAAAAGTAGTTTAATATTGTGAAATTTTGATAATTCGGAATTGTCTTCATTCTCCTTGTGATTTTCCCGTTGGATTGAAGAAAATCAATTGGAGATAATAGGGATGGTCGAGTAAACATACTTGTAGTGTCGCACTTAAGGAGTTGTAATGTCGACAAAAGCGGCTTTGTGCCACTTTAACACTGCAACATTAATTCTGTTTTGACAATTTACTATATCTTTTTATTGTCAACAGAATCGAGCTAAGTCGATATGGCAGCATTAGCAAGAGGAGCTACTGGAATCTGTCACCCATTCTCATGCATAATTAGTCATTCATTAGTCACAAAAAATTTTGGAATAATATAAGAGTGGTTTTAAGCACACTATAATCTGATGTAAGTGCATTAAAGACATGTTCCGATTAATAACTATTTCCTTACGTACTGTATGTAATCAATACTGTTTATGACCGTAATTAATCAAAGAAAATCAGAGAAAAAAAGCAAATAACGGAAAGAAAAGCGTTTGTAAGAAAACGATTAATAACGAAATTGCATTCTGTCGATTCGAATAGATGTGATAACTATTCCAATGTGAAATTAATTGTACATAAATTAGAAAATTTTGCGATGTTAGACAAAGAAAATTGCAATACGCGACAAGAAAAGTATAAACAAAAGGGAGAGAACGAAATGAAAAAATTCACGTCCAAAAAAAAAACAGGGAAAAATGACGCTTGCTCGTTAGGAACAAGCCCGATTTTAGAAAGGCCGCGGTGATATGAGAACCGGGTTAGTGCAAATTTGACGATTCTAATGTTATATTTTTTTCAGTCTAAAAAGAGGAAGGAGAATTATTCCATTTCACAAATGCAGTCGAGGAACTTTATAAAATTATCCCACAGATTGCACTTCCTCCGTGAGTTACACAGCTTCCGAAAGACTACTCATCGAAGGAAATGGAGGAAAAACTGCGGATTGGAACAACTGTCAACTTTACCAAAAATGAACATTAGAGTGGCAGGGAGAGGACTCCAAATAAAAGGCAAGAGGACTGATGACGACACAAGTTCGTCTGCCTAAGTTGTGTGTGTTAAACACTTCCACTGATTCTATGCCAATGTAAACGTTTATAAACCTAATGAAAAAATTGTTGTTATTTAACTTTTAAATGCGTAGTGAAATGCATTATTTTCAGCGCGCTGTCTCTCGACTTCCTCATCCATCCCGAACTTCACAGTTCTGGTACTCGACCGCTCGCGCGAAACTCACAGACTGATGTAGTGATGTCAGTCCTGACTTGGGCATTGCTGACATAACGGTTATATATGTTTACGTATATAATTATAATATAATTATCTGAACAACGTAATTATTTTATTAATAATAATAGCATACAAAGAACACATGCATCGGGAAGATCTTGATGCACACGAAAATCTATTTCATATTTGTGAAAAAAGTATTTGTGTACCAGAGCCTCTTTAGCCGCCACTCGAAAACATCGAGTGACGTTTCCACTTCTCAGAACGAGGACCTAGGCTTTGGATTTTGGGAAGCAGTGTTATTATTATGTGACGGTGTTGTATACGGTAACGAAGCGTAATATGTAAATGATTGGATGCGACGAACAAACTAGATAATAGTTCAATTGTGAATGTTGTCGTGAGAGGTGTTTATAAGGATGTGTTGTAATGAGACTGATGAATCCGTCTAATCTTTAAATAATAAAATTCGTGCTACTACTACTTCTTCTTTTTCGCCCTTAATACAGTGAAGCCTCGGTTGGGTCAGGTACCAAAGATTTCAATTTCTTTTTATCTTTCCACTACTCCTCTGCAAACACCACCGTTACATCGTCAGTCTTTTTTCTTAGATCTTCGTCGATCTTGTTCGTTTACCTCTTTCTGGGTGTAAAATTTGTGCTGATTGATGGATTAATACTTACCTGAGGCCGAAGACAAGTTATTGCACTCCAAACTGTGTCAGATAGAGCGTATAATTTGTGGTATATCTGTTGCTAAATACATAGTAATCCTGTAATAATAAATGTCATATCTATTATATAACGATATTAACAATCCTTCGATTTGAGTTGTGGGGTTCTACGTCAGATGAAAGCGTGCTTCTGGGCATTAAACTACTGTACGAAATTATTCCACTAGAAATCTAACAACCGTACGATATTCTAAAATAAAAGTTTATAAATAAACGGCCTTAGAATGTAAAAATCATCTTTATTGTTTCTGTAATAATAGTATCAAAACAATTATCGAAACAATTATTACATTTTCAAGTGAATTATATGAATTATTTATTTTGTTTTTTGTTTCAAAATTACTGTATTTTCATACAGTATTTGAACAAGTCAATATTAGTTTATCTTCATACAGTTTCAAATACATGATAGTGGCTTATATAGCATAAATGCTTCGTCTGGTAAGCCAGATGAAACATTATGAAAAGAAAGAAATTTTTCTAAAATGAAATACTGCTTATATGGTTGAATATAAGAAAAGAAGGTATTAAATTTAAAAAAATCTTGTAAAAATGCTAGAATAATTGCTTTTATGTGGTATGATAATATATTTTTAAAATTTTGGCAACACTTTACGTTATGTTCTACCTGTCACAGTAATGGCATAATGGCTCATCTATTTCGCGCTATATCATTGTCACAGTAATTCGGTGAATATAATATATACACTTTTTAAATTATATATTGTTTTTGTAAGAATTATATTTAGTTAAATATTTTGTTATCTTTTTTTCCAATAGACGGCGCTATGTGTAACTCAAAACATCTACTGTAAATAAAGATTAATTGATTCATATCGCTATTTGAGTGTGAAATATACGACATGATCTAAGTTAAAAGAATTTGAACGTAACTAACGAGTTTTGTAGCAATTGGTCGAACGGTCTAGGAGTGTACAGAGAGCAAACAAACATACATCCTCATTTATCTATACAGATAATAGTACTGTTGCTAAACCTAAAACAGTACAGTATATGCCAAATTTATAAAACATATTGTTTTATTCAATGAAATTTTAATATTTAAAATGTTAGGTGTCCTTTATGTCTTCAGATGCATAATCCATTGCTTGTTACAAAAGGAAAATGGGACAGTTGCCACATGAAGGAGATTGGGCACTTGCCCTTCCTAGAGTCAAGTAAAAATTTCTTTATATAATCTAAAAGTGATTGCGATATGTAACCTTTAATCCTCAACGATAACTTTTGTCTTCTTTTTTTAACTCTTTCCACCCTGTGGGCACTAAGAGGGTCTTTTTTTTTAACAAGCCCATTTTTGGTTCGGCCAGGCCAACAATGGGGCGGCTGGGTGGTGAGGAACAGAGCCCGACATATCTGGACAGATCACTTTCCGAAATATTCCTGGATATATTTTAAGCAACAGCGTCTTTGTTACAACTTAACGATTTTTTAGTATATGTTTTATATGCAATTTTTATAATTTTCAGTTATTTATGTTTTAAAGATAATCTTTTATTCGTTGCTATATTTATTTTTAAATGAAAAATCTGTATTGAAACTTCATATTCTTCGATAGGAAAGTTTGAGGAAAATGACATAGAAATTAAATTTTCGTAGTTTATTTTAGTTTACCGAATGAATCGAATAGCAACGAATATCCAGTTTTATTCCTCGATTGTTATTCTGTCGAGCAATCGGGGTCAGTTTCTGGAAATCAAAAAAACTACCACAAAATGGGTGTCGCATTGACGTGGCTTTGTGGCTTAACGTGTGAAAATTTTCTCGAAGTTCTAAAGATAATTTTTTCCACAGACTAAGAACACCCGACAGAAATTTGAAATGTTTTTAAGTACAGTTTTTTTAAGCAGTTTTTTTGTCAATTACGCTAAAACACAAAGCAATAAATGTGTTGAATCTATTGTTTTATTCAGGTAAAAACGGAAACATAAAACATATTGTGTCAATTTGAGAAAGATCATGGTGGTATGATTAAGTAAAGATTTTCCATTATATGGTGAGTAACCAAGGCTGCTCAGAATGCTGATGTCAAACTTCACAGCAGAAAGTTATACGAATAAACGTTGCGTTGAACTACTTCTAAAACTAATGAAATTAAATGAATAGTGACGCATGAATATGAATTCTGTTCGTTTGATAATTTGGGTAACGTAGATATTCAAATTTTAACACTGATCAGTAGTATTGACAGGTGTAATTGAATTGAATACACGTGGACCTTGATCCCAACCAAATTTCTCGAATTTCTAGCATTATGTTCAATACCGTATATAATGAATGCACTATATATCTAAAAATAAAAAATATGGAAAAGTTAATTGATCCGAAATTTATTTTATTTATTACTAAGTATTTGTTTTTATTTCTAGGAATAAAAGCGGTATTTAATAATCAGTTTTTACTGAGAAATTCTTAGCAGTTGTAAACAAACTTATTTATTATCATTAAAGTACAGGTTTTCACTCAAGCGGCAATGGTATTTTGTGCATAAGAAAGGAATTCATTTTGAATAATATTGCCGCGGCTCACTCTTCCCATCGTGTCATTCATGGTGCAGTGGTCAGCGTCCTCGCCTATCAAACGGTAGGTTTCCGGTTCGAGCCTCTTTGACATGGTTTTTTTTTTTTTTTTTGGATGTACATTCTCCTGGTCTGAGAACAAATGTAACTCTGTTATCATTTACATATTTCAACCATATCCTCACCGTATATAATCGCGAGCTCTCAGGTGGAGCGACACCTTATCTGGCACTGCAAGCTGCAGTGAGTGTAAGTTTTCTAAGTGAATAAATACCCCTTTGTATTCCTATAGACTGGTTGCTGTTCGTCTACGCGACAATATTATACTAAGTCTACTTAATAAAACGCAATTAAAATTCAAAAATCCATACTCAATAAATAGGTTTCCTGTTAACTGGTAATGCGAAATTATCAGAAAATATTTCTAGTTTTCTGTCAATTGATTGTCTGTTGAGAAGGGAAGTGAGAGTTAGGAATACGCATTGAATGGTTTAACGACTTTTTTATATTTTTTAGTTATTCTACTGGATTAATTAAAATTGTTTGCTCTGTATTATATTTCTGTGTAGTTGATAATAGAAGTAATGAGTATATATATTCAGCTTACATATAAAAATTAGAACAGTGTACAGAAGATTATATAACTGTGGTGCTTACACAATGCCAAAATAAATTTATTGTAATACCATTTAATAAAAAACTAGTCAGCTTAAAAATTAGTAAATTAAGTTTTTCTAAATGTGTGTAATTGTTTAATTATATATTCTTCATTAATAGTTCTGTTTTGTTTTTCTTATTTTACATTATTGGGTGATTAAAATTTTTAACCCTTTTCATCTCTCGAGCGGGGAAGAATTTCCAAAACTCCCTTTTTAATGTGCATTTGCATGGAATATTTAACTGTATACTAAATTTCAACTTTCAACTCCTAACCGTTCGGGCTCAGCGCTTATTGTTATTATTATTATTATTATTAACTCAACTCAATTATATTATAAGATAAATTATATATTATTCGAAAATTTCATTCTAATTTCAACAATTAAAATCATCACGATACGAAAACAATGTGACAAGTAACGATAATAGTTAATCTAATTTATCACAAATAAATAAATTAAGATTTATTAATTAAAATGTTCTGAGAAAAATTATATTCAAAACGATAGATTCTTGAGTTCAAGTCTCAGTAAGAGCAGTTTTTCTTCGTGGACACGGTCCTTAAGTTTAAGAGACTCGAATACACAGAATTCAGAGCGCTGGACATCTACAAATTAAAATTTATATATGTAACACAATAATATATTAAAACAGTTTATTGACTCGCATACCTTGACAGGAAACTTCTTAGTAACATCGAAGAAACCGTTGACAGATAAACATAAAGATGCCTTCCCAAATCGCTTCATAAAATTGACAATCTGTACAAAAGGTTTTACAATTACTTTATGCAAATTATAAAGTATTGCTAGTTCTATTTTATAACGGAAGCTTTACTTTAAATTTCTGTTCCAATTTCAGATCGCATGGAGCGAATCTTCGAATGTCCTGAAACGACGTTTGCATCTGAAAGAAAGAAGAAAAACAAGTTACAAGTAGAGTAAAACAGAATAGAGCATTTAATGCGATACACAAATTACAATAGATGTGAAAGTGGATAGTGAAAATCCTACTAAAACACAACCAAACGTTATTGCGACACAAATTATGCACATGGAAACTCTCAATGCAAAGTCCATTTTCGAAAAAATCAGAATATAATAAAGTAGACTGCTTTCCATTATTATACAACTGTACAAAATTGTCAATACGTAATTAAATGGGCCATTCAATTGGTTCACATAGTTCCAAAGTTCGTTGTGTTGTATCATAATTTCTTCTAATTCTGTTTCAAAATTCGGATGATTCATTTTTAATAGTTGCAGATTTTCAGATAGCTTCTGGAAAATCTTTATTAGTATGATTGTAAACAATAAAAGAAAACAACAGAGATATGCTATTCCACCGATAATTAAATTAATGAAAATTCCAACTTCTACGCTGCAAAAAAGTGCTTCTTGCCGGTATAACTTTCCTTTCTCTAATGCAGGATAGAAATAAAAAATATTGAATGCTTGACCACAAATAGATAAACATACAACAATAACAGAAACGGTAATTCTAGTGTATTTAATCACGTCGTACAATTCTTTACGACAGAAATATTCCGATTTCGTCAATTTAAACTTCGGGGTTAATTTTACTCTTTTTATAATACTGAAAGCGAGAGCGAAAGTTAAAACCAAAATAGCAATAGCCATTTTGGCAAAGATGACGTTATTCTTGATTAATAAGTACAACGATTGACAAGGAATCGTCTCTGACAAAACCGGAATTGTTACGGAAAACATCAAACAGAAATGTATCCAGTAGAAACATTCGATGAAGAATGAATGAAGTTTTGTTATAATTGGGTGAACATTAACGTCATTTCGGTGGTGGCAGGAACAAGGGACAAAGAATGTATATCCGTAAACTCTTGCTATAGAGGTAAACGAAGATAAAACGCAGTTCAAACATATCTCTTCTTCTGTGTTCAATTCATTTCTTTTTCTGTTGTACTCACTTTCGGTTTCAATCTTTGCCAAAAAGTTTTCCATTATTTCGTAACACTCACGTAATTTTATGCAAATATAATTAGAAATTTAAATTATACGTTCGTTAGATTATTAAAGTCAAGCGTAAAGATGTTACGTGTGTCTGTGAAATGAAAGATTGCAAGGACTGCGCGCAGATAAAAATGCAATATACTCGTGTTACGATCAATTAAACGATTACGGATACCAAACCTGAGTTTGGATTTGTCCGTCATCGTAATTACAGTAGTGTAGTGAATTCAAGGTTAATGCAATAAATATATAGTATATTGTGTTTCCACACGGAATCTAAGCATTAATAACTGTAGAATAGTAAACTAAAGGTAGATTTATGTTTAACCGCAAGAACCGATGCTAAATTACGATGAAATTTTAATTTCGTAATTTATATATTATATATTCAGAACTCATTAATCAATTGAGTACTTTTCTGTTTGAAATATCTTTTATTAATAAGCCGAGATTGTGTATCTTCATCCTTTTATTTTAGGTACCAAAAATGCAATTCGGACAAGTAATTCTTAAGGAAGTTTTAATGATCAATTCTATTAAAGGTAGTGAATGGTCTAATCATAATAAACGTAATCGCCAACTATTGACCGAGTGGAGAAAACCACTAAATATTGGTAGTTGATCGTGTGGTTCGTGCTTGCCAACGGGATGACCATGTGGAGTTTTACGGGTTTTCTTCCTTAAATAGGGGCCAGTTTCCCTTAAATGATCTTCTGAAAGTTACTCCCCCTTCGCTTTTGGCAGATCGTCCATGTGTCGCATTACCGTAACCAAATAAAGTAAACATAATCAAAATAGAAGCAATCCATTTAGTAATTGTGCAATTCATTTAGGAATAAACCGAATCCTCATATTAATAAATCTTTCAATGAATGGGTTCGCTCGTAATACTTATATTGAAATAGACTCCCATTGTCTTGGCTTTTAGCTAATGAGAAGAGACAACAGCTATTTTTACCAGCGCCGGATCATCGAATAGACAAATGAGGCAAATGTCTAGGGCCCGGTTTTTTGAAGGGCCCGGTCAAATTGTCTACTGTATTTTGAAAAGATTTGTAAATAAGATAGTTTACTTTTCTGTTGGACAACTGTATATAATAAACAAATAAAAACATATTGTTTTTTATATTGTTATTATGAATTCTAAAATCTAAAGAAAATATGTTCTTATTAGTGATGTAACGAATATTCGGTTACTACCCGGTATTCGGCCTATTCGGCCGAATACCGAATATCTAAAAACAGGAGTAAGAAATAACAAAAACACAGTAAATTAATCATTTTGGTAACTTTTATTAATGCTGAAAATTAAATTATAATTATTAAAGTTAATAAGAAATAGCATCTAACTCTAGTATTAAATTATTTCGTAATTAAATAATATTATAGCGTTTATCTAGCCCGATATCTTATAGCATTGATGGCGTGTAGGTTAGAATGTATCGGGCATCAATGTTATTGTTTTGTTAATTATGTTATATTCGTATTCGCGTATATTTTAAAATAATTTACGAAACGTTTTATTGAAACTTATCGTATTTAAAGAAAGAATTATTTATCTATTTCTAGAAGTAATTAATATATAATTTATTTTATATATAAAGCAAAGAATGAGCATTTTTCATTATATGCAAAAGATAACATTTGAAATCACGTTAATTTTAAAAGTATTGACAAAAACAATAGCAACAAAATATCACAAAACTTCACAAATAGAAACCCCCCAATAATATATTTGAACTGTTCCACAACTGGGGAGAAATTAGACCATAAATCTCCCCACTAAAGTATATCCTTAGGGTACTATTCAGTCTACAAATACGTAGTAAAAACAAAATTTTAGTGCTTAATTAAAGAGTTAAAAAGATCGATTGCAAATAAAATAACTTATAAGTTATAACTTACATCTAAATACCAACAACTGCCGAATCGTATCGGGCTATTTACGGCTATTACATAAATTATAAACCAATTTGGCATTAGAGGTAGACGTTAGGCTCTATCCCATATTAACTTTAATAATTATAATTTAATTAATTAATTTAAATAATTTAGACCTACTGGAAGAAAAAATCGTAGTGACAGCGGGCCAATAGAGAGCAGGGTGTGCGATCCTTGCCATAATTTTTGCGCTCAATTTTTGTACGTGCGTTAATCAAGCCGAATAGTTTGGCCGAATATTCAGCCATTCGGCCACGCTCCTAGCCGAATATTCGGTATTCGGCTGAGGTCGAATATACTATTCGTTACATCACTAGTTCTTATGTTTCTTCTTATTGAAAGTAATTCTTCCAATAAATTAGAATTTTTTTATAGCGATATGAATAATATTAACTATATGACATCCTGTGTAATATTGTTAAACTAGCCGCTCGGGACGCCCCTAGTGGGCATAAAGGTTTTCTCCCATAAAATTAGTCGATACTAGACTAATTTGACTCGAACATTTCCAAAACGTATAATTTTTTAGGAAAAATCCATATAAAATATGCTATAAACAAAAAATTGTAGGAATACTTACCGAGTGCGCATCGTTCGAACACGCCCATGCTTAAGCTTGTTTTCGTCGCGGAGCGGCTCATCGAACGGCGGACGCGTGTTTTCCGATAAGTTATTCTTTCTGCGAAAAATTCGCTGAACTTTGGAGACGTCATTAATAGAAATATAATTTTTATAGCTGTTGAATAATAAATGTTTTTTAGTAGGTCCGCTGCTTGTTTAAACTCAACGGTTTGTGCAATGTCCACTATTGGTCCAGATTCGACCAATCCTGTTGAGACACGAGTCGGCCATGACAATCTGACTCATTCTTTTACCGTGTTATACTGGTACGAGCCGCTTTTAGCGTGTTATAGGAATCCGTCTTATATGAACCCGTGTTATAGGGGGGTCCTACTGTAATTTTATAATTTTGATTATTTGAGCTTGTTAAATTATAAATTTTAATATATTAGAGAAAATGAATTATCATCACGCTTCGGGTTCTGAGAAAAGAAAGTGCATGAAGAAGTTGGAGGAAGAAGCAAATAAACAGAAACGCTCTGCTAAAATATGTTATTCATACAAAAGTAGACGATATCAATGTGGAAGTTGAGCCTGAAGAAAAGGACGTTGGTGAATATTCTGGAAACAGTGAAAATCAAGAAGTACAAATAGAGAAGACAGAAAACAATGAAAATATAATTGAAGTAGTTGAAATGAAAAATATAGAAGACAAAAACATACCAGAGGTTGAGAAGAAAAACGAAAATGCAATTAATGAAGTAGAAATACAAAATGTAGAAGGTAGATCCAACATCGTTAATGATATTTTAATTTTTGACAATTTGGACATTTCATTATGGCCTTTAAATTTAACAACAGACACGCAACATTATTTGCTTAAAAATAAACCATCGTCAAATATTTCTCTTGTACACACCGCTAAAAAAGTAGTGACAGAAGGTGGAAAAACTGTAACTCGGACATTAAAGAAAAATATTTTTACTCGTAACAAGGCAAACGGTGAAAAAATTGAGCGAGAATGGTTAGTGTATAGCCCAAGAAGTAAAGCAATGAACTGCTATGTTTGCAAGATATTTGCGATCAGAAGAACCGCTTTTACAGAAGGCTACTCGGACTGGAAAAATGTAAATGTAAGAGTAAAAAAACATGAACGTTCTACTGACCATAGGCATTCTATTGAAATTTTGATAGGAAGAAATTCAGTTGAGGGACGTGTAGATACTATAGTTGAATAAAAGTATTTAGAAAAAAAAAAATACTGGAGAAAAGTACTGCTGCGGGTAGTAGCAACAATAAAATTTTTAGCTAAAAATTCTCTTGCATTTCGTGGCTCTAATGAACTCTTTTCTGAATGTCAAAGCGGGAATTACATTGGAACTCTTGAATATTTGTAGAATTTGATGAGTTTTTAGCATCGCATATAAAACAATATGGATCAGCTGGAAAAGGCAACGTGAGTTATCTTTCTTCGACTATTTGTGATGAATTTATTGAAATATTGAACAAGAAAATATTAGAAACATTTGTGTCAGAAGTTAAAGCTGCCAAATATTTTTCTATAATAATTGACTCTACTCCTGATATGACACATGTAGACCAATTAACTTTTATATTGCGCTATTTATCAGAAGATGGAACCCCAATCGAGAGATTTTTTGGGTTTATTCCCATTTATTCTCACTCGGGGGAATCATCAGAAAATGAACTTTTACAGAATATTGCAAAATTAGGACTTGATATTAGCAATTGTAAAGGACAAAGCTACGATAATGCAGCAAATATGTCCGGCAAATACAATTGGCTCCAAAACCGCATTAAAAGACAGTGAAACAGCCCATTACGTTCCTTGTGCTTCGCATTCATTAAATCTAGTAATAAATAGTGCTAGTGAATCATGCTTGCAGGCAATAACATATTTTAATTTACTGGAAATCATTTATACCTTTTTTTCGGCTTCTACGTATAGGTGGAACATTTTAGAAAAAATCTTTTGCCGCAAATAATAAACATTTTACAGTAAAAAAGTTATGTACTACGAGATGGTCTTGTAGAGCTGATGCAGTTAAAGCAATTCGCGCTGGGTTCGACCAAATAAAAAGTGCTCTTCTTGAAATATCTTTAGACGAATCTCAGAAATGTTCTGTTAGAGAAGAATCACGAAAAATAGCAAGCAAACTGAATACTTTAGAATTAATTTTGTTAACAGTTATTTGGGATAAAATTCTTTCCAGAATAAATGCAAGCATTTTGCAGTAAATATTTTCGACAATTTATATCATTACGTTAATAGTTTAAGAAGTTCATTTCTGGAAATAGAAGCAGAGGCATTAAGCACGTCAGAAATAAAAGTGTATTGTGATTTTAAAAAAAGGTCCCAAAAAAGAAAACGTTTCTTTGATGATGCTTATAATGATGAGGGAAATGTAAGTTTTTGTCAGAGCCAAGAAATGTTTAAGCGAAATTGTTTCTACGTAATTTGTGATAAAATATCTCTTCAATTAAAAGTTAGAAGCAAAAGTTACAAAGATATTGATGAAAATTTTTAAAACTCTTCGTACAAACATAGCTGCCGACGAAGACGTATCAATTAATACCGCATTGCTAAAAAAATGGTACAGTGGCGACATTGATACTGAAGAATTGGACGAGGAATTGTTGCAATTTAAATTAATTTGCAAAAGCCAAAATTTAACGTTGCCATCTGATATGCTGCAATTTATAAAGAGCACAAAAATAGTATCAACATTTCCAAATACAGAGATATTATTACGAATATATTTAACTTTGCCTATATCAAATGCATCTGGTGAAAGGTCATTCTCAGTATTAAAACGTGTAAAAAATTATTTACGAAACTCACTGAATGAATCAAAATTAAATTCTTTAGCTGTTTTATACATCGAACAAAATGCTTTGGATAATATTAATTATGATGAAATAATTGATAATTTTGCTGAATTAAAGACTAGAAAACAGAATTTTTAAATAAAGTTTATTTAAACAGTAATACCTCGGTTTTTGTTGACTTCGGTTATCGTCGATTTTTTCGCGAAAAATTTGTCTTTGTTTTCGTCGGCGTGCTCGAGTGACCTCGCTGCTAATTTTGCGAAAACAAAGGGCGACCCACGCGTTTTCCGGCGCAGTGTGGCGTTATTTCTCGTTGTGTGAATATTACCCCGCGACGGCCCGCCATTGGCCAACGGTTCCGTTTCCTGAACACTGGGAGTTCAGTCGTGGGTTCGCGCTTTGCCAGGGCGGGCTGGCCACGTGAAGTTTTCCGGGTTTTCTCCACGTCTGTAACGCCTGAATAGGCGCCAGTAACCCTTAAACGGAATTCCCAGAAGGCGTTATTCCCTCGATACGACCATCATAAACGCATACAACTACTATTACATGACAATTACGTCACACTTTACCACGGGGCGATATAGGCTAGAAGCTCGTGTGCAACTAGCTTCTACAAGATAAGACCCGCGTGTCTAGCCGAACAATTCCATTGCTTTTATCTTAATGCTAATTAGTTTTTTTATATTAATTTCTTATTTCTTTTAGTATTTAACGCTATATTAAGTCTCTATAAAATGTGTTTTTGGTATGTATTTTGGAGTGTCTAGAACAAATTAATTGGATTTACATTGATTCGTATGGAAATAATTGCCTCGGTTTTCATCGGTTTCGAATTTCGCCGATTGTTTTCGGACGGATTATCGACGAAAACCGAGGTATCACTGTATTTATATACTTACTTTTTCAAAACTATCTTGGCTTTCATTTAAATTATTTTTTTCATTATTCAATTTACCTCTCATGTGTAAAATATTATATTATTTAAATATTAACCAAAAAAATTAAATTAAACTATTAATATTTTAAGGTAATATCGTTATTGTATAACAACTTTTGTTAGACATTTAATAAAATAAATTTCAATTTTTTTAAATTTATAAACAAACTTTTCTAGAAAAACTAAAATTTTTTTGTTGTATATTAAATATTTTTTATTAATAAAAATTTAAGATTTGTTTTAGTTTTTCACATTACAGTAGTACCTCAGAATACGAAATTAATCCGTTCCTAAACTGTCATGAAAATGTCGTAAGGTGAATCATTTTTCCTCATATGATTACGTGTAAAACCAAATAATCCGTTCCAACACGAAAACACACTCAAATTAAAGCTAAGTAGTACATTGAAAAAAATAACTTTAGTAAGGAAAACACTGAAAAATGCGTTTTGTAGTTGTAAATGTATAAATAACCATAATAGAATAACAATTGATAAAAAAATGTAGCTTTATTTGCACTTTACCTTTGAGGATAGACGACGATGGAGGCGTAAACTGGTGGTGGAAAAGAGGGAGAAGGGAAATGATACTAAAACTTAACTTACATAACATAATGTATCAATAACTAAAAATAACTTAACACTGATTTTTTAAAATCTTCTCTGTTTTATATATTTTTTAAATTTTTTATTCACTGCTTTTTGCTTTCTTCCCTTCACTTCCACCAGCACTGTCACTGGAAAGAGGTCGCTTGGTAAAATATCTATCCAAAGAGGTTTGGCTTTGCCTACTTTTTAAAATGTTTCTAAAATGACTTAGGCAAATGTCATTAAACTGAGCAGCAATGCGGCCAGTGTGAACCTTTTCGGGATGTTTCTTTTCAATAAAATCGGTCACAGTCACAATCAGAAAGAACACGTGATCATGACGGTGGCGCTGCGAACTAATGTAACATCGTATGGTGAGCTTTTGTTCGTACCGTGGAGCAAAAATATGTTCGAATTTCATGTCGTGTACTGAAAATTTCGTATGCTTAAGCGTTCGTATGTAGAGGTATTACTGTATTTAGTTTTGTTTTATATTTGTTGTGTGCATTATTTCTTGTGGGAGAGGGAGGGGACCCGGTAGAAAAAATATCTTAGGCCCCAAAGTGGATTAATCCGGCCTTGAGTAAATCTATTTTATTATATAATATCTATAATATGTAGCAGTTAAACAGGAGCATATGTATATTCCATTCATTCCATTTATGTTTCCAAAGTAGTTACAATATGTGTCTGTTTACCAATAATTTTATTACATTTGTGTAAAAAGATAACTATAGTTAGCATAAATAACGCCAACTATTGACATTAATGGTTAATTCATGTAATTGTTTACTGGTATAAGAACTATTGGTATTAATTACATTGTCTGCATTTGTTGCAACAAAATAGTTTGCATCCAGATGTAATTCTCCTACTTAATGATGTATTTTTAATGTTTCCGAACTAAATAATACTTATTAAATTGAAATTCAAGTTTTACAAACTACTACGAATATTATAGAAGACCGTTTTACTATAAATTACTACGTCGTTTTACTCTAATGTTGATTTTACAAAAAGTAGGTCAGACAAGGACAGTTAGACTGATGACGTAGGCTGTCGCTTTTCGAGGTTGCATCGAGCTCTCGCGATAGCGTGATTTACAGAAGTCACACCTACTTTTTTCTGACTCGAGCCAATTAGGAATATTAATTTTTTTAACCAATCAGATGATGGCGGGAGGTTTAAATTCGATTTATGTCGATAGATGGCCGTCTAAAATTTCATATTTATTTTAATTTTCTCTCTTTTATTGTAATTTCTCGACAACTAAAGGATATTCCAAAACAAAGTTGGAGAATCCAACTACTTGTGAAAATTCTACGACTTCACGAAATGGTCCAGGTATTTTATATGAATTTTTTTGCGGATATATACGTCTCTCACCACTGCCACACGATCGCCCTTGACGTATATATACGTCGCTCACTGCTGAGTGGATATCTCTAATCCAAAATCTTCATTTGAATCTTCGACAAAATCTTCTAGCTAAATGAAACGAGCCGTACAAACAAAATTTGTAAACAGTGTCGCTATCGTTCGCCATCTTGAATACTGAACGCGTGTGCCGAAATGTAAACGGATTGCCGCTTGTGTGGTTGTGCTGCCGCGCGGCGAAGACGCGTTTGCGACACCGCTTTTCCTTGCCGCGCCGCATGTGTGCATCCTCCTTAAAGTGTGGACTCAGGTTGGACTGTAACGTACTTGCTGTTGAATAGGACTCGTAGAGTTCTACGATTGATACGTTCGTAAGCGAAAGTCGAAAAGTGCTCTTCCAACGGACCTGTTACGGAATTATTGTCGGTTATAACTTTGATTTGGTGCTTACGTGGAAATCTAGTCTGTAAACGTTGTTTTATTTGGTGTCATCGAGGGTTACTGTGTATCTATTTTCTGTATTTTTGTTTCGTCAATATAAACGTTTGTGAATTGTCAACCCGATTTGGTGTTTGAACTTTACTGATGCCTTTCGAAAATTCTTTTTAGGAAAACTAGCCCATTCTTAGGCTTTACAAGCATGGCAAAAACTCAAAAAAGCCAGGTGGAAAACCGCCGTTGGGAGGCACAAACACACAACCAAAATTCCAGTGTACAGGAATCGGAACGGCTTGTTGGACTGGTGGACAGTTTCAGAGTATAACAAGGCAAAGAACAAAAGGCGAAAAATTCGATCGTTCGAGTACAATTTGTTATCTAGACACTTTATTATGATTAATAATTAAAAGAGTTTTTTTAGAATAAAATCTTATAACAGTCGGAAAAGTTACGCAACTCCTTGCAAGGTTTTTCAAAGCTATTTTGTTCTCATATCTTGAAATTCAAGAATTTTATCGATTCCTTTTCCCACGTTTCTCCTTCAATTATTTATCGAATATAGAAATAGTGATTGCAGTATTTCTATATTCAGTGAATTAAAGAACCATACAATTAATTGCTTGTTATATCTAGTATGTTTGTCATAAGCAACATAAACTTCAATTTATATTAAATGTAATATAAAAGGCATCATTGGACCTTTATGACACGAAACTTATAAAATCCGTCAAATTATTTAAACAAATGGAAAAGTTTTCGTTTACTATTATGTATATTAAAAGTCAAAATTTCAATCGAATTCTTTTATACAGCAGTGTAGACTGAAAATTCGTATACACGTGTTTCGCATAACACACAAGACATTTGTAATTCAATTATCATTTACAACGAAATATTACAAGACATTTTTTATTAACATGCTACCATTAAAGAAAATGGAAAGTCTATAAAGCCATTCGAAAAAAGTTGAAAAGCAAAATGTCTGGTTAATATAACTTATATATTGATTCTTCCATCCCCTACTTGTTTCAGACTGTGTTCCGTCAATTGCGATTTTACTAACCACGCGTTTTACTTGTATTCTGAATAGTCAATCTCTCTCTCTCTCTCCCACGTTAGCTAGGTGTGGATTATATAGTGGGATGACATAAAATGGCACTTATCGTCACTGAGAGACAAAGTGAAACTTAGGATCATAGAGTGACGATAATTGCCACTTAGTGTCACAGAGTGAGGTAATGCGCAACTCAGAATCAAAAAGTGACGTAAAGCTTAGCTTAGGGTCACAAAGTGACGTAAAGCGTCACATACGGTCACAAAGTGAGGTAAAGCGCCACTTCTTTTTCTTCTCTCTGGCTTTCATAGTCCTCGCAAGACCTTGGTCTCATACAGGATTTTCACCCATTCCCTTCTATTTTGAGCCTTTTTTTCTCCAGCAGCTCTCACCCATCCTTCTCAAATCATGTTCTTCATCCTCATCCCATTTTTTTCGTGACCTCCCTCTTTACCTTCTCCCCTCTGGTTTTTCTCTATACTCATGACACACATTTCTTTCCGGGTCCATTCTTTCCAAATGCCCAATCCATCGAAACTCCCTCTTTTCGATTTCTGTCACAATATCAGAATTTTCATATAAATCTTTAAGTTCTTTATTACTTTTTATTCTCCACTCTCCTTCTCTTGTACTGGCCCATATATTCTTCTCAAAATCTTCCTCTCAAATCGTCTCAACTGCTCTTCCTGCTTGCTTGTCAGTGTCCAGGCCTCGGAGCCATACATGATTACCGGTTTATAATAGTATTATAAATTCTAATCTTATCTTAATCGACTTATGTTTGTGAATCAAAGAAATTAAGAAAACTCGGTTTCGGAAGATTAATAATATTTAGATTTTCTTGATTTTACTTTTTATTCGAATGAAAGTAATTTCGTTTTTATCCTTAAGGGGGCGCTTATAATTTTAAACGGCTGGAATTTGTTTCGAATGGTAAGTCCGTTTTCTTCCAACGATTTCGAAAATATTTTAATACTTTAAACATTTTGTGAGATTAATACTTTATTATCTAATATTTTACTATATTAATGTTTCACATCAATAAAGTAACTTCTTGATTAACAATAATTCTATTCATTAAAATGAACAAAATATTAATGAAAAATTCGAACGAAATTGTTTTAGCCTAATTTAATTACAATTAAACATAACTCACCAATTTGATTGCCGAATTACATAACATTTACTCAATTATAACATGAAATTTTAATGCAGAAGTGAGATAAAAATCAATATTAATTAAAAGCTAAATTATGATTATTTATTTGTGTACACATTAGTCCGGTCAACGACACAGGCAGGAGGCCTGGATTAACTATATATCAACTTCAGATGCAAATTGAAAGTCACGTTGTTTTAATTCAAATGTTTCTTCCGAAAGAGTGGCCGGCCGGACTCTACTGCTGACAGGAAAAGTATAATATACAGAGGCAACCAATGTTAATTTCAGGCGAAGAGCATATATTTGAAATTAAATAAATTTAAAACATAAGATTAAAAAATGCAGCCCGGCATTGTGACAATGTCACAATAAATAATTGCTCGTTAGAATATTAATCTTATATTTAAAAGAGAAGGAGAAATCGACACAAAACGGCGTTAAAGAACTTTTAATTTTTTCCAAGCGCTTTTGACATTTCTATAATCGTCGTCTTCAGCCAATAACTCAATTCGAATGCTTTTTCAGAACAAATTTAAAGTACAGAAACGAAACGGTATTAACCGAATGGAATACAAAACTTAGAAATTTAAAATTTAAAAACATTTTCAAAAATATCACGTAGTGTCTACGCGCGTGTGCTTAGAGATTTGGAGACAAATAATAATAATAACAATAAACATTTATTAGTCATAATAGGCCATGGCCTGTTATTACAGGGGGTTATAACATAGAATGTATGTTCATTGATCATAACCATACTTATAACACATTTGGTTTTATCTGATATCTTATTACATACATTAATTGGATCGATTCAAATACTTTAATCCTTAGAGGATTGTTTACAAAAGGTTTTTGTATAATTATATATTTTGTGAATCATCACAGTATCTGCATCATGGAAAAATGATACATTTGATTTTCTTCTGTAATGAAATTTAATTGATTTAAATCCGCATTATCTCTTAGCTCATAACCTTTTTACATTCACAGAAAACGTGATACTTAGTGACTAATTCTTGACATTGGGCAGATACTTTTGGAAATTTCGTAGATTCTATTATTAATTATAAACATATTGCTATTTAATCTCAGTTGAATGAAAAACTTCTTGACTGTAAACGACATATTGAGATAACTAGTTATTATTGAAGGGGTAGTTTAGCAATATTTTATACTATTTAGGTTCTCTTCTCCTATGTATTTCTTCAATATCTTGAGCTAGTGTGATTTCCAATGCATTTTGTATTAGTTGCTTCCTTATAAAATGGCTAATGTTTGAATTTTCTAATAATGGAGCTATAGAAACTCCATTTTCATTAACTATATTCTTCATTTGACTAATCCAGGTACTATTTTGAAGTTTTTGACTCATTTTTTTATACAGCAAATATAATAATTTTGTTGGTAGGTCGCCATTGTCTCTGATCTTATATAGAAAATGAACAAATCTTTTGACAAAGAAAGGAGCTAATCTAAATCTATTGAGTTCAATTCTAAGAGCATAACCAGCAATATTGTAGTCCGGAGTAAAAATTTTTCGAATAAATTTATTTTGAATTGATTCAAGTTTCTTATAATTTGTTAGACTCCAAATTGGTGATGCATAGGATATCGCATTAAAATTATAGAGGTAGACAGTCTAAAATAACTAAATATATTTTTTAGCTTAATGTGTGTACAAAGTTTCACCATGTTATTAATCAGACAATTTGATATGTAAACGACTTTTTTATATTGCTTTTCGAATGACATTGTGGGGGTCAGCGTAATTCCCAAAAATTTTGCCTCTTGTGCTATCCCTAATTGTACTTTGTTCAACAAGAATGATGTGCTTTTTTTGGAAGTTTGGATCCATTGCGAAGTATCATAACTGAGGATTTTCTTGGATTGATGCTTAATTTTAATGTATCAAAATATTTTTGTTACATTTTAAATTTTTCTTCGAAGACTATTGTTGTGGGTGCGACTATTACGATATCATCAGCATACGCGATGGAGTGGATTATTTGGCTGTCTATATAAAATCCATCATCTTCTTTCTCAAAACACTCATTTATATCTGCTAGGAAATAATTAAAAAGATGTGGAGAACTCTTTTCACTTGTAATGCTGGCCATTTCTTGTCAAATTGTTTAATTATTACTTCGTAGTGTCCGAACAATTGATCAATTATTCTAATCATACGTATAATACTGCAATAACCACTGAGTCATACGCTTTTTCAATGTCCAAAAACAACGCAAAGACTTTTTGTCTTTTTTTATATAATTGCGTGTGCTTAGAGATTTGGAAACAAATACATAAAAAGGTGTAAGGAAGTGGAGATAAGCGGTTAATTAGTATTATTTATTCGCTTGTACAAATTGACACAAATGTCAGGCATCTCGAGGATGGGGGAGTTCCACGGGGACAATAACGTGATGAAGAGTAACTCCACTAGGCTCTTTTCACTGCGGCTCCTCAGTAATACAGAGCGGTCCCAAAGCGGGATGTGGCGATACTGTAAGACATCTTGGACAATTCGGTGTCATACATTTCCACTGCCAGAGAATGCTAATGTTCAGCAAATGGACAAGACAGCATTCTGGTGGTGGCTCCTGTGTAGTAAGGGCTACCACCAGAATCTAATATTTCTATTATAGAAATAAAAGTGAGCATAGAGAAATAAATCAAATCTCGTTAAATACATTTTATGATACATTTATTACCGCTTTGAGACTCTTACTAATTTCAACTCATTAAGTAGGTGTTAATAAGGCAGAAATTAGTGGATATTTTTATCGGTATTACAAGTGAATTTAAACAACTAAGAAATGTTTTCTGACAAATTTCTAAAAATCCAGAACAAAATATATTTAAAAAAATTACATTAACATAAAGCAGATACTAGCTCAGCCAACAATTGAATTAAATTACACTAAATACAAATAAAAATTTCATGTCTTCGCACATCCACAAGAACATAATTAGCTATAGCAGGGTAGACTTTTTCTTCCAGGCTTTTCCCTGCTTACTAATACGTAAATTCATTAAAAGTTTTTTTAAAAATAAGAAATGTATTTACATAAAAACTGATTAATTATAACAGTAATTAACATTACATCGTTAAATAATATTTTTGCTACTTTTTTACTGTCTCTACGACTGCTGGTGTAGAGTTGAACTAAATGTCACCGATTTAACAATTCCCTACACTAAAATAAATAATGTTGAAAATGATTAACATTTAGCACTCAAATGTTTTGTAAAGAACTAATTTTGATAAAATTTTACGACTGATATCATCATTAGTGAATATAATAAGTAAACTAGTTTCTCTTATAAAAACTTCGAATTCCCATCACATTTTTAAAAGCATTTTATTCGAACTTTTGGTTCGTTTCATTTGTAACTTTAACTTAATTAAAGCATCAATATGATTTTAACTAATATTAAATGTTACTATTAATAAAAAATTACTGAGACTATAAAGCAAATACTATTTAAAGGTTTCGTTAAGACAGACAGAGCTATAGACTATTGACAATACGGATCCCTAAAACAATAAATGTTTGCAGACACATGAACTGTACCTTTACTGTACGTTACACATATATTTTACATAAATAGATGTCCACAAATATAGGATCATGCTTGTAGGACCATTCCGAATAATTTTATTGCCGAGACAAGACTGAGACAGTGTCAATGTACATTACCTGTACTTACAAGTATGATCAATCCTGGAAAGCACCCTATTTAGGCGATGGACTACTTTACTGATGATTGACAGGGGTAAAGGTGCATCATGTGACTGGTCAGCATACTTTACCCCTCTACCCCTACCAGATGCAAGATGACTCATGGTATACCTTCCACCTGCGAATGATTGAATAAATAGTCCAACGCCAAAGGGGAGTGCTTTCCTGGGTTGGTCAGACTGTACTTAATTTCTATAAACATTATGATACCTTTTTAGTAGTCTTTCCAACTTGTCACAGAAAGATCTTGGCCACGTGGAGTTTTCCTCGTCTTTTACGCCTAGATACGGGACGGTTACCCTTAAAAAACCTCGCTCTAGGCAGATCGCTCAAGTGTTGCGTTGCGATAACTACATAAACAAACATATACGCATGAGTATTAGGTTCATGGAAAGATTCAAATTTTCATAAGTAAAACAACTCAACATTATTTATTTGGGATTTTCTATATAATAGACATTTTGTACGCACTAAGTGTAAACGGTAATCAGTGATGAGGTTGAACAAGCTCTGTGAGAAAGTACTGTAACTCGCAAACGTAAGAATGGATCAATTTGAGGAGCTGAGTTTGGGAAAAGCTGCGTTAATAAATAATCAGTTTTGGGGCTTCAAATTCCTGGGAAATAAATAATTTTGATGAAAATTTACAATAAAAAATTCTCTGCCTATCTCTTTTTTCAATTTTACTGTTTGAAATAGTAATTTACAAGCTTCTTCCTCTTTAAATGTATTATTTCTTTCAGTTTCTTGTGCATTAAATAAGAACTTTCATCTTCAACGAACAGGATAAACCAAAAGTAGATGGACAGTATGTGTTAATATTTATTGAGATTACATATACAATTATATTTACTTATACAATACAATACAGATTTATCAACGCAGATGCTCAAACAGCTATTTATCACAATTTACACAGCTTGACTACATTTCACAATTTCACGCTTCGACAAACATTTATGCACAAATATCTTTGTGTATTAATTTCTTGATGCTTGTAACTTTTCAACCATAACAATAACCAAGTTAAATATACTCCCTTATTTTAGTATAACCTAACACAAATCCTATTCCAGCTACTGTCTAGTTATTTTCGGTTCACCCTGTATAGAAAATATTGTGTATGCCTAAACGTTTTTCTCATTCGATAATTAAATAAGGAGAGGAAAGAAAGTGTGTCAGTAATTGCTGTTATAGAATTGATGAATTCAAAATGCTTTTTAGGGAAGACAGAAATGATAATATCCACTGTTAAAATTTATAATGCTAAAATTATGAAACCTCATCTCTATGATATATAATTGTTTGTGAACAAATTGCTGATTGAAATGTGACTGGCTTTCTTCTGTTTCGTTGTTTACTGATAGAACACGTGAGATAATTTTGACACTCGTTTCATTACTACCAATTGCGTGATAATGATACTAGAAAATCTATTTCCTTCTCGTATTAGCAGTCGTATAACACCTGTAATCACAATACAAACTCGTTTAAATATTGTAGAATAAAAAGTTTACAAAAGTAACATATGCTTTTATTTTAATTAATGAAATGTTTCTTGCAATATTTTTTGTGTTTCTTGCAGTAAAATGGAAAAACTAAGCAAAACAAGAGATCCAAAAAGTGAAAAAGTTAAAAGTAAAACAGAAATTATTGAAGGCTGGATAAACAGTAATAAAGTGAATGATTTCGAAAATGTAAACGAAACGAAAACCGGAGAATCGTCCGTACAAGAAACAAAAAAGACGAAATATGTAATCGATGATCCTATAGAAATCAGAGATATCAAGGATCCGGAGTGGGAGAACGTGAGATGTTTGAATACGGATGACGAACGTTACAGCGCAGTTAAAGCTTGCTGGGGTTCGACAAGCATTCCCAATCCTAACAAGGATCTGACATTACACAACTACAGATTACGTAAGATGAAGGAGGAGGGTTACAAAGAATCAGTAAACGATGAGAGGAATAGAAAACGAACGGCTACTAGCGAACCGGTGGACATCGTCGATAACAAACGTCGCAAAGTAGAAACAGCCTTTTGCACAGAGATTCAGGATCGGAAGATCGATCAAGAATATCAGCTGTACAAGAAAAGACGCGATGAAGAAGAGCAGAAATATTTAATCGACGTACAAAAGATTAATTACGAAATCTGCAAAAGCAAACAATTACTCGAACAACAATATTTGCAGAAGATTGAGAAAACTAAATCATCACCTAGTGTTTATGGCACTCTTAGTAACAGAGTGAGAGAGTGGAAGATTTCTAAAGAAGCAAAATTAAGAGATAAAGAAAGTCGGGAAATTGAGAATGCGAAAAAACGTTTCGCCGATGCTAATGAGAAACTAGAACGTGAATTCAATGTCACTTTAAATAAACTTAATAAAGCTAGAGAGGAAGTACTCAAATTTAATCAGTATTACTGTGGATCGAGTAATTTAAACGCAACAGTACTGGAAGGTAAAAGACTGGAAGAAGTTAGACTAATCGAAGAAATGTATAACACCTACGATAAAGTTTATTCACCCGATTGTATGTAAGATATTTATTTTCATATGTTAACGTTTAAGGAATACAAATTTCGTTGCTGATATCTCAGTTTTTAAAAAATTACCTGATTAATTTTATCAGTTCTTTTAATTAATATTTTGAACGTGACGTTTCTTGTTTACCAGTTCAAAAAAAAAAAAAAAAAGAAAAAGACGATAAAGAATGTAATATATATTGATAGCATGACTTCTTTACCAATGATTTCTTTCCTCAAATGTAAAAAAATTTAAATTTATTAAAATTCTTATTGTAATGAAACTTTTCTTGTATTCTTGTACATGGTTAATTTACTGGATATTTTTATTAGCATATTTTTAAAATGATCATTTTTATAAAGAAACTTGTTCTCTAAATAATACTACGCGGTTTTGGTGTGAGAATTTGAGCTTTTTCAATAAAATTTTATTCTCTAACAGTTAGAAAATGTGTTTAACTTGCTTGTTAGACTGCACGTATGAGAGTATGCCAAGTTACCATGAAACTGTATAGATAGAGGTCATTTTCCTTTTATTTCACTAATTATGCCAGGAGTGCTTCAACTTCACATAATTTAAATATCGTGTTAAAATTAATATAAACATTACAAAAGGATGTTGCATAAAAGAGAAATAAATAATCTTAAAAAGAATATCGAAAGTTTTATCACACGATAAGAACTTTGATTTATCGATTGTTCGAATGAAAAGTTAGGAGATATCAGGATGTTAACGTAACGCAGTGATTCTCAACCACTGTGACGCGGCACTTTAGTGTGCCGCGAGATTTTTGAAGTGTGTCGCCACTGCGAATACCCATACATAAGCGACGTCAGGCAAGTAGTTTATTCGGTTCAACCTTGTAACCGGTGTTATCGGTAACTGCCGGTAGTTTTCAAGGCGTTTAGAAAATGTACCTAAATAACCAACTGCGTTTAAAAAATCACTATTATGACGTCACCGGTTGTCCTGCGGTACTTACCGAAGTAAGCGCGTGTGCCGCCAAATTTTTAAAATTATTAAAAGTGTACCGTGACGAAAAAAAGGTTGAGAATCACTGACGTAACGTATGGAGAATCATGACAAAGTATCAGGTGTTACATTCATTTCAATAAAAAATACAGATATTAGTTTATAATCAATGTATAAAGGTTAAATAGTATTAGGTTTAAATCTTACTTTTTCTTTAAAAATTTTTAATACAATATCAGATATTATCATTAATGTGGAGCTCCGGATATGGGTCGAGAATACGTGCACAAAAATTTTTAATTTTGTGTAGAAGAAAAAATAATAATAATTAAATGTTGTAAAAAGAAGCCAACAAACAAAAAAAAAGGGAAACGAAAAATGAAAATTTTATGTCCATAAAAGGACACGGAAATTTCGTAGAAAGACGTACTTTTCAGGTTTAAACAAAGGGATAATGTAAGTCCTAAGATCAAACATCTTCGATAGGGATCGAGTTGACCGTCGGTGTTGACTCGTCCCGCGATCCCGGTTCCGATCCCATTGAATTTCGTCACGAGAAGGAACCAAGTGGAGGGCGAGGCGAGTCGGCGTCGACTTATCGGAATGGGGCCCGAAAAAAACTTATAAAAACCGCGCGAATCAAGGACGTGACGTTCTTGTATCTAGGTGATCCATCTCAGGATTTTTGCGATCCTACAGATCAGCAGCGACCGATTTGTCGACTCCTGGGACTTGAGGTCGCTCTTCCGTGACGCCTTGCTTCGCACATATTCGCCCTTCTCCAGAGACTTTCTCCCGAAGCTGTGCCGCACGCCCCGGGGCCGCCGATCTCAACGTACGATTATCGAGGGACCGAAAGGAGAACTTCGGACCGTACGGCGGACTCTTGAGGGCACTTTTGATTCGCTTGCCGAGCTGTATTACGTTGGAAAATTTGAAGGACGACGAAGGATTTAAAACTCTCAGAGAAAAGAAAGTCTCTTAGAGTTTCTTCCACTTCCACACGATAGTCGTGACCACGCGACGAACCTGACTAACGCAGTCAGTCGGCAAACCTCACATTAATTAATCAGCACAGATAACAGACGCTGCTCTAAACTGATACCCATTATAATCCTGTGGTTAAACGATCCCATACAGATTACATTAAAATTTGGTAGTAAGCATCCAAGTAGAAAAACAACAAACCA
The DNA here is from genome assembly GCF_030686945.1 of Centruroides vittatus. Lineage (NCBI taxonomy): Eukaryota > Metazoa > Arthropoda > Arachnida > Scorpiones > Buthidae > Centruroides > Centruroides vittatus. Next base: position 1,511,369 of record NW_027120692.1, on the reverse strand, counting down.
GTGGCTCTGGAGGCAGCTAGGGAGCGCTAGATGCATGGTCTTAACCAAGGTGTGTTAGCGGTGTAACCCTATTGTTAATTTCGTCGCTCGATGATAGCAGCGCCTCAAATAACAATTTTGTAAATTTGCTCATTGCCAGGCTATAACGCGTTTTATATCGATCGTTATTAGCCACATTGAAAATGATCTTTCTTACACAAAAAATTTGCTTTTTACCATCAAAATGTTATATCTTTACTTACGTATGTCTGCTAGCTTTCTAACAATATCTTAAACTAAAAACCGATAAAATTCACACCCCCCAAAAAAGTAAATTATTCTGATCATATATAAATTACATTTTGTCTACCCTAAACCGGTATAAATACATTTTTTTTATGTATATAATAATAAAAATTTGCCGGATCAATTTAGCTTTACAGAAAAAATATTTCTAAACGACTATACATACATAGATGAGTCTAGCTGATTTGTCCCTTCACACGCTGTACGAGGCAATAACAATTCCACCGGCGAAGTCGACCTTTCTTTAGAGGCTACCATTCGCCGCAAAAATGTAAAACAGTTAAAAAGTCCTCTAGCGGTGGACTTCGCCGGTGGAATTGTTATTGCCTCGTACAGCGTGTGAAGGGACAAATCAGCTAGACTCATCTATGTATGTATAGTCGTTTAGAAATATTTTTTCTGTAAAGCTAAATTGATCCCGGCAAATTTTTATTAAATGTACATTTTTAATGTGATATGCTGTGCCACCGCTAGAGGACTTTTTAACTGTTTTACATTTTTGCGGCGAATGGTAGCCTCTAAAGAAAGGTCGACTTCGCCGGTGGGATTGTTATTGCCTCGTACAGCGTGTGAAGGGACGAATCAGCTAGACTCATCTATGTATGTATAGTCGTTTAGAAATATTTTTTCTGTAAAAATACATTTTGTTTTTTATGTTTATGAGTTTGAACAATTCGTTAAATTCATTTAAAAAAACTTTAAAAACTTTACAACGAAATTAATAGAAGTGAAAATTCATTTTTCTCAACAATAGAAAATTTATTGTTAGACTGGTCAACAATACATTTTGCTCTCGATTGTCATAGAAGTGCATTGTTGACTTTTCTGAGTTGAGGTTTTAGTCGACGGACTTCATTCTAAATCTTTCAACTACGACCCCGACAAACCGATTGCAATAAATCTTCAACATTGCTATTCTTCTAGAATGTACAACGTCCGCTCGAAAGTAAGTGTATATTTGTACATTATAACTATATGAAAATTCTAGCTTAAACAGTTTTATTTTGTAAGAAATCGTTCGCCTGTCGACGGACACGCGAAGAGAAGAGCAAGATTTGTTGAATTCAAGACGTTCCGATCAAAGATGAGTTCAAATTTGTATATTGTAACTATATTTTGACGAATTTTCAAAGAATTGTGTCTAAACCCGACATGTCCAACCCGCGGTCACGGCCACCTTGATGTTTTTGTGAGACCCTTTTAAATTAGATTCTATATACTTTTATTACCATAAAAGGGTGTACTATAGATTACCACCTATGGAATTTCAGGACTTTGATTATATATTTGAAGTAGTGAGTAGACATTCAATCATATACAAACATTTAAAGAGATTTTCGTCTAAATATATATATGTTTCCGACAGGTAACGCTCGCTTCTGGGCAGTTTCGCGAAGGGAAGACGAAGAAAATATTTAACTTGGAAACTAAGGGAAAGAAAGGAGATGATAGGGAGAGTAGAGAATTTTGGAAAAATAGAATATAGTAACGAGTGAAATACCCGGGGTTTTTCTGGACTTGACAATTTGGGTGGAATGCCACGTTAAACTTTTTCTGGAAAGTCAATCGTCGTAGTATCCACTAGGTTTTTCCTTGCACGTAGTTGCTACATCTTTTATCGTAACTGCTATAAAATCTTACTTTCTTCTCAGACACCCGAATTCTTCAGTCGTTGACATACGTGGCCACATTCGACGTCTGTTTACCTTGAGGTCGGAGCCAAAGAATGTTTTTTTTCTTTTCTCATCGGCTTTCAGGGTTTTTTTTTATTGTTCTTCGTGGTCTCAATAATCGATCGTCACCACCCAAGATAAAAGAGTTAAAAGAAAAGTTCTGGAAGCAAGAAGGAACAAAGGAGAGGATTAAAACTATAATTAAATTAATATATACAAAATATGACGACCACAAGTCTCGTTCATCTGTTTGAAATACAGTAGGTTTATATTATTAACTATAACTGTTTGCTGACAAATAAAACTTGTGTTTACTACTCCTGGTGTTAACATCTATCTGTCTACATCTAACCTAACCTAATTTAACCTATACATTGATTCTGCAATAAATTTACGAAAGAAAAAAATAACAACAATAATAATAAACTCATATCATACTCTTTTTCCTTTATATTGATAAACCAGCAACGAGTTGCTTAACTTTCCCAGCAACATTTAAAATTTTGGAGGCGTATGTTATTAAAAAAACTTTTTATATTTATAACTATTAAAAAATGAAAAAAAGCTTAATTTTCAGAGTAGGGACGAGTTTTATTTTTTTTTAAAAATTGTAAATGCTAATAACGAGTAAAATCGTCATTAAGTCCGGCCTTATTGGAGATACACACGACTCCCATTATCTCCCCGCCCCTCGATCTTTAACACATGGTTTAACATTTCTATACATTTTTATAATTAGATTATATAATTCTCATCATTCCCTTTTCTTCCTGATTCAGAGAGTTCTCGGAAATTCCGAAGACGTCCCATATTAATAATGTATATACAGGCTTAACTATAAATTTTTTGACTACGTTTTCTTGCCCTTAACGAAAACTCCCAAAAATATTTTATTAAATTATTAAATAGTAATTTGTAAGCAATTATAGTAATTAATTTAATTTGTAAGCAATAGTAATTAAATTGTAAGCAAAGAACAAACAGTCTAATCAATTTAAAGTGTAAAATCGTGAAAGTGACAGTTAATATAAATATTAAACGACATTTACGGATAAATAATGTTCAAAACCGAATTAAAATAGTATTTATAAGCAGTCCTTTTAAAAAAGAGAAAAGCAATATATGAGTTAAAAACGAGATTTCATATATTAAAAGAATTTCGAATGTTTACAACTGACTCTTCCTACGCTCCAGCCAAACTTAGGACTACACGCGATTGAAGTGCTCGAAGTGGCAGAAATATTTATTAAACCAGTATAGTAGCATTAGAGGACCAGTATATCTATCGACTCTGATATTATCTACTAACAGTTATTTATACCTCCATGGTTCCAAACATGGTTCCAAACATGGTTCCATCCTCTCTACTGTTCCAAACATCGAAATAGCCATAATTATCCACAGTTATGAATAACGCTAACAAGAGATATTAGAATGTTGAATTGACTCTAGCCTCATAGTGAATGACGTCCTTGTTTGGCAGTGTCCGTTGTTGGAAGGCGATCTTTATTATAGGTCCACTGTATGCAACCACACACCAATATGTCAATTTAAGAAACTATCATTTAAAAACGTAACAATTTATTGAAGTGTAGTATATACTTAAAAAGCAAATATCAACATTATGACTTTAATTAATTTATTGAGATAAATAAAAAATAAATAAAAAATGTTAAAATTCGAGACGTTTAATTATCTTCTACATAGATAAATATCTGCAAAAATTGTTTTGTCGTTCGTAACGTTTTTGCAGCTTGTCTGGAGTGGACATATACAAGTGAAATTATAAATTAATAGATTAAAATATGTCATAAAATATAAAATAATAATTTTAGGATTACATTCAATAATAAATTTTTCCAGATATTAAGATTTTAGGTATGAAAAATTAAAATTTCCTTAGAGCAGTGGCGTAGCGTAGTGGGGGCGGCACTTTTAGGGGGCGGAATTTTTTAACAGTAAATAATAATAATATCTTGTAAAAATTTGAACCATTTCATTTCATATTTTTGTCGCACCTACGATTTGGATTGGTTGAAATGAGAACGGAATTTTTCATTACTTATTCTGTGACGAAACTGGGGAATCCGCTTTCTTTAAATGAATGTATAATAATGACATCTTGCTCATTGTAGCGACTGATAACACCGTCTGTACTGACTTGTAGGGATTCCCCGTATTTTATTTAAGAGGGCGAAATTTTAAGGGAAGAGACATTTTCCTGGCTGACACCCACGCTACGCCACTGCCTTAGAGATATTTAATTATAACTCGTAAAACCTAAAATTAAAGCAATCTTTATTTACCCGTTGATTAATTTGCATTAATGTTTTTCAAACTGTACTGACTATAGAAACTTCTTAACTTACGAAAACTTTACTGAGTTAGGCCAGGAACACACATGCGTAAAATTCAGCGTAAAATCTAGTATAAAACAGAAAACGTAAAAATTTTTCTGAAATTTTGGCTGAAACAGAACTGAAAATAGAGTAGAGCGTGTCTCTACTTTTTACGCCGTAAAATTTTTACGCCAAAATTCCTCCAATAAAGAGAAGTCTTTTCTGTGACGTCAAAGTAGACATGTGCTTTTTATTCTAACAATGGCGGCAATGAGGGTTAACCCTACAATTGTGATGGTCTCGAAAAAACGAAAAATAAATGAAATACAGGGTTTAATTAATTTTCTGAAGACAAAGTCCTTTCCGGAACATGGGACCACCATTTTTAAGTTCCAAACATTACACTTTTGGCGACTGACCTTTCCTTTTTGGCTAAAAGGAAAGGTCAGTCGCCAAAAGTGTAATGTTTGGAACTTAAAAATGGTGGTCCCATGTTCCGGAAAGGACTTTGTCTTCAGAAAATTAATTAAACATAATTATCGCCATCGGACGAAAATTAACGAATATAATTTTAAAATATCGTCGCCAGGGGGTAGCTTTCCTCATCTACATTTTACCAGCGCCTATTTCGTTGTAGATAAAAGCCGAACCAACCCCAAGAAGGCATGATGGAGAATAGAAGACGTCCGTACTTTACCAGTTCCTGCTTCTTTACAAATGTTAATATTTTTAATTGGATATATGTTTGTGTTTTTAAAGGACTGTTTGGCGGCCAGTAGCCTAAAAGGAAAGGTCAGTCGCCAAAAGTGTAATGTTTGGAACTTAAAAATGGTGGTCCCATGTTCCGGAAAGGACTTTGTCTTCAGAAAATTAATTAAACATAATTATCGCCATCGGACGAAAATTAACGAATATAATTTTAAAATATCGTCGCCAGGGGGTAGCTTTCCTCATCTACATTTTACCAGCGCCTATTTCGTTGTAGATAAAAGCCGAACCAACCCCAAGAAGGCATGATGGAGAATAGAAGACGTCCGTACTTTACCAGTTCCTGCTTCTTTACAAATGTTAATATTTTTAATTGGATATATGTTTGTGTTTTTAAAGGACTGTTTGGCGGCCAGTAGCCTAAAAGGAAAGGTCAGTCGCCAAAAGTGTAATGTTTGGAACTTAAAAATGGTGGTCCCATGTTCCGGAAAGGACTTTGTCTTCAGAAAATTAATTAAACATAATTATCGCCATCGGACGAAAATTAACGGATGAAATACAGGGGTTTATCGAATCCGTTCGACCACATCAGTGTCATGCATAAAGACACTGTATTTAAACAACGTTTATGGATAACAGGTAGGTCTTGTAAAATGTAAGTGCAAAATTTCAAACAACAGGTAGATCTTGTAAAATCGATATATAGGCCTAGTATTTAGATCACACGTTTTTTATTTGAATTCGGAATATAAGTCTATTAATTTAAATTTTCTATATTATAGCAGAGGAAGTGGAGAAAAAATGGAAGGTACAAAGGGATAGATAGCCTATATGAGAGGAAAAAGTTAATAAAATTAGCACTGTTGGTGGCAGTGGTGTTTCCTATTCGGCCAGAATTTTTACGTATGGCCAGGAACACACATGCGTAAAATTGTGTGGCAGAAAACTGAATCAGAAATCAGCTTTCAGTTCAGTTTCTGTTTTACGCTTTTATGCCAGAACACACATACGTAAAAATTCTGGCCGAATAGGAAACGCCACTGCCACTAACAGTTTATTAATTTTATTAATTTTTTCTTCTCATAGATATATGAGAGGAAAAAAATTAATCCCTTTGTACCTTCCATTTTTTCTCCGCTTCTCTGCTATAATATAGAAAATTTAAATTAATAGACTTGTATTCCGAATTCAAATAACGTGTGATCTAAATACTAGGCCTATATATCGATTCTACTAGACCTACCTGTTGTTTGAAATTTTGCACCTAAAGCCATCCATAAACGTTGTTTAAATTACAGTGTCTTTATACATGACACTGATGTGGTCGAACGGATTCGATAAACTCCTCTATTTCATTTATTTTTCGTGTTTTTCGAGACCGTCACAATTGTAGGGTTAACCCTCATTGCCGCCATTGTTAGAATAAAAACCACGTGTCTACTTTGACGTCACAGAAAAGACTTCTCTCTACTGCAGGAATTTTGGCGTAAAAAGTACAGACATGCTCTACTCTTTTTTCAGTTCTGTTTCAGCCAAAATTTCAGAAAAATTTTTACGTTTTCAGTTTTATGCTAGATTTTATACCGAATTTTATGCATGTGTGTTCTGGCATAAAAGCGTAAAACAGAAACTGAACTGAAAGCTGATTTCTGGTTCAGTTTTCTGCCACACAATTTTACGCATGTGTGTTCTTGGCCTTAATGTTACCCTAGGTATACAAAATGGCGGCTTGTCTCTGATTCCAGCAATCAGAAGACAGGGAACAGTGGGGACGCACGTTCTAACCTAACCTAACCTATTCTAATAAATTACCATAATTATTAGCAATCAAATTATTAGAATAGGTTAGGTTAGGTTAGAACGTGCGGTTCCACTGTTCCCTGTCTTCTGATTGCTGGAATCGGAGACGAGCCGCCATTTTGTATACCTAGGGTAGCATTAACCAAATATTCTGTGTCAATTCTTTCGACCCGGAAGAATATGAAAAAATACTATTTATATACAATGCTAGATTCGCTAAAGTGCTTTTTTTTACAACGAAATTTTTAAGGTTGACGACTTGTAAAGTTAAAAAGCACTGTGCAAAATTAGTTTAGCTGAAAAGCTAATATGTTCTGGTGTACATTATGTGTGATTATGCGTTTTTCTTATACGATATTTATTGCTTGAGACAAAATTCTTTTCAGTTCGCTCAAATATATTCTCTACTGTCATAAGGACGTTTGATATTTACAAAATATCTTCTAGAAAATAAAAATTGAATCTCATAAAATATCCTAAAACTCATATTTACTAATCACGAGGCAAAACTTTCAACCATTTGTGCATAAAAATTAATTTTTCACATATATTTTTTTGACGAATGTATCATATTTTTCATTTAAATTTAATTTTACAAGTAAAATTATTAATTATACTTATCTTTTGAGTAAGTTGTTTATACATTTAAGTATACATTGTTTATAGTCTCAATGTCTCAACGAAAAACCAATGTTTTCCTCAGTAATTCCTCTTGTAAAATATATAACATTTTAAAAACTTCACACAGTTTTCTACCGATTTTTATTATTTATATTACATTTAAAATGCAAGAATAATTTTTGTTCTGCCAGTTCGATGATTTTAATCGATTTATTTAAATCACTTGATAAATTTTAGAAAATAAACGTAATAACAGAAAATAAGCATTGACTTTCTAAAAGTTATCACTAATCAGTTTATAAATAAGAATAAAAATTCCATTACGAACCTATGGCATCACGAATAAAAGTGCAATTTAGCAATTAAAATAATATCAATTAAAAGACTAACCAGACAAAAAAATAATATAAACAAAATTATATTTTTGTCTGGTTAGTCTCAAAATTCCATCATGAACAAGTTTTTAACTGATTAATAAATTATCATAATTATAATTCAACACAACTTAATTATAAATAAACCGAGTGAGTTGAAAAAACGCTTTTGAACAAGATAAGATAGTTTTATATATTACAAAAGTAATTTTTAGTTATCAATTTATTAATGATAATAAATTATATATTTTCTATTTTCCAAGTTGGTTACTACTTATAAAATGTAATGCAAATTGATTCAACCCTGTGAATATTTGTGATCAGGTGTGACTCTGTAGGATTAGATCCACGGAACGAGACAATGGACAATAGTGCCTCCCGGGAGAATTTTTAACAGTAACTGGCCCCTATTTAGGTGCTACATACACGCAAAGAAAACCCGAAAAACTTCACGTAACCAGTTCTTGATGAGGCGTAGACCCGCGATCAACTGTAATAGATTCGTGATTGTTTAGCTTAAATAAGAGCTTTGAGACAATGGTTTTCGTTTATTTATTCGGAGTACAAGCATTAGGATTACATCCTGTATGACGATAGTAAAGAAGGAAAAAAGCTTAATTAATTAGTTAGATTTATAGCTTATTACTGTAAGAGCCATCCGATCAAGTTGAAAAAATAATATATAGTATAACGTATGTATACTTTTTTCAAATTGGTGGAATGTATGTTGGAAATATTTTATAGCCTGTTCTAGAGGCCTAGAGTAGCCAAAAACGTCGTCCGGCCATCTCCAGAAAGAGGCCCGCTGCAAATAAAGGCCGTGATACTTCGTAATACTTCGTGAGAACGGAAAAGAGAAAATAGCACTAACACTTCGAGCAGTACTAGTGGTACACTTCCGTTATCTTCTCTCTTTATTGGTAGCTCACAATCCTTTGCGTCTGTAAACATGGGATCGATAAAAAAATAAAATGATTAGAATTAAAATAGGATTATCTCCAATGAATCGTATTATCTTTACGAATACAGTGTATTTAAAACTTAAGATACCTGAAATATCGAAAATGCGCTTCGAAATCCTCTTCCTTAATTTCTACTACAATTTTATAAGGTAACTCGGGGGAAGATGGTTAGGACCTCATAGTTCGTGAGTTTTTCGACATATATGCCTCACCGCATTCACAACAGTGTACACATCAAATCCTCTTTGTATGTTTAATTGTAGCAATTTTTCTATATTTTTCAATTTAAAACGATTTAAAAATTTGTAGGCGGGAAGTTAGGGTCTGAAATTATTGCATCCCTGTTCTAGAATGCTATTTAGTGGCGAAAACCTAAGGCAATCGGTATTTTCTGCGGAAATAATGAAAATAGAACACTTGTTAAGTGTATCTGTTGATGGAAAAACAAGGTAGCCATGATCAATTGTGAATCACGTAAAAAACCATCTTATCCTAACCATATATTGTGTCCATATTATCCAGTGAAAGTCTGGTTTCTCCGTGAAATAAATTTGATGTTGTAAAAAATTGTGCATTTGTATAACTATAAACTGCATAACCAATCATATTTCGGATGTAGAAATATTTCCAGTACGGCTTAATACTACGGAACCTCCGGTTTTAATATCCCGTCTTTGCCGTCCATCGCTGAACCACAATCTTCAGATTATCGTTTGTTTTCTTTCACCGACCAGTCACCTGGATCATAACAACTTGAATCCCATTTTCCCTACTACACCAGAATCATGAACAAATTCATCGGGAGTCTCAACTTCGGCAAGTTTCGAAGAATTGCGCCCAATTTCACGCATAAGCGCTGGAAACAAACCACATCCAAGAAAACAACACGAAAAAGGGTTTAGAAGCCTAAAACAAACAAAAAAATCGGGATGAAAAAAGGAAAAGCAATAAATCTCGGACGAGAACAAAGAAACGAGCCCTTCAAAGAGAATCGAGTAGTGAAGATACACCAGCCTCTTTCAACAATGCTGATTACTGTTGCATCTGTCGCAACTACTACTACGCTAAACGTGGTCTAAATAGAATGTGTAAGGTGCAGAAGGTGAATACATGAGACCTACACTAAGTCCGCAACTTTCCTCCCCAAATGCGACGAGATTGAATCTGATGTTGGCACAACAGATGGCACAACAGATCATTCTTAAGGTTTCTAGAATAATGAGTTAATTCACTTGATTATGTTTTTGATGCAAATAAGCTACATATTTGTAACTTAATGTAGTTTTTATTTTTGGTAAGTTAACTTACATTAAAAATCTCTGTACATCTTTTCCTTTTGAGTTTTCCTTCGATCTTGTAATTCGCGTATAGTACTTGTATTTGGATAATTTTTCTCCAATAGACTAATGTAATAGATGAAACCATATCCACTTTCAAAGCACCAAAGGTCCGAGGTATCTGATGTGCCAATTATGGTTTATAAGCCATAAATCTTAGAGAGGTAATATGCAAACAAAAGTATAACCATCTTCCCCTTATCTTTATCTTAATACTTAGTTACGTTTTAAGAATTGCCTTTTATTAAAGTTTTATTTGAACGTTAACAATCGTCCCCTTACAACTTATCGGTCAGATCATAAATCCTTGAAGTTTCCAACTGTCCGATCTCTTATAAAACCAAACGGTTTACCGAATATCCTCATGCACACGCTTTAATCAAAAATAGCTAGCAATTATCTTTGTTCTGCTGACTGAACATTTCTCGACTCTACTTATTTGTCTCTCGATAAAATCATAGAACTTACAGGCCTGTATAGGCCTAATATATTTTTTTCACCATTAATAAATTTTGCAATTCCGAAAAATCAAAATTCTCTCTTGTAAATGGTTTAATTAATCATCACTTAAAAAAACCGAGAAATCTTTTGAGAAAGCAATAGAATAAATGGAAACGATTAGGCAATCCCCACTACCTCTATATCCATATCATTCGAAAACAGTTCTAGCATTGTATTTTAATTATTTTCACCTTTGCATGTTCGAAGACACAATGTAGTGACGTAAACTTAAACACTGGGCGAATTTTTCATCCTTTTTATTCGGTTGGTATGCAAACACTTGAAAGTGTTTGCATACCAACCGAATAAAAAGGATGAAAAATTCGCCCAGTGTTTAAGTTTACGTCACTACATTGTGTCTTCGAAAGAAAAGAAAAGAAACGAAAATACAAAACACGGTTTCCTCAAGATAGAAACATTGTATTTCAATTATTTTCACCTTTGCATGATGCATGGAAATTTGGAGTTTTGTTCCCAAATTTTCCAAAAGAATTCCACTAAAATTCAATTCTAGCTCAATTTAGTCATGATCTTAATCAGTGGACCTCTTCGTCTATTATTGCTATTCCTAAAAAGGATAAAAACTTATCGCCAATTTTCATTTGCCATATTCCCTGCTATGTTAAAAATGTTCGAAATCTGCACCTACCGTAATATATATTCCCCGTTTTCTTCAAAAGTTTTGACAATCCAGCACTATCACAAATTGATTTGGTATCACGGCGTAACTGCACTTCGGGAACAATGTGTGACAGTGCTGGGAACCTATTCTGAGCTCTTCCGATAACTCAACGAGAGCGATACACGGGACATTCGATAAGTCCCCTTAGCAAAAGGCAGTTAAAGAGAAATCTTAATAATAGAAATAAAGAGATACTGTATGATAAATATGATATAATAATATTTGCTACACATATACAGGATTCTATAATGGCAATGAAAGCCTCGATACAGAGAAGTAGTGATAATAAAAAATATGTTATTAGATGGTGGTGTAAGGAATCAATACAACTTAGACAATCCCGTTATCGAATTGGATAAGATTGGATATGTTATATTAGGGTATACATATGGAGAATGCCTGAATATTACTCCACATGTTGAATACGTGTGTAATAAAGCTCTTTATTGTTTATAAATTGAGAACGATTGCATGAAAAAAATGGGGAATGAGTTACAAGATTATTGAAGTTATTTATAGAGGATTAATGATACCAATATTGATATATGGTATAAACGTATGGTGAAACTCTATTAAAAAATACCATATAGATAAGTTTATGAAGACCCAAAGAGTTGCATTAATAATGATGTCAAAAGGATATAGAACAATTTCTACTGCTGCTCTCTAAATATTGACTAATTGTTTACCGATTGATATAGAAATGATAAAATGATATTATTTTAGTAAAATAAGGAAAAAACTAAGTTTTGTATTTAACGAACGTAATCCGTTCTAAGACTTTGTTCGCTATCCGAATTGTTCGTTAACCGATTATCGATTTACCATAGGTTTTTATGGGAATTTGATTAATTAGTTCTGGAAAAAAATTAAAAAATATAAATAAACGTAGTAAGAAAGTATATATGTAATAATAAAAATACATATAATACACAGTTTTGCATTTTTATTAGATGTTTTTTCCGTTTGTGGGGGGTTAAAGAATCTGTCCAATGTCGATTGCTTTTCTCTCTTCTTCAGGATTTTTTGGAAATAATTAATAGCACTGTAATTGTAGAGATCTCCAAGCCTATTAACCTCATTCTGGTTTGGATGCCTTTTGGACGTCCGTTGTTCTGACATCCTCCCACTTCCTCAAAAGATCTTTAATTGCTTGAGACTTCTTAATATATCTTTCATAGCTAAGATTTTGTTTACTGTAGACCTGTTCAAACCATACTGCGTAGCAATATCACACATCTTCTGCCCACTCTCTACCTTGGCTATTATATCTTACTTGGTTTCTACCGTGAGCATGGTTCTTGACACTCCACTCTTTTTATGCTCCATAATATTATCAGTTTCTTTTTTAAATAATAAGTTCAGAAAAGCACTTACAAAAATTCAGAGAACAGAAATCAACTAGCGCACAAAAAATTATTTAAATGCAAGGCCCGGATGAAATTTGACATTTGGTATTAAAACGTTAATGAATAATCTGATGGAACAGTTAAACTCTCGGCTTTCGCAAATAAAAACCGATGCAAAACTTAACGAGTACCCGCCTGACAGTCTCGAGAAGGCTATAAAAAATTATTTGTCAGAAAGGTAAACAAAAAGCTGGAATTACAAGGGAGAATTTCAATATCCAGAGCTCCAAAAAGTTTCGAATTGCCACCTGGAGACAAGGGAAGACCAATTGGTATTCACTATTTTATGTCGCTTCTTTTTCTGTATGTTCTGTGAAGTGTTCGTTGCCCGAACATAAAAATCTTTCGTGAAAGTGTTTCTTATCCGAACTGTTGGTTAACTGTTCACCCACTGTACTTATATGTATGATGGAAACACCATGTATTGTATATACTGCGCTTCAGATGTGTTTGAAAGGCTTTATTTTAAATTAAAGATTTTTCTTGTTGGAATTTTGATACCTTTAATTTCATTAATTTTTTTCATTGAAAGTAAACCAGCAACGAGTTGGTCAGTTTCTCGGCTACGTTAAAAAGTTTAGTGGCGCCATCTATTATCACATTTTATTAAAATATTTGTTATATTTTTAAATATTATAAAATGGCAGAAAGCTTAATTTTGGAGATACAGACGAGTTTTATAAAAAAAAATTGTAAATGCTAATAACGAGTAAAATTGTCAATAAGTCTGACCCTACCGGAGATTCACACGACCCCCTCTATCTTCAACGACCAAAATTTAATATCATCGATTACCCTAATAATCAAACCACACTGCAAATTTTCAGAAATTTTGTTCACCCGGTTTGAAGCTTAAGCACCTTTTGTCGAAAATTTCTGAAATTTGTGAATTAAGACATTCTGGTAGCATTATCTGGGGTGCACAGGGCGACAATCATTACAAATTCCTCTTTGGATTTTCAAAAATACAGATAACATTACTTTAAAATAAATGAATGATTCGACATTTCTATCAAAATAATAGAAATGTCGAAATGTCATTTTGATAGAAAGTGATCCTGTTTCTAATGAATATTATTTTAATAAAATGATTTTTTCTAAAATATTTCAAACCGATTAATGTTTTTACGTAACACGTGACGTAAAAATATGACGGGATCGTAATACGTCACGCGTTCTAAACAATACATTCTCACAATACGTAACGAATTGTTAGAATGTATTGTTGGCTTTTTCTATTGTAGATAATTATTGTTAACAGTAAATTTGTTCGAAATTTCCGCGTTTCTTTGAGATTTTGCGAAAAAATTGCGATTAAGTAAACTTCGGTAATGTACGGGGGGACGCAGAAAGGGCTCTCTATGTCGCCTTTCTCTTAGGCCCGCTCGAATAAAGAGATGGAATCTCCCGTCGGCCATTCTACTCGAGTTACTTTTTACTCAAACTAACTCTTTGTGTCCTGCATCTTTAAGGCTAGCTCGGACGAGAACAAGAGACGGCGGAGAAGGCTCCCTGTGTTCCGCATCTTTAAGGCCCGCTCGGACGAAGAAACAGATTTGACTGGAGGCGGAGAGGCTCCCTGTGTTCCGCATCTTTAAGGCCCGATCGGACGAAGACAGAAGAGGCAGAGGAGGTTTCCTGTGTCCCGCATCTTTAAGGCTCGCTGGGGTGAAGACAAAAGACGGTGAGGCTTAGAGTGTTTCTTTTTTTAAGGCCCGCTCGAGTGAATAGGCCAATGGGAGATGGAGAGGGCTTCTGTGTCCCGCTTTATTAAATCCCGCGCAGGGCAAGAATTTTATTTTGTTTATTATTAATGAAGTTTGGTATAAGATTGAACTAAATTTTGTGGCCCTAACGTGCATTTTATTACAACCAGGTGTATTTATAAATTTCCGTCTTTCTTTATTACTAGTTGTTGTAATATTGCATCCCTAGTTTAGATAGTAATAATACGGTGAGTTTCGAATAGCTGAATTTGGAGTGTTCAGAGGTAATTATGAATATTCTCATCGTGCGAGTTAGGAAGAACTCGGCTCGACAAGTGATGTTGGTCACTTGTGGAGTAGGATACTTTCCAACTCTTGATGGAACTCTGAAGCAGCCACATCCACGTGGTGAGTTCTGGGTTGTCGTTCGTCTGGAAATGACAAATGGCAGGCGAAGAGCTGCTTGTTCCATTTTTATCCATTCGGCCGCTGCTGCATTTCTTATGCCGTTTGACGTTGAAAACCCAAAGTGTATTGGAGTTTCGTTGAAAAAGTCGAGTACAAAATCAAATTTAAATTTATTATAAACTGCTGATAAATAATTTACGATTGTCCCTCCTGTGATTTATTAATTCTAAAACTGAAATATTTTGTTAAATACATTCTATTATATTAACTCCGGCTTTCTTGATGGGTCGGTATTGACCCTTCAGGGGTCAATGAAAGTTTGCGGGGATAGCTTAGACATTGCAAATATTTAAAATTTTACACATTTTTCATGCTCTTAAATAAATGTCTTTTAATAATTACATAAGAGGTTATATTATATATAATATACATTGTATAATATATATAGTAAAAAACATTGAATGGGTCACAGAAAAAATACTTTTTTAATAGAGGACAATACACGAAAAAAATTAGGAATCCTAGTATTAATTGGTTTAACTTTTCATTTTTATTGGTTTGTAGGCAATTTGAACCAATCTTCCAACTTACTTTGTCGGCTTCTTGTGTATACGGTAAAGTATTGGAATCGTATCAAATTTGACCTTCCGAGAATTTTGCCAATTTCGACGATTTCAACCCAGAAATCCGAAAGAAATTCCTACAATGAGTTGCGTGTGTCATGCGGTGTTATTTTTTAAAATAACATTCGTGTCTCGTGCCATCTTTTATGAGATTTTGTTGTGAAAAATGTTTTTATATTATTAATTATTATAAGATGACAAAAATTTTAATTTTGATAGTAGTGATTGGTTTTATTAAAATAAAATCGTAAATGCTAATAACGAGTAATCTTTGTTAAGTGAGATCTCTCTCGAGATCGCCTACCATTTCCCCACCTCCTCGATCTTTATCGTCATCAATGTTCCTCATAATTAAGTTACCGTGCCAAATTTCGTGTTATCATCTTTAATTTATCCCGAGATATTAAATGAAACAGACGCCAATATCCGCACTCGCATGCCACATGCATCCGCAGATATCTTTCCCGTTAATAGCATTTTCAATTTGTTTCTTTTATAAAACTCATCCCTACTTTCAAAATTAAGGTTGTTGCAAATACAGAAGTATAAAACAAAATTTAAAAAGCTAGGAACAAAGGATTACTGCAATGTTTTTCAACCTATTTGGTCATGTGACACATAAAATATGGAAGCATTCAAAACACTTTGCTGGAAAAATTAAAGGCTTACCTATATTATAAAATAATATACACTTGCTATAATACAATTTTAATGACTACGTGAACGTTTATTTGAGAACAATCTTCCATTTATACTTATACAATACTTATACTATTTATACAACACGATTTTAAAATTGCACGAAACCTCTTTAAGCAATACTGTGGTTGAAAAACATTACTGTATAAGTTAGTGCAATTTAATCTCCAAACTTTTTTGATGGCGTACCCCTAAGACGAAAATGTGATAAAACATTAGATAGACTGTCACCATTCCATAATTAAAGTCTACGAGGATTTTATTTTGTATATATATTTTTAGTTTATTTTAATATTTATTTTACATAATAGTAATTTATGGTATCATGCTATTTTAAAAAAAGTCTTTTCTCCATGATTACTTTCAAATCAAACATCCTTTTAAAATTAAAAAAAAAAAGATTTTAATTATATTTTCTTCTGCTAAATTTCAAAAGATAAAATATTAAGCACATAAACAATTTTCAAGTTTATTTTCCACTCTTTTTATCAACAAATATATATTAAAATATAACATTTAAAATTTTTATATACATCTAGACGTTAAAAAATAGGGAAGAGAGTAAGATATGATCTGATTTATTTAGAAATAACGGTCGTATATATATATACCGACTAACAGTATCTTGTATCTTGATATTTGAAAGAATTGAATGCATCTTTTCTCAGTTAATGCATTAATTTAATGAGCGACCACGCTCATTTTCATCAAAACGTATTAAAAGTGTTGACTTTTAGTGTCCATAGGGTAGAAGAGTCAACTACATTTACTTATCTATATGCCTGTTATTTATCACAATTTGTTGTAAAATACAATACGATTTTAGCAGCATTCGTTTATGGCATTCTGTTTTGTTTATGATATAACCTGTCAAATATCTTAAAAATCATAGGTTATTTCTTTTTTTCTGTAGCATATAATACAGTAAAAAGAATTTATTAGTGACATCATTAGTTGATTGATGTAATTGATAGTTTTAAGTGTTTATAAACTATGAATTAATTACATTTGGTTATTTCATAGTCTATACACTTTTCAATAGTTTGAGGCTTTTCTTTAGATGCTTTCCTTTACAGATAAAAAACAAAATAATTAGTAAAAAAAAAGCAATGAGATGAGGTTATACGATGGGGGTTAATGTTACCTTAGATGCCAAGATGGCGGCTCGCTTCTGATTCCAGCAAGGAAACAGTGGGACGCACGTTCTAACCTAACCTAACCTATCCTAATAATTTGGTTGCTAATAATTATGGTAATTTATTAGGATAGGTTAGGTTAGGTTAGAACGAGCGTCCCACTGTTTCCTTGCTGGAATCAGAAGCGAGCCGCCATCTTGGCACCTAAGGTAACATTAACCAAGATGGGTCATGGCTGAATATGCAGATGGATCCCCGATAACAACCATGAAAATTTATTTTAATAAAGAAGCAATAAAGATATTCTACTCTGCAATTTATTATTTCTCGGATGTATTGAGCAGACGTAAGCTTTAAAATGTAAAATTAGTTATGTTAAGAGTTTTCGATGTCAATTGGAAGCTTTAACAGCAAGATAGTGACGATGGAACCTATCACACTGTACTTTTACCAGGTTCAATTTCCGAAATATTCTACCATTTTATAAATAATTTTCAAAAATAAATTTTTCGTTCTTATTAAAACATATGAGATATAGCTGTAAACTATTTCAATCTGAAACGAGCACAAGGCATTCTAAAATACGTAGAAGTTCTATTGATAAGATGAGAATAGAAAATGTATATGACTCTTCAGAAATCTGATTAAACTTCACGGAAACGGGACATATTGGTATATATTTCACAATGGCGAGAAATAGTTTAGCTAGCATTTGAAACAAGTTGTTGCACAACTAATTTTCATATGAATTCTTTGAATGTTACGTAATAGAAAATTGCGTATTACTTTGTTTACAATCAGTGAATTTTCTTGCAGTATGACCAAGCAGAGATTTGAAATATTTCATTTATAGATATTTTTGTCGATTATTTTTAAAATTTTACATTTAAATAATTTAAACGATAGAATATTGTTTATACTGTTTAATAATAGTATAAATACTATTTCGATTATTCTAACTGTCCTGCACATTTTAAAACAGTTCATATTGTTTGGATTTTTTTTTTTTTTTTTTATTCGACAGAAATATCTGACTATTCATATTTGATTACCATGTTAAGATATTTACTTGTGTTATCATTTTATATTTGATTTAGTGTTTTAATTTTAACCATTATTCATTTTTAAGTACAGGTTTCCTTGTGGTTTTTTATTGCATCATGTTAACTTTGTAAATTGCTTTTATTTCCTTATTTTTAAAATTATTCCTTAAACTGTTTAAATTTAAAATTAAACTCAAATTTTATTTGTTTTGTATGCATACAGTAAGTAGTCTATTTTTGTATATAATTAAATAGTATCGTTTTAATTATTATTTCATCAATTGTTTAAGTTCAAAAAGAAGTTTCCATGATTTGTGAATTAAAAAAAAATTACAAAAATAAAACTTTGTTATCTAAAATATTACTTCTCGGCATGTCTAAAAATGTTTCTGTTATCATGTTTTTTAATCAAATAAATTTAAAAATTGTTTTATAAACAAGCTTATCACTGTAAATATTTTTGTCAAGTCTACTGAGTATAGCAGCAAAAAAATCTTTAATCATTTAACCTAATAATAATACACTTTAAATTATATTAAGTAAATTTGTATATATTCACTAAATGTAAAAAATCATTAACTCAAAAGAAACTGTAAATATAACTAGATGAAGCCTCAAAAGCCCAAATTTTATCATTTACATTATCTTATGAAATGTAAATAAGAAGATAATAATAATAATGAATGATACATAATGAGAAGTAATAATGCAAATATGTTGTTGTTATCGTTGCTGTGGCAAACTGACAAAAAATGAAATAGATGACGTCTCTAAAATGAATACAAATTTCATTCGCTGTCTTGATATATTCAAAAACATAACAAAAAAATATTTCTCTCTGGAATGAAAAACTTTTCATCAACTTTCAGCTTATTTTATTGGTATTAATCTGTTTTCATGCACGTGAATTTTATCCTTGTGAAATATGTTTCAAAAATTATCGGTAGAATCTATAGGCCTACTGTATGTATTAGTTCGGTGGCAATGAATAACACATTCTCTTATGCTAGTGATATTTAACCTGTGTTTACAGACAGTAAACCTTAACTTCCCAAGTATACTCATATATTTTTCGTACATAGGTTTCAGCTTCGTGTTTCAGTATATTGACTTACTCTTTTATTTTCTGTTAAATTAGAAAAAATAATTTTAAAAAATGGAGTTAATTTAATTTTGTTTAAATTAAATAAAAACGTAGACGTCATTATCTTTTATGTTTTAAAATTATGTTTTCTATATTTCTTATTTAAAAGGAATATTAAATAAAAATGAATCTTTGTTATATTGATGTTATGCGGGAAGAAGGAATGTTGCTGCCCAATGTTGTACAGGAGGATCTAGCTAACTTATTTAAAATACAGTATATAAACAGCTGAAGTGGAATAAGTTACACACAATAAGCTATTTGTCATTTCAACTCATGACGTGCAATGTGAGCAGGAAACGAGAGGACCGGCATGAATAACGATAAAAAATAAAGTCGCAACCCGAATTAACCATGAAAAATCATGAAGGACTAAAACTACGTTTTTAAACAACAGTACGTTACCGTATAATCCACCCGTTTTCGAAGGAATAAAAAAAATCCTGATTTTCACAGATCACAGATGTGATTCGTGGGAACTTGAAAGATGTACTGAAGAGCGCGAAATATTTTAGTTCGAAAAAAATTTAAACCAAATATATCTCAGATACATTACTTAATTATCAATACTTAATTACACTAACGCATTTAGATAGTTATATAATGTGAAATAAATGAAACATTTAGAAGTATTAAAAGAATTTCATAGAAAACTGAATACATTTAATTTATCTAATTAAAAATTCAAAGTGACTTAATCCATTTAATTCTTTAACATTTAAAATAGCGTTCTCGTTCTATTTCTTTGTCTGCATGCGTAAACAAAAGCAAGCATATATTTATCATCCTTTATTTTCACACAGGTAGCTCCAGAAGGACATGCGCAACTGAAAAGTTAAATGCAAATGTATATGTATTATAATATAAATTATAAACTTAATTATAACTTACGTGGGTCTTGCATAATATTTTATTTCCTTCTCTGAATCCCTTCTATTGTAAAATCCCAGAAGACAGAGAGAATTCATGTTACATAAAGGGACAGATGTATAAAAAGGTGACTAAAACAAAATATATTAATTATTAGTATATATCTTTTCTGCGCATATACGGTAAATACTCTCATATTTTCTATTAACACGTACCAACGTCACCATTAATGCAACTATCATAATAGTACTTGTAAGTTTCATTTCACAATCTGAAAGAAGGTAGGTATTTTCTAGTTCCACTGTAAACAAGCGATTAATTAAACACTATAAGTTCTTTTTAACTGATCTTTATGCTTAGGTTTTCCTTTGTTAGCAAGTTTTTAAAATAATAATTTTTTTTAATATGTTATCACTTAAACAATCATGTAATTTGATTATAAATATTTTCGAACTGCAAAAATATTTTTAAATAAGCATTCATGAAGAAAAAATTACACATTCATCAATAAATACATTTTGTTTGTTAATTCGATTGGCTACAAATGGCTACGTTTTTCAGGAATAAATTTAGTACATAGCTATTAATATCTATAAAAATATATAAACATTTTCAGTAAAATATTCTTGGACTTAATTACTATAAGAATATCTTCATTTATAAGAGTTTTCTGTATTATTCCTAGTGTAATAAAACAGTCAAACAGCTACTTATCGTAACCATTTAAATTTTTACATTTATATATTTAACATCTTTTTAAATTGAAAGTTCATAATGATATCTAACCATAAAATAATAAATCCATTCAGAGAATGTAATGGATTTTATATAACTGAAAAATACTATCTTAAAATACGCTGGCTAATACGGTAATTTGATATTTATTTAGGGGCTCATAATTTAGTTTTTAAATTATTATTATTATTATTATTATGTACTTCACAGATAACGCTTCAAAATTCATTTAGGATTTTCATATTATCAATTTTATAATGCGAATGCTTGAAATTGTTTTATGGTCGCCAACGTTAGTTCTTTCCTCACAGAGATTATTAAGAAATGCTTGAAATGATTAAACGTAACTATAAATTTTTAGAGCATTTTCCGATAGTTAAGAATAAAAGCACTTCTGTAATGAAATTTTAATGCGTATAATACTGAATTACGTGTTATAGACTTTGAACAAGCTAGAATTTATTTAAAGAAGAGATGTTTCTTCCTGTCATATAATCTGATTTCCCTGGCTGTTATAACATAACAAGGAAAAGTACAGTATTGTAATCGTGTCGAATTTTACCCTTTGGGGTTTTTCTTTTACAAATATCGACGTGTTGAGTCCCCTGAACGCAAAAAAGTAAAAGTAAAAAAAAAAAAAATCTAGCAACGAGTTGTGTAACTTTCTGGACTGTAATGAGATTTTATTTTAAAAATAACTTTTATATTATTAATTAATTATAATAAAGAAAATTGTAGATGGCGCCATCTGTTATGAGATTTTGTTATAATTGAGAATTGTTATATATTATTAATTATTATAAATTGAGAAAAGGCTTAATTTTGAGTGTAGTGATGAATTTTATAAAGAATCGTAAATACTAATAACGAGTAAATATTTGTCAAGTCCGACCCCCTCTCCAGATATGACACGTGACCACCCATTATCTCTCCATCTTCGCGACCTTTAACTATCAAAATTTAATAGCATCAATATCCCTTATACACAAGATATTGTGCCAAATTTCGTTTCTTAATCCTTACAACATCCTGAGATCAGTGGCAAATTTCTGCACAGGCGCGCGCCTGGGGCCTCATAAATTAATGGCCTTCAAAATAAAAATAAAAATTATTTTATTTATTATTATTTTTTCATAATATTATGTCTTGGATATTATTAATAAGGGATATTGGTGTTATTAAATGTTGAAGTACGGAACTCAATGGGATGGGGAGATAGAACAGGGTCTAGAGTAGGGGTCGGACTTAATGAAAATTTTACTCGTTATTGGCAGTTTCAATATTCTAAGAAACTCTACCATCAAATTTAAGCTTTTTTTGCCTTTTTATAATAACGAATAATATAAAAGTTATTTTTGATAGCATCTCCTAACAGATGGCTCCACGTACAATTTTAACTTTGAACTAGTATCAAAATGTTTTTTAAACTTGAATATTTTTAAAATGAAGATTGTTTTTATCATAATTCAATAAAATTATTCCTTTTAAGCTTACGTTATTACTTAAATTTTATATCCTAGTATAATTGAAAACTACTAAAGTTCCCAACAGTCCCTTTAATCTCCTGTTCGAGTGTCAAGAAAGTGGATCAATAACCAAATTTTTTAATTATCCTACACGAAATTTATGTAAAATTAATGTAATTAAAAAATTTTTTTTATTATTATTACAGTAAATTAGTTATTATTAATTCATGATATACAGAATTATACATATTTTTAAAATGGGTCAAATATTAATTTTTGTTGTATATAAATATCCTGCTTTTCAATATCCTGACACTTAAATTTTAATTTAAAAATCATGATGAATTAAATAAATGACAGTAAAAATTATTAATGTTTATAAATATTGTAAATATTAACGACAATGACAAAGTACTTGCAGGCCTATAAGATGAGTGCGCCTATAGACCAGTTTAAAGAAGGGTTAAAAAAATTATGGAAAAATTACTATACTTTATCATATATTTATTGAAAACTATTTTATAATGATTTTTCAGGAACAGTTTCATATTTAGTGTATGTATCGTCGCTTTCGTTGTCTCGTTGTTATCCATCCATTCAATACATATGCCGGACAGGCAGTTTGGTTTTTCCTACGTGCATTTCTTATTTAAATAGTATATAAATATGTCTTAAAGTTAGCTCAGTTATTAAATAATGCAATATATATATATATATAAGTATATAATGCAACTCGCTCTAACTCTAATCAATTGCCTTCTGAGTTTGGTCTCTCATCTACAGTATAATACAGGATTTAGATGCAGTGTATTTGTATATAATGCGTGTTATAGGCCGGTAAAACGATATATATATATATAGAACTAAGCAATTATCAACAAGATAAAAAATTGTAATTGAAACATTTGTCCCGTTATTAAATGATAAATTCGTAAAATTTCTAAATAACCTGATGTGCATATAAGTGAAAAATAATTAATTTTGATGTACGTTTATAACTACATTTTACTTAGAATGTTATATTATTACAGATTAAATCAGCATGTTATATTTTCATAATAGTGTAATTAGTATAAAACTAAAAATATTTCATTGTTATCGTTTGTTATGCATCTCTTAGCATACTAAGACAAATGTATGTGAGGCTAATTTTCACTCATTCTAGAAGAATAGAGGAGGAATAAGAAGCATCATCCCGACTCTTAATATTTATGAAGATCCGGATCGGATTCGAACTATGTCTTGTGCAGCAATAGACTGGTGTCTTACTCTGCGGCCATTTTGTAGAAGAATTCGTCTATTTTCACTTAAATAAACTGAAATAAAAACCAGTTTTCCCTATAAAAATCT
This sequence comes from Centruroides vittatus, assembly GCF_030686945.1. Classification (NCBI taxonomy): domain Eukaryota; kingdom Metazoa; phylum Arthropoda; class Arachnida; order Scorpiones; family Buthidae; genus Centruroides; species Centruroides vittatus. The sequence goes on along the minus strand of NW_027120692.1, from coordinate 1,487,498 downwards.
TACACAAAATTTATAAATATAGTATTTTTCATTTAAATTCACTTCTCGCCTCGCAACGACTTCTTACATGCAGTCGTTCTATCGATTCATTTAATGTAAATTCATTATTTTACAATTATACAATAAACGTTTTAATTTGTAAATGTATTTCTGAATAATAGTATTTCAGATGTTTTGTCATTATAATCAGCAAACTGAAGTAATATTACTTAGTTTAAAGTTAAGAACTAAACAACGTTTAATTTGCTCTTAATGGAAATTTGATGAACCCAATAAAATGAACCAAAGTCAGATATAAAGTTGAAATTTTATTATATTATCTGACTTTTAAAACTAATTCATTAAATATAAACGACGTCTCCATTAATTCTTTAAAATATAACAACAATGTTAAAAACTTTCATCGACTTAATTATGTTAAGAGGGATGTTTGAAAATTAGAACATATAAATCCAGTTGTAATTTATTTATGTATAAAAGTGTCGATGACTGTAGAAAAATGCTGTTGCAGATATATTTCTGTATAGAACAATTCAGATGAGTTGACTGTTCTATTTTCAATTATATATGCTTACTAGACAAAGTAAATTGACTTTTAAATAAATAAATAATTATATATCAGCTTATAAATATTTTATTCATGTGTCATTTTTACATTTTATAAAGGATATTGTTTTGATTTTATATATGAAGGAATTTAGTTATAACAAACGTTTATTTATATTAATGTCGATATCCAACGACATTTAGAACGTGACGAATAGTTTTTATAATAAGGATTATGTTAAAAATGTCTAAAAATCTACAACAAAATTCGACTCATAAATTAAACATTTTTTTTTTTCGGTTTTATTGACAAAATGATGTAAAATAGCTACTAAAATCCAACATTATTATTACTTGTTTTAAATACGAACTGTAAGAAGCCTTGTACAAAACGTGAACAACATTGAAAATTAACTACTATAGAATCCAACATAAAGTACATTTCTTATAAAAAATAAACCACGTTTAAATTAATCACTTAGAGAAATTATTACAATTATAAAGACAAGCTCCAGTTTGATAGACATAATGCAGCTGTTATTTATTATTATTCTGAAATTTTTTATTATTGTAATGATGCAGAAATGCACCAAACTGACATCAGAATAGTAAAAATATCTTTTAAAAAATTCCATAAAATCTCAAATTATTCATACTTGAATCCAATTCATCAGTTGAATTTAAATACGAACGATGGAAATATTAGAGTAACAGAAACAATACGAAATTGCGATAAAAATCGCGGAAAATGTAAATAATGTTATAAAAAATACTGTTTTACACGCTACTTAGCTGAATATTTATTGTTTTTTTAAGCATATCAAGTATAGAAGAACGTCCTTTATTCGGTAATGATGAATATAATCAAAATATCAAAATAAATTATATAATCAAAAATTTTATAACATTTTTCTTAAATAAAGTATATTATAAACACTTCTAGTAGCACGTTAATTATCTATAGATAAAGTCTTTCTGATAAGAATTAAAATTTTAAATATAAATACTATAAATATAAATGTTAATGATATATTTTCACGCCAGATAGCAGCACGAGTTATTTTCAGAAATTAAACTAAAACTTATTTTTAAAAAATATATTATAAATTAAAAAACATGATCCTGTAATCAGCTATAATTCTACATGATTTTTACTTAAAATAATTTAATTTAAAGATCAAAAGGATCTTTAAGTGAAACTGTTTTAAGTAAAAACCACATTTAAAACTTCTTTTTACAACTGAAAAATTATTCTTACCTTTAACATTAAGATACACATTTAAATTTCAACCTGTCACAAGAGGCGGCACATCTTAAAAACTGCTTTATTGAGCTTAAACGTTTTATAGAACTGCTCTAAAACTGAAAGCATCATAAAAAGTTGTTTATTGAAAAAAGAAAATACCATTATAAATCAATTACAAACTGAATCCATTATTAAAACATAAAGTTTATTATTATTAATTAAAAAATAGATTTTTTTTTATTCATTAAATAGGTACTACTGTACTACTTTCCTCTCGGATCAGTATGAAACAAGTAATTATACAACTATTGCGTGTTCTTTATTACACCTATTCTCCAGTTATATTTTAGTGTTGTTAGAGGTTATCAGTAATATTTTCCTAATGGAATACAACTTGTTTTATATATAAATTATACATATACATACATAAATACACAATTAAATTTATAAATGTTTTACAAGTGTCAAAAACTGATCTGTATAAGTTGTAAAAAAAAGAGAGAGAAAGAGAGAGAGAGAGAATGGATCTTTATGGAAGAAAATGGTAATAAAAGCATCAGAAAATCTCCAACAATTTTTTAATTTTATTAATAAATAGATGTAAAAGCGTAAAGAAATTTATTAGTGAAGCTTACAGGATTTAGATTTCTAGAAGTATAGTTTGTTTTTTCTCATCTCAATTGATAAATGACAACAGAACTTACAGAAAATTAATCACAGATCTAGTGCATTTCATAACATTCGCTAATCAATGTCAAAAGTTATAATGCAAAACAAGTATACAGGTCAAAACTAGAATCGAAACTAATCGTCAAATAGCTTGCCATACTTGTAAATATCCGAATATAAAGTCCAAAATTAATAATATCCTTATAAATAAAGAAAAGTTTCTCATGTAAATTCGGCATACAATATCACTAACTCAATGGGCAATTTGTGGATCATCAGTAGACCGCAGAATTAATGTGATTCAGGAGATATAGAGTATAACAGAATACTGAAAAGAAAAACAAAACATTTATTTACTTTGAGTAGAAAATTTATTTCGAGAGGAAGATACGTTTAATTTTGCTTATGTTTATCGAGCACACATAAATATTCTAATAAACTAATTTATCCTTATCTTTATACTCATAATAAACGTTTATAACGTAGACACGTATCAATGGATGCGAATAGATTTTAAAATTAACTAAACAAAGTAAGAAGGTATAGTATTTGAGGTTTTACTATAGTTCAGTGACGTCACAACCAATGAGAGAAGGAAAATGAAAAAGCTATAATACCACTTCTATAGACAGTTGGTGGAAGTGAAACAGTTCGGAGAAGCGATAATTTCTGTTTTAAAAACTTTTCTGTTTACAGAAACGATATCGCCATTGACTTTCGGAATTTTCTATAAAAGGTATGTAAATCAAACATTTCATTTTTTTTCTTTAGGATTTTTTTAAAAACAGTATTGACTATACGGTTGAAATGACTTCTGTCAAGTCCGGTAAGTTATCTCGTATAGAATGTTATACTATACAATATAATGGCAATGGATTTATATTTATATATATATTTTTTACAGGACTAACCACTATTGTCAAACTGACGACGGAGCAACATATTAATCGATTTAATATACCTCCTAGATTTATGAAAAAATATACGTTGTTCAACATGGTTACGAGTGAAATCGTGCACCCGTCCCTCCCTTACCCTATGGGATACATTTCTACTATTCCAGTGCAGATAAATGAATCTACAGTTCATTATCCGACTGCAGTGGTTACTTTTCAGATGTGGAAACAATTGTTGTGAGTAATTTTAATTAAATAAAAGCTGTAAATAGTAATTTCGACTATTTGGTCTGGAGTGAGCTTCCTAAAACAATATCATGTTAACTTTACCGGATATATACTAAGCATAAATGAATTGCTATATTTGACATATTATATTGCATTGTGTAGAACATAAAATATATAATTTTTGACTCTAAGTTCTATTAAAAATATCCGTTTCTGGAAGTTTATTACCTGTTCTTTAGTATCAATGAAAAGCTTATTGTTATTGATCTTTCTCCTCAGTTACCTATCCCATTGGGGACCAAACTCAAATTCATACTTAAGTAAGTTAAATAATAATCTATCTTTCTCGTGTCCTTCACGTTAAAGTAGCCATAAAATCATTTTCAAGTACGAGTTATCATCGAGAGAATAGGTTACTCTCTTAATTAAAATATCATTAAGGTCCTTCGCTGGTGAGTTATGTTGCAATTCCTTGTTGACGGCGATCGCCATCGTATTTTAAGGTTAATTATCTCCCAGTTTTCAAAATAAGAGAGACCTAAATCTGATCCGAGCCTCAAAAAACACGAATTTCTTGCAGGAAATATTTAATTTATCGATTTAACATGATTTTAAAGTAATGGAGTCATGTAATTACTTAAATTTCCTGCAGCTTATGAAACAAACGATGACGCAACGGCATAATCAATAGCTTAATTGATTGTTTTACTTTTAATTTCGATTCGTATTTCCTATTTTAAACTAATTTGCGAGTTTAAAAGGAAGGATGAAAGTACCTACCAATGCACAATAATGTCGGGTAAAATTGTCATTTTTATAACCTTGAACACGATTTTATCTGCCGTTTTTATCGAAAATTTATCCTAATTAAAGTATGTTGTATATATATATATATATATATAATACTTCAGTTGAAAGGAAAATTATCTTTTAATTTTTTTTTTTTTTTTTTAAAATATTTAACGATACGTATACAATTTATTTTTATTATGAAAGACTTCCTTTCATTCTGTTGTATTTTATCAGTAATAAAATATATATTACATATAAAATATAAGGAAAATAATATTGAATTTATTCCTCCTCTCTGATACAGCGGAATGGAACAGATATGGCATATGGAATTTTATCAATGGTTCTCTCAGTATCCTGAAGTTTGGCACATTTCCTGTATGAGAGAATCGGATATTCCTCCTCGAGGATGGTATAAGTTCGTTGATTCGGCGAAAGTAAGATTCTGTTGCGAAGTAAGTATGATAAATAATAAAATATATATATGAAATTTTATAAAAATTCTATAATCTTCGATAACGCTTTCATAATCTTTGAAATCAAAATTCAAAACCTGTATACTAAAGATAGAGAATCTTTCCAAAAAAACTAGATATTACAAGGTCGAAATTACAATCAATCCTTAAATTTCCAACTACCTTAGAACATAATTCAATCAATTCTAAAAATTAAAAACCCAGAAAATACTTTAGAAATCTTTTTTTGGATTTCTAACGTATTTCAAGAGCAAGGTTGCTGGAGTAAAAACTTGTTCCTGTAAAATATCGGAAACGAAATTAAAATCGAAAAAACTGCTGGAGAATCCGTAAACAATTATAACACAGTACAATAAAAATCGGTTTATGTTACCTATGGTTCCAAGATGGCGGCTCGTCTGATTCCAGCACGGAAACAGTGGAGACGTACGTTCTAACCTAACCTAACCTATTCTAATAATTTTGTTGGTAATAATTACAGTAATTTATTAGAATAGGCTAAGTTAGGTTAGAACGTGCGTCCCCACTGTTTCCCTTCTTCTATTTGCTGGAATCGAGCCGCCATCTTGGAACCATAGGTAACACTAACCTAAAAATCTTGAAATTGCCTATAATTCTTTCATGTAATTAAAAATAAATAGTTAGAAAGAGAAAGAGAGGGTTTGAAACTATTCTAGTGTAAGAACAGATGTCAATAATACAGTCTTAAGTGATTTACTCAGTTCAAATTTTGCTAACAAAATATACAAATTCAGACTGAATTATTAAGAAAAAAAAACATCTAAAATTTATCAAATAATTACATAAATTAGTAATTTCAAAAACAATTAGTAGCTGAAAATAAATGTAATAAACATTCTAAATATGTTAGATATAAAAACACAGTATGTGCCTGGATGTATATAGAACGGAAGGGATGTATTTATCCCCCAATATTTCTGTACTGGTAAATTGTCCTCCAATATATTTTAGTTTATATCATGCTACACAAATTTGGAATAGAATATACAGTATTCACTGTACATCTTACTTTTATATCCACTCAAAATTTAATAATAAGCGTTTTCTTACTTAGCTCTTAGTTTAGACTTAGTCTAAACTCTTCGTTTAGACTTAGTTTAAGTGTAAACTCTTCATTTAAACAATTCAAGTAGTAATAAAATTTTTAAACTATATTTATTTAAATATATGTTATTTTTTTTATACACATAAGTTAACCCGATAAGATAAAATGTATCCATTTAACTAGAGATAAAATATAATTGAAAAATATTTTTTGATTTTTTAAAACAACAAACGAATCAAATATTTATATTTCTATACATTTTGTTTATTAAAAAACAAATTATTTTGTTTACATATTCATAAATATTTTTAAATCGCTAGTATCAGGTATAAATTTTTATGTGGGTTTACATATGTAAAATCATAACAACAAGAATATTATATAACACGCTAGCAGGTGACATAACCTATTTTTTAAATAGGCTATAAAATATATAAATATTAATAAATAAACCACTTTTATTTCGTATTTATTTCGTCGAATAAATTATCGAGAGTTGGAAATTATTAGGTTGAATCATAGGATAATTATTGGTTTATAAATCGTAAGATATTACAGAACTTTGCGGTTCGAATCTCCATTAATTTGAAGCTCTGTTTAAGACACGTAACCTGAAAACTGGTTCCTGACGAACCATGATTAAGCCACATGTATTACATTTATAACTATAAACATCATCCCTACTTAGAGTGAGATTTTTTCCTCAATTTTTCACGTAGATTTTTGAAAACAGAATTTTAAATAGAAACGCGACCTTGCATATGTCTATTCTTAGATAATTATTATTATTATTTCTTGGAAAGGGAAAATTTTTTGCATTCTCAGCATGTTAAATAACTGGAGAAGAGAACAAATTTTAACATTATTTAATTTTTACTCAATGCATTTAATTAAAGACTGGAGTAAAAGCCCATTTGAATAAAATTGATCGCTTTAATAATGCTAATTCTAATGTTTATATATATATTTTGTAAAAGCCTGTTGACTCATCTGATTATAAGGTACCGTACAGTTTTCTTAGTCTCCTTGTGTAAGGCAAAATATTGGATTAATGCTGCTTAACATATATTCGTTTTATGACGAGCGTGACAATTATGTTTCGCCAAGATTATATAAATAGCACTTTACGAAAAGTAATTTTTTTTTTTTTTTTAAGCAGCACATTAAGGAACATCTTTTATGCATACATCGTTTCCATTAAATTACATATTTTTGCCTGAAAGACGTGATTACCATCAAGGATAAATATGCAAAAACATCGATTTATCCATCAATAATTCGCAATTCGATACGCAGAATGTATTCCGAACAACAGCCAAGTAATGTGATCTTTTGTACTTTTTTACACAGTTCTTGTAATTTCAAAATATTTTAATGAATATAAACACGCAAACTACTCTATTTCGAGAATTCGAATTATATTGAAAAAAAAATCAAATAATAATAATAATACTAAATGATGCTATTTGCTAATACAAATAACTTTAGAAATAGGGAAATGGCCGTATTTAAGCGCAATAGATTAAATTAACCAGAAAATATATGTAATTTGGAATGCGAATTACAATCAAACTCGAGAATTTGTACATTGAACTTTTGTATTTTTGCTAAAGTATTTCTCTGGATGGGTACATAAATTAAACAAACATACAATTTTATTTCGTAATTTACAAAATTTGTCTTTTAAATTAATTTTTAACAGTAATATTCAGATAAATTCGCTTAACTATTTCAAAAAATGATCATCCTTCGTTTTATTTTAATTGTTATCGAACAATATTTTTGTGACCGTTGCTGGCACAATTAAATAAAATATAGGAATTTATTTATTTATTCATTATGCGAAATCCCGACTTAATTTAAATCAAAGTACGTTAAAACATGTAAACATCGATTTTACACGCGAAACAAGTAAAAATGAATGGTCATTATTTATTACTTCATGGAAATTTTACATCATCAAAAATGACCTTGTAGGATTCGAAGTACAAAAACAGGAAAAAAAAGAGTATAAATAAATGTCCATAACTAGTTATGTCAAGCAATAGTCCACCTATTTTCTTAGAAAACTGTTGTTATATAATTTTAGAATATAGTAAATAAAAATAATTTAATGTGCAATTTATATATTTATTTATTTATAACAGAGCTGTGGTCATGGTTGGACATCGATGAAAGGAAGGGTGGCCTTTTGGTTTATTTCTATAACGACATGAAGCAAGGATTCAAGCTTTCAAATTATATGGACAAATCTGTGATAAATGTAATACTGGCAAATACGAGACAGCTATGTGGTATCCGGAAGAAGTAAACAAGGTAAAGGAAAAAAGTACATAATAAGAAATCTATATAAAAGTATTCAAACAACTTTATTAAACTTGGCTATTTTCCAGGATTTTATAATATTTACGATGATGTCATAGTTTAAGGTCGTTTTGCTTTAAGCTTTCGTTTTCAGCTTCCTCGTTTAAATGAACATATTATTTACTCTCTCCTAATGTAAAAATAATGTCTATAAAACGTGACGACTAACATTTATGCTAGAGATGAACAATGCAACACTAAAAATATGGCTCCGTATGCTAAATGGGGCATCGTTATTTAACCTACTCATCTTGAATTTTTAGTGTGTTTTATGTGCTGAACCGATAATGAATAATAATATTCTTAAATACAAACAAATACAGGAATTTCGTGTATTATACATAAATTTAAAGTTTAAAATTTTATTGCTACAAAGTAATTTTTTAATGTGATATTTATTCATAACTATTTCTTCAACTCAAGAATATTTATGAAATATTTCTTTTTTTCAGCTTATTATTTAAAATAAGTCATAGATGTACAATTTCTTGATAGTTAAGTACAGTACATATGATGCAGACTTACAGATAAAGTCATACATTTACACCTTCTTTAACATTATTATTAAAGTTTAAAGAACTTAATCTCTATCAATTTCTTATGAGTTTTTTAAAATAATAATCACTAAATATTGAGAGAGACTTCTCTTGTGTTCATTTCCTTTAATCATTTTTTATGTAAAAAAAAATTGCTAAATGCACTTTAAAATTTTGAAAATATTAAACTAGAAGTTTCTATATAAAATCAACTTCCATTATTTTTTCAATTCCATTAAAAATAAATAAAATAAAAATTTTTTTATTTTGTTTATAGGTGTTGAGAAATTTGTATTTCAAAGTAGGTCAGAAACTATATGGTGTCAAACAACCTCCTATCAACAGAAACAGACGACCAGGCAAACCTAGGACTCCGCATAACAGCAATTTGTGTCAAGCATGCAAAGACGGCGTGTGCTCGGAGCCAAGATGACCAATAAATAGTTAACTGTACATAAAAGCATTAATCACTATAACAATGTTTTATTTTTATACAAAGTTAAATCTACAAATTAAGAAAGAAATAAAATTTTTCCAATAAAAATTAAAATAAGTTTATGATATCTTTCAAAATAAATGCCATCCACTTTTATATAAAACTAGTCAAATCTGATAACATCAATTTTCTTTTTTGTACTTCAAAACAATGTTTAAATGTCATCAATTTTATTCCTAATTTTTTGTTTTTACTAACAGACCTGTGATAAATGTCTATTATTTATATATTTTTTCAAGTTACAATTATTAAATTTTCTATCTCGTATTTGTGCCTGAAATTATTATTGTCAATCTATAACAGATACGCCATTAAAGTATATTTTTAGAAGTTCTCAAATATACACACAATATAAAAATAAGAGACTTAATATAATGTAAAAATGTGTTTTGAAGTTAACAAAGTACTTTAAATGGTATAAATAAACCATTTAAAGCAATATATTAAACTTTTATAAGCTTTAAGTTAAAGTTTATATTAATCTATATATATAAAGAATACAACTTTTAAAAAACTTATGCTTTTGGTGTTTAATAATTTGATACTCCTAAATCATTTTTTGTACATCATATTTACACTTTTGTACGTTTTCAGCCAAAAAATAATTGAGTTCTGCAATGATTCTAACAGTTTTGGTTTTGTTAATAGCAAAATCATTTGTGATAATTAATTTCTATTGTCTGTTTCCTGTTTAATCTATTGTCACATTTCATATAAAGTTTATGTATTGTAAATGTAATCAGTATAAAAAAAAAGGCAAAACTTAAATTATAAAATTCCCTATCTATGGAACTGGAATTGAATTTACAGCATTTTTAAAAATACATTACATCCAAAAGCCTATAATAATTCAAGTTTTAATGAAATTCATCAAAAATTGGAATTGCCATTTGTAATTCATCATTTCACAAAAATAAATACATTAATCTTTATTTTAAAATATATAATTATATGGTTAAATAAAAGAAATGCAGAATTTCATCAAGAATCAAACATAAACTTATTTTATTTAGAATTTTTAAGACAATTTATTCCCACATTCAGTATCATCATATTAAACCAGTCAGATAAAAAAAAAGAAAAAAATGTTTATACATCTTTAATTAGACTATAATAAAAATATTAAATATAAATGACTTAACAATAAAATAATAATAATAATAATAAAAAGATATTTTATTGATAGAACTACATTTAAAACAAAAAAGTTTGGGCTTTTAAAAGCCTGTTTTAGCTGTCTGAACGTTATTGCCTAGCAATAAGCATTGTTTGGATGATGCTTGAACAACTGCATTCAAATAGATGTTTAAAGATCCAAAATTCATTTGTTTTGAATGCAAATTATAAGATACTGTATCTTGTAAACTGCTAATTTTTAATTGTTAAATCTTTAACAGTCGTACAAAAATTTTTCTCGTCTCGACTGTTCCAGTGTGATGATTGCAAAGACAATAAATCTGTCGGGAAATGCTAAATTAAACAATTTGACTTTATTACAAAGAAGCTCAAAGAAGTCAATATACAGATTTCATTAATTGTTAGGTTTTTATCATCTTCAAAACATTGTAATTTGAGTAAAAATTTTCAAACAAGAACCACATTTTCATTTCAAAAGCTAACCTTTATTTGGTATACATACAAGCACTAGTAATTAATGCATTACACTTCATATAATATCAAGGAAATTGAAACTTGATGAACAATTCATGTATAATTGTTATCATGTAAACTGTTAAGGTTTAGAAAAGTTATCTACTTCCCTAGTTTTACATATTAATAAAATATTTATATTAATAATGTATATCACAATATATATTTTAAGCATGCTCTTCTAGAAATATATATTTATTTTTTCCATATTTAACAACTGTAAAAATTTAAAACTCTGTTCTCTATATAAAATAATTTAAACTGTGAAAAAAGCATTTTATTCTATAAATGTCATTTGAGCACATTAATTCACAAAATATTTTATAGCTATTCTATCAAAATAGGCAACAACATCACATTATTATTATTATTATTATTATTACTACTTTAATAATCAACTCTTCATTTTGTTAAGATATCACATTATAGTAACTATAAATAGAGCAACTATTATTTGCAAGATTTACCTAAAATTTATATCTGATATAAGCTTTCTGTGTAAGCGTAAAGTATGAAATTCAATGATAATTATAATTATACCATGACAATGTTCAACAAGCATTTTATCTCCAAGAGGAATAAACAATAAACAACTTGCTGATCAACAGATCCATAAATCACAGATAACATATAATAATAATAAATTCTATAGTATTTTAGTTAATACTTCATTCTTTGACAAACTTAATTACAACAATATTTGAAAATTTAACTATTTTACATTTCTTTAATATTAAATACTATAAATTTTTATACAATAATGGAAGATAATGCACAGGATTCTTTAAAAAATTTAATCACTATTATATGTTATATTTCAATTCTTATTTATTAAATATTAAAAAAATACTTTTAATTTTTAATATACGTATATTTTACTCATATATTTTTAATATTAAATTTTTTCATATTTTTAATCAAATTTATTTAATAATAAAATGACTTCAAGTCACCCTGTGTAATTTTTTAATAATAAATATTTCATATTATTTTTAAAACAGTCAAATATTTAAAAATTACATAATAATCTTCCAAATATCAATTATGGTAGCTGTTTTTCTTTGAAAAGTTACATAATAATATTAACAGTTATGAAAATAAGAGCAATGACAAAGTTTCAATATTGGCTTGTTTTGGAATTTTAACACAATATGCATTATTTTACAATAAATATTCAACTGTACAGAATATATTGATATTATTTAATCAACAATGATGTGCCGACCCCGCCGTTAAGCGGGACTAAGGCCAAAGAGGAAATTTAATCAACAATGAGATGAAAAAATACTCAAACAATCGAATTTCTCAGTTTAAGAAACACTTATTTACTTGTATTTATTTCCATCTAATGTTACTGTATAAGTACTGTGCAATTTTATGGAAGCTTTATTCTTTTATTAATACTGATGGAAATTATCATGTTTTTTAATATTCTATATACAAATTAAAAAACTAGAATTTATATTTTTTTAAAAACAGATTCATTTCTAAAGAAAAATAAATTTAACATTCATATTCTTACGTATAACATACTTATTTATAAATGTCTCCTATATCATTTGGCTAATGAAAACTGATATGACGATTCTATAGAGTTTATCTACGAAAGAACTGTATTAATATATTACTCTCCTTAAATTTATGATGCAAGGAATAAAGTAAAATCCACTAATCATGTAATATATTTTGCATATAAATAAATTTAATAATATACTCATGAGCAAATTGAGCACAGAAGCATGTTATCATATTAAAATTTTGAACATAAGATCTAAAACTATTTTCTTTTTTTTTTTTTTTTTTTTTTGAGCAAAAATTATATAAGCTCGTTTAATATTTTGTGCTGCTATATCACTAATAAAAAAATAGTCTGTAATTCAGTAAAATTTTATTTTTCAGGGTTGAATTTAGATTTAAAATGTTTAAATGTTCATTTTTAAGAAAATTCTACTTTAATTCTGATTTTAAAATCCGCCATAACAGTATGAACCAGGTTTTATAAGTTTTATCTCTAATCCACTAAAATTAAAATTCCATTCTGAGATCTGAAATCATGCAATACTTTGTTATTTTACTTCGAAAACTATTTAAATATAATTTATTCAAAAACTTATCAAAAGAAAAATTTCAAGAAATGCTAGAATGATATTGAAAAACTTGAGCAATCATAGAATACCACTAGTAATAATAAAAGTGAACAATATTCAAATGGAGCTTTCGTTCTACTTTTCATTAAATAAAAATAAATTAAAAAAATGACCAGTTTTGTTTATAGTGAGTTAAATATTTCAAAAGGTACAGAGCTACTAATCGTATTAATATTTTAATAGAGTTTTATAGCTGCTAATTGTATCGCTATAAAATTTTTATAGCAACATTCTTAATATAAAATATTCAATTAATAAAGTTTGTGCTTTTTTTTTTTTTCAAGATTAAAATTTTGCTGCCTAAAATGCATTAAAATTTTTTAGGATGGAAAAGTAAATTTGTGTATAATTTAATAATTTGATATATTTTCAAATTATACAATTATATTTTAATATCTGCACATTTTTAAATAATTGAATGTAAAGTATAAAAAAAGTAAAATAAAATAATAATTGCTTGAAAAATTAATTTGACTTGAAACACTATTAAATGGATAAATGATGTGCAAAACTATAAATTTTCTATAAAATAAATACAAAATTTGTTGTAACATAATATTAGATTAAATGTACCATAATTATTATTGATGTTAGGAACGAAAAGTTTTAAATATTCTAAAAGAAATTTTTTAGTCTTATACCACTGTTATATTTTAAAAATTTTGTGTTTACATACACAGTATTTTCTATATATGCATTAAACATTTATAGAAGTTCACATACTATTCAATAAAAATTAAATAGTATATGATCCTATACCTATTAATATTTAATCAAAGTTTAATATCTATTTTTAATTCATTCTTTAAAAATAATAATAATAGCAGTATTTTTAAAGAATGAATTAAAGTAGATGAAATTTCTTTACATATTCAACAATTCTTTATAATCTTTAACTTTTAGATAAACATTTTCATAGTATGTCCTAAATTTAATTCTGATTTAATTATTGAATTGTTTTAGAAAAATCATAAATACATATATATAATTCAAGTTTTATTGAAATTTCAAAATTCTTTTCTGTTTAAGAACAAGCTTGTATAACTTAATATTAGAATAAATCAAAATACACAGAGTTCTCCATTTATATTTTTATAGAAATAAGCATTTGAACGTGGAGCATGATTCCACTAACATTCTAAACGCCATTGTCAAACTTCATTGTCAACAGGATGGCGGCGCTGAACATCCGTCCTGTGTTGTGCCACCATGTTTGCTACCATAGGTAAATCTAACCCATTTGAAAAATATCCACATCTTGGAGATGTGTGTGGAAATTTTTGTAGATATGCAAATTGAAAAATTACAAAATTTGTAAACCCAAAGCCTTAAATTCTAGTTCATCTACAATCCTTTCTGTAAAATCTTCGATTGACAAAAGTGTTGACTTTCTGTCTTCTAATAACTAAGATGCACTCTAATACTAAATGACTAATTTATTATAATTGCAATAATGAACCAATCTTTTACATTGATGCACTACATTTGTTTTTCTATTGCATAGAAATACTACCATATTTCTACACAGTAAAAAAAAGCCTCTCATTATGTCACTCATTTGGATATATTGAGTTAATTGTTTGTCTTTCAAATATAAAAGCACTTTAGCCAATCATAATTAGATACATTGGTTATATGGGGTACCACCATCTGATATATCACCCATTTGGTTTGTCTCCGTGCACGTGCAATATAATAAGGAGCTATTATATGTTGTAAAGATTTTCTCAATTTCTTATTATTTATGTTCTATGTTAGGCTCTTTAATTTTATTTTGATGTGAAATATATTACATTCAATATTTTTAATAAATGTTTTCAAACATATTTTGATAAAATATTTTTAAAATTTTGATTATTATAGTTCTGTATGGTTAGTTTATTTAAGTGAAATACTAAATACAAATCATCAGAAATTCAATAGAAAATCTATTATTAAATTTTTAATAAAACAAAGTTAGGTAGATGAAAGCCAAGACCAGATATGAAAAGCTTAGGGGTAGGAGGCTCAGATTAACCATATATGAACTTCCAGTGCAAACTGGAAGTCATGTTGTTTCAATTAAAAAAATTTTCCCCTGAAAGGGGTTAGATGACTGACATGACTCAATTGCTAACAGAATACATATGACGTACAGGGGCAAGACACTACTAATGAGGTTGAGAGCATATATTTGAAATTAAATAAATAAAAATACAGTAGAGACTCGTTAATCGGAACCCTGGTAATCAGAATTGCCGGTAATCAGAACGATTTTCAGTCGGACTGTGTCGTGCTGAATTGAACGTTTTTGATACTAAATTTACTTCTAAAGTATAATTTTCATGTTTTTATATTCTTCAATATATTTATTTTGTTTGTACAAAATGCAGAAATAATTTTTAACGATACGATAGCCTCGATTATTATTATAAAAATTTTCGTTAGGCTTAAAATCGACGAAAATTCAACACGAAGCGACACGCAACGGAGAAAAATTTGAACATCGGACAGGTTAATATATTTTTTAGTACATAATCGGTAATTGGAACAAATCACTAATCTGAACAACCCCAGTCCTCAATTAATTCCGATTTTCGGTTCTCTACTGTATAATTAAAAATTGTAGCCCAGCATTGTAATATTGTTACAATAAATAAACACTCATTATCATTATTTATTAATATTAATAATAAATCTATTAATAAATGAAGACAATGTGTAAATAAAGATACATGTTAGAGTTAATAATAATAATAATATATTATTATTATTAACCCTACAATGTATTCCCACAGAATTTAAATGATTTATAAGATAATTTAAATATTCTTTATATTTTTAAATAACATTGATAACTCTAAAAGATTTTTGCATAAGATGTCAAATAATTTTATATTCAAATATATTAATATATATACTATAATTCAATACACATCATGATGCAAAGAATTGTCAATTATCTTATGTAACATAAGATAATTACATTTTTCATCCTACTTCTTATTTATCAATATCTAGATGAGTGAAGAATTTTCTGGGGCAGTCTGCATGAAAACATGTACATGCCAAATAGTTCTTTTTTGCACATTCTCAATTTGTATTGCCACTTCTAGGAACAATCTATCTCATAACTATGAAAACTAGGGGTACAAATATCATTATAAACATTTATAATTATTATATAACAGTGGTATAAGACTTTCAAAAAATTCTCTGCATTCAAGAGAGAGAAAATAAATATGTTTTCTTTTTTTTTTTTATCTTTTGAACATCTTTGATTTTTAGATTTTATCTATTATCACATTTAGCTTTAAAATAAATGCTTCAATAATTATTCTACATGTAAATTATATGGAAACAATGATAAAAACACAAATTATCTACAGAAAATCTAAAACAAAAAGTTGAAGAAATGACAGTTATAAAACATGCATATTTATCAAAATATGCAATTTAAAAGCTTTTTCTTATCACAGACAAAAGAAAACACAATGAATTACATTACACTTAATAAATACAATACAATTAGTTAGACTAATAGTAATATTCTTTCATTTTACATGGATTGGTCTTTATAAATAAATTTTAAATAAAGAAATTACAGTAAAATAAAATACATATGTACACATATTTCACAACCTAAAATTAGTATACTCTATTTTTTTAATCCAAAACTTTTTGGATTTGAATTTCAGACACAATCCATTATCTAAAAGGTTAAAATGAGAAAATAATTTTAAATATATTTGAAAAGAAGAAGTTTAGCTGTATTACAGCTTACTATTACCCATCAAAACATGACTTTCTAAAACTCCAATTGCTGACCGTAGTGCATAATTTACATAAGATAACTGCAGGTTGACTAAGTTCCAATTTTCAGATGTATTATTTTCTTGAGCATCAAACATAGCTTTTGATAGAAATGGAAATATTATACCATTATAATTGTTTTTGAAATCTGGTCCATAGATTACATGGCTGTAAAAGATGGAATAATTTATCATTATCTGATATGTTAATGAAACTGTCAATGCTTGAATATTTTTTGAAACCATAATAATTTAAGTAATGTTTCTTGGACTTTTTTTTTACCCTAAGAGACATTAAGACCTTTTCTTGGGTCCTCTTTTGTGGATTTGGCCAGACCCACAATGGAACAGCCAAATGATGTGGGATGGAGGCCAACAATCCACTTTCTGAAAAATTCATGGTAACCTGAATTTAATTTCAGATCCCCAGGGCAGTAGGCTGACATCTTAACTATCTCAGCCATCTGGTTGGCTTTAAATAATTATTGCAATATTCTATTTTATTTACTTATCAAACAATTTACTGAACTAATCTGTATTGTTATTATTATTGACAAATATATGAAATGGGACAAATATATATTATTTTTTAGAAAAATGGCATATTATTATTATTAAAGATAAAATTTTAAAATATTTCATTATCTCAATAATATTATTTATAAGCTAAGTTAAAATAAAAATATGCTATAATCTATGAAAAAATAGAACAGAAAGTAAAATCTTTAATATTGGGGAAGATCTTTCATCATATTCTAATATCAAAATTGCAACTAAACAACTAAATCAACTGCATTACTACCAATAATTGATATGAGTTAATTTTAGTATACATTTCATTTTTTTTTTTTACATTTCAAAAGAGATTGATTATATTACATCTACATTGTTCTTTAAATTAAATAATTTAAAAACAAACAATATAATTAATGAAATTATCATGTTAGTCCAATTATTTAAGTGTAATAAAACAATAAAAATGCATATTTACAAGATAATGGTATTGCAAATGTAAAAGTAACTAAATGAATAAACTTTAAAAGAGTATATTATCTTATAAAATAACAAAAAGGCCTCATTAACTATGATTAGATGATAAATTTACAAACTTGCTTATCTTGTTGTATAATGTATTTTAAAATTTAATCATACAAATAAAATTGAATCTTTTAAATAGATTCGTTAAATGTAATGAAAATATTTTTACCTATTGACATTTAGTTTCATCATTAGTCATTAAAGCGCTTTATAATAATTAATGAAAGTAGCCTGTGTTTTATAGTTAGAGATCAGCAACTTTGAAAAATGTAACCTTTGCCATATTTAATTTTAAAATTTGGCTAAAATAAGTTTTAAAAAATATGATCTCAGCTTTAGTTGTAATTAAAAGAAAACTAAAATTATTTACAATAATTTTTTAACTACCGAAACAAAAAGAAATAAAAGACTGACCTATCATTACATTATTTTTATTTGAAGTTATTTTAAGAAAAATTTCTTATGATTTCAGAAAATATTCTTTAATTTTATAAATATCAAAGAAACTTAGACTTTGACATTAACACACAAACAAATATTAATTTTATCATTTAAATTAATAAAAGCACTAATCTGTAATCTTACCGCAGATATGAAGTTGAGGAAACTCCATCTGGTAATAAAAATGAATGTTCAATTGCTATAAGGCGATCATTATACTCATGTGCCTCTAAATATAAACTGAAAAAAATTATTAATTTAATTTTATGCAGTGATAATTTCTAAACTAAAAATATAAATTAAATTCTTATTATTATTACTCTCTGTCTCCAATTGTTCTAAAATTATTATGGAATTCTTTGCAAGCTTCTTCAAAAGACTTTAAGGCTAATGTGACATTGTCTAAAATTAAATAAAAATATATTATATAATTCTGTATGACACAATTACCTTACATACAAAAACTAATTTATTAATTCATATGATATTGAAAATATTTCATGAATATAGTGTAATTAATACAAGTAAATTTGAAAATATGTTTAAATTACACATTACTTAATACTTCTATTAATAAATAAATATGAAAATTTTTTACCTAAACTTATACCATGATCTTGCAAGAGCTTTTCATGATTTTTGGAGAACTCGGCAAAATCTCGCTTCAACTGATCACTGTAATGACTAGCTACCATTGGAAGATGTAAAGAATCTGTTAATTTCATTAAAAATGCACCTAACATGTGAGTCATCGTGGTCATCATCTTGAAGTTGACATCAGTATAATTTGCAACTGCATCAAAAGTATCATAAGACGTATGGTAAAGAGGATAATCAGATATCTAAAATATAAGAAAAAAAATTAATATTTTACTTAAAATATATATTTGAAATACAAATTTAAAAAAATTAAAATCAATTTTATGATGTTTTCAATGAATTCATTTCATTTTATTAGACTTTGTTCTGACAAAATTTAATTTGATTCTTGTTTCAATATCATGTAAATGAGAATAAAATAAAATTTATCAGAACAAAGTCTATTTGTAAGTGCACAAATTTCTTACAAAATAAAGGGATACAATGTGAATTACAAAAACTATTGAAGAAAGTAATTAATAAAATACTGCACATTAAGTATTATTACTGAAATTTAATATTGAGATAATTAAATTAAGTTAGATAATGAAAACAGGACAAAATAGGCTATTAAGCAGCTTTATTTTCATCTTATTCACTGTGTTTGTGATTTAATTATGTATGGAAAAAGTAACTTCTTACATGCTCATCTTTATTTTATATGTTCTACATTCCTCAAAAGTGAAATTGCAACACCATGAAGGGATGTGCAAATTGCAGGACCAGTACACACGACAGGGATATGCAAATGATTAAGATTGTGTATGAATCAGGTCATGTGATACCCAGTTTTGAGCTATAAAGACCAGCAGCTGACTCAGATCATAAATGCTATCATCAATGGTTCACAGTAGCCAAACTTTGATGAAGTATAGAAAATGCCACATACCATAGCCGACACACACACTACAGTGGTTGCAGTTTGGCAAGGGACATTGCAAGCAACCATTAATCACCTCACTGATAGTATGCCTCACCATATAGTGGTCTGTATAGCTGTCCATGGGGGCCATATTCATTAGTAAATAAACAGGTGTCTGTTACATATCTTTGTTCTTTTAATCATTTGCATCTCTATCACCTCTATTGATCCTGCAATGTGAATGTGGTTATGCACATTCCTTAATAGTGTTGTGATTTCACTTTTGAAGAGTGTATATATCCTAACAATGCTATTAAAGGTATATATAAAGAAAAATATAAAATTAATGCATGAGAATTCAAGATGAATGAAATTTTATATTGCATAAAACTAATAAAATAAATTTCATAAGTTTAAATATATTGCATTAATGAAAGTTATGAAATAAATGAATTTTGAATAAATCAATGGCTCAGCAAATGCTTCTGCAAGCTGGATTGTTTGATCAACTCACCAAAATCTTATTTTAACACCAGCAAGATTTTAATCCTTCATGTGGACTTGGGGCAAATGTTTTCAACCTAATTATACGTCTACTTCATGTCTTACACCTTTTATTCTATTTTGGAATTTAAAGAAGAATGCTATAATATTTCAAACTTTGGAATGAATGATGGTAAAATTCAAAATCACATTTGATGTTCTTAGTATAAATATTTATACTAAGAACACTGAACAAGATTTTGAATCTCACCATCATTCATTCCAAAGTAGAATAAAAGGTGTAAGACCTGAATAAGACATATAATTAGATAAAAAACCAAGTAAAAACAAAACAAAAATTTTATCCAGGTCCACATGAAAGATTAAACTCCTGCTGACGTTAAAATAAGGTTTTTTGGTGAGTTGAATGAATTAATAATATTTAAAATAAAATTTTATGTTTCCTGTTTCAATAAATGTAATTTCAAGTTCTATCACAGTAAAAAAAGTGGTTTTAAATTTCTTGCTCATGTAAAGTAAGAATGTTTTACATTCATCAATAATTTGTTTTAATCAAAACAAATTATTTCTGACTTATATTATCAACCATAAACTGTTATAACTGTTTTTTTTTGTGATCACTTACTAAATTTGTATTTTCAAAAAATTTTTGACAGTCTTCAATAATTGAAATCACAAAAATAAATTTTTATGCAATCATATATCATTGTTTTTTCTTATATTTATACACTTGTTACATATCACTTTGAATTCTTGTCCAATTAACTTAGATAAGTAATACAAATTATTGAATTTAACCATTCAAATATATATTTATTTTGTTTCTCTAATTGTTTTTCACTATTATGTTATTTCAAAAACTGAAATAACTAAAATATAAAAATAAAATAGTGAAACTATTTTATATAATATTTATTATTTTGATGCTAATATTTTGCATTTAGGTGAAATTCTATATATATCGTTCCAGTTTGCTTGTGCTGTTGTGGTTTTTATATTCTAATATTTCGATAAAATTATTTATATTTCGAGATAATGCAGTAAAATTTTATTTGATTGATTTCATTTTTTATTGGATCATGATAATACATAATCTATTTTCATCTTTTATAATTTTATTATTTCTTTACTTTGTGTTTGGATATTTGACAAACTAGTATTGTAAAAAAAATAATAAAATTTTGAAAAGAAAAATCAATTCACAACTGTATATTCTTAAATATTGAAAAAAATCATAAATATAAAAAGATGAGTTAGTGAGTTAAAACAACTTGTGCAGAAAAACTTTCATTGTATAGAAAAAAATAAATGTAATATATTATAATTATATTATAACTAAATAAATACTATTAAAATGCTAATTTAGCATTCTAAAGTTAAATGAAGAATTCCAAGTGGCATGTTAATATTAATACATGAAATTAAATGAAAAATATTGCTATTTGGTAGTAGCATATTACATTAAGAATTAAATGTTGACTTAATATGAAGTCAATATTAATTCCTTTTAAAATCAGAAAAGATAAATTTAAATCTCAGATTCACTGAGTACTTGGTATCAATATATAAATTTTAAAAAATTTTTGTTTCACCAAAAGTTCAAAACTTTTCTTAAATAACATTTTAAACTTTGATTCTATTTAATTTGATTCCTTTTGTGTGATATGAAAAGGCAGAAAAATATATTTTCTTATATTGTTAAAAAAAAAACCTAATAAATTTTGTTTATTTTTAGGATTGTTTTAGAATCATTTTTGTAACTATTATTTAACATTAAGTAAGTAAAAAGTTTTATACACACAACTTACCATATCTTTTCCAACAAATTGCAAATGGGCAGAAGGAATTCCTAATCCTGATATGAATCCAACAAAATCACTTCCTGATCCAGGAATATCAATTCTTAAAAAAACCAGGTATGAATAAATTTTTGAATACATGAATAAACAAGTCTGAAAATTATTGTAATCAAGTCAGGATAATGCATGGTAAACACAGTTGCTGGTTTAAGTCCTGCTCCAGCTCAATCCTTTCTAGAACATTCTAAATTGTTAAATTTTAGTTTAAATTAACATAATTATTAAAGTTAGTGTAAGATGGAAGCATAACCACCTATCTTTAGTCCAAATTACCAAATTTTATTATTAGATAATCAAAATATAGCCCAAAATAATCTAGCATTAATGACTTGATTACAACTAAAACTATACACTATAAAACTATTTGATATATAAATATATATATACTTATATATATTTATTTATTTATAAAATGATTTTAATACTTCTATTAGTTTTATTAACTATGCTGTTAATGACTTATATAAATCTATACCAGTGTTGTACAAATATCTGTGTATCCCTGTTTTAATTTTCTTAAATATTGAGTGTTCATTGTAAATTTTTTTTATAAACTACTCAAATGTAGCACTTATCACAACTTAAATAAAAGAATTCATATGAAAGATATAAATTTGAAATAATTGTTACTACAGTATTTTTTTTAAATAATGATTTTATGCATCAGTGGTACGTACATAGTGATGCCAAATACATCAAAAATTACCAAGTACTTCTGAAAATCATTCACATATTAATGAGGTACACACTTTAGAAAACAGTGTTCTATATAACTAATATATCAGACAGTCATGTACTACTGATTAATTATTATTATGACTATTTTTTTTACAGTATTTAATGTAATAAAAAAAATAAATCACAAAGAAAGCTAGATATAAAATTAATGAAAGTAAAACTGTAATATTAATAAAAATAAATAAGTTTTTATGAAATAAATTTTAATCAATCAGAAACAGTTATACTCAGAGTTACTGTAAAATTTTGTGTAGTATTTAATATTATTTTCTTACAATGGTATACTGTTAGCACTATTTTTGTCCTGTGGTCGTCTTAGCTTCCACATATCATATAATGACATACCAGGATGATTTGGATCATGGCAAGATACATCTGTAGATGCTTCCTTAAGAGCTTGTCGTAACAATGGGCTAGCTAACACTTGTAATGAATAATTACCTGAAATTAAATTTTATTGTTATTAGAAATTACAAAAACTAATAAATTACTATTCTTATAGAACTATTATTACAATAAAATCTTTAAATGTGTGTAAATTACTTAAATACCGGTCAAGATATATTAGGTCGGGATGACTGGTCGAAAGTCATACAATGGGTTCATTCAACTATATTATATTAAAATACTGTAAATTAGCATAAAAAATATGGAAAAAAGAATTTTGAATAATCCAAAATATTTGGTAATACAAACAGGTTGAGGATCTACTGTATTTCTATTAAAATTGAAAATTTCATTTCTTGTTGATATTGTTAAATATTATTTGTTTCCTTCACTCTGTGTTTTTGAAACACTAAAAAGTTAGAATTACAAAATATTTAACTAAACATTTAGTATTATTTAATATGTATTTAAAGTAAACTGAAAATATTTCAGAATGTGACATAAAAATTCTAATGTATTTTTCTTATCATAAGTCGTATCATTGAAGAATGATATGACTTATGATATGGTTATGAATTTTTATCAGTTTTGTTTTGGAATTCTTGATGCACTTGTTTTATTTTATTTCAATACCTGCTTCCAATTCTGCTGGTAATTTCTTGGTAAATGATAAACTGAAATTATTGTTATTTATGCTCTAATATTAACTCTACTTCTAAAAATATCAAGAAATTTCTACAATCTGCAATGCTTTTGATTTGGATCATTTTACTAAAAATCATTTGTTTTTGTCAATTAATATATATATATATATAAGCTGGTAAAAAACACTAAACTGTTTCCAACTTTTTATTACTTATATGTAATCAAAACGCATGAAATCAAAACCAATATATTTTTTACGTTAAAGTAAATATTAGTAATTATAAATAAAATAACTTCAATAACCCAAAATCACTTTGACAGTTGAATGGCCAAGATGAAAATATATGGCTCAAAACCTCTTAGAGAACCTTTTTTTAAATAAGGGGTCAACCTGCTGTGAAATTGTCTTATTCCTCATCTGCGTGAGAAAGGACAGATTGTATAAAGACACATCATGTGTGTATTGTCTGCAAGAGAAATTTATTTTCTTTATTGTGTTAGAGAATCTTCTTAAATAAATCTCCAGTAAATTTATCACCTTCAGAACAACTAACAACAAGTAGAACATAAAAATATATATAGCAACTTGTTGATCTGGAGGAACTTGGTTTAAGTCCACGTTAGTCCTCAAAAAATTTTTGTGGGTAGTTTGATTACAATATATTAGATTTTGTCCATCACCTGACATCTCCATTGTGGATCTGGTCAAACTCATGGACATGGAAAAAAGACCCACTTAATACTTACAAAATGAAAAAAAGTTATAAAAAAAACACTTCATAATTTTAAAATCATGTATTACTTTTACATTATTCATCTTTAAAATCAGAGTAATTTTCAATTTATTCTAAATTCAATCCAGAATATGCTTATTTAATTTTGTTACTTCCTTGATTAGCTAATGTAACTAGTTGTAAAATCAATCAGCAAATTAATAAGCTTATTGTTAAATTACAGTATGCTAAAAAATAAGTTATTCTTTATATTTGCCATAACATGAAATATTGTCCAAGTTTTTATATGAAAATAAAAATAATTATTTTACAAAACTTTTGTGATAATTTCAAAACTTTATGTTGCTAATATAAATTTTCTTAATTATTACTAAAATAAGTAATAAAAAAGTGAATCACCAGGATTAATATATTTACCTGTAACCACAATATCAACATTTATATATGCTATGGTTCTTTGAAACAGTTCCTTAGAATGATCCTAAAAAGTCACAAAAAAGTATTTAATAAATATTTTTAGGTACCAATATCTATAAACATATTAAAATAGAAAAAATGAATATTTTACTCTCACCTGAATCCATTCCATAGATCCTGTAATGCCAAATTCTTCAGCATCCCAACTGGCAAGAATTAATGAGCGACCTGGTTTCCAACCTAAAATGTATTCAATTTTTAAAATAAAAACGACAATAAAATATATTCAACTGACAACAAACTGAACATATTAATTAAATTTTACTGCATTTCAAAATATTAAAAAAAAAAAAAATTCAGAATAAAAATCTATTTTGTGCTTCTGTAGCTTTCTCCATAATACTGTAAATCAAGGGTCAGCAATGCAGCATCTGTGGCACATTTCAGATGCACACTCTAGAACCATAGTCACACAAGCACAAATACATATTTGTAATTTTATTTAATTTCATTTTGTGTTATGTTTTGTATGTACTTTTAATTTTCATTTTTTAGTTATTACATGCATATATAATTTTTTTTTTGTATAAATATATATATATCAAAACATAATTAATTTGTTTATTTATTATAACATAGTAACTTTTTCAAAAATTAAACTATGTACCCTCGATGGTTTTTAAAATTTTTATCATGCCCTTACAACATAAAGGTTGTTGACCCTACTGTAAACTATGCATGAAGATAATGATATAAATATTAGCTACATTTACGCACATTATGTGTGTAAGGTAGCTAATATTTATTATATTCATACACACAAATTTCTTCTAATAAAGGATTGAAACCAAATAAATTTAAACATGAAAATTCTTCCTGTAAAATCATTGTATAAATAGTATATATAGAAAAACATCATAATACAGTAAAGCATCGATTATCCGACCCCGATTAACTGACTTCGTTCTAGTCGGCAAATTCAAATGTCCGCTAGTGATGTGGCACTACAATATTTGGTTATGTCTTGGCTACTTTAATATTATTTTTGTTAAATTTTTGCATGTTTTAGCTGGCAGCACTGGCTCGACCGTGAAAGGGAGGCTAGTATTTAAACCAGGCCTAATACGCTATACTAATAATGTATTTTTTCATACTTTTCGGTTATCCAACTTTTCAGTTATCCGACCAACCCCAGTACCCAATTAAGTCAGATAATCAATGCTCTACTGTATATTGTTTTTCTATTCTATGCAAAATTATTACCAAATGTGTATTTTAAAACTCTTTGAATATTAAAAGCTTATTTTCAAGTAAAATAACACAAAATTATTAAAAAACTCATACGTTTCATAAGTACTTTTAAATATTACAATTATTATTTTCAAACATTTGCAATATAAGAACAGAACAAGAACTTAATTTAAATTCAAAATAATATTTGAATTTTTTTAAAAAAGCAATATTATGCTAAGTATATAAAAAATATAATAATCTAATAGTATGTAGGGCTTAGACAAATAAAATAGTTTTACTTAAATGTAATTAAAAGCAAACAGTTTGTGTTGAGTATGAATGAGGATTTTCTAGATGGATAGTTTCTTAATATAGTCTGGTATGCTATTCATGCAAAGTAATATTAATAAGAAGTAGAACTCACTGTGTATCATACATATTTGAAAATTGTAGCAAATTCATATCAAATGTTATCCAAAACATCGTTTTATTTAAATTCGTATGTGTTCTTCTCTGTTTCGAACATTCATGTTCGATATAAAAATCTTTTATTCGCCTGAAGACGACGGAAATACATTTGTCAAAAGTGCTTGGAAGAAAATATTTTGTAACACCGTACACAGTGAGTTCTACTTCTTATGGATAGTTTCTTAAAGCTGTCAAATTCCATAGTATTAAATAGAGATTCTTCATCCTCTGACTTTATTAATAATCTTTATAGATTTTATGATGTCATTGGGCTGCAATTTTCAGACTGCAGATTTATTCATTTCCACTGTCTGTCCATCTTTCATTAATCTCAAGAACCAAATTAGCTAGATGAACATTGAGACCAGATAGGGAATGCTTAGGGGCCAGAGACTCTAATTAATTATATACAAACTTCCAGTCTAGACTGGAAATCATGTAATTTTTTAAATTAAAACATGATTAAAAATTGCAGCCTGGCATTATGATGATGTCACAATAATATTCATTTGATTTTTACAATCTACTTTATCTGGTATATCAAAGATGTTACTTTTGTGATATCAATTACATTATTTTGATAAGAACATTTTCATACTTTATTTATTTTTATATAATTTATTCCAAATTCAATCACATTCAAACACAATATATATAACAGCTTATTATTAGTATTATATACATATATATTATTAATAATAAAACAGATGTAAAAATTACTACAGAATTTGTAATTATTGAAAAACAGCTTATCAAAAATGATTTAATTTAAATACCAAACCTGATTTAAATCTGCCCAGATTGACGTTGCATTATATAATTTATAAATTTACAGTGGAACCTCACTTAATGAGCATAATTTGTTCCAGAACCTTACTCGTAATGCAAAACACTCGTTAAGCAAAACAATTTTACCCATAGAAATTAATGTAAAATACAATAGTGCGTTCCATGCCAAAAAATATACTCAAATACTATATTTATTTGCATATAAGACGTGGTTTTTATTAATTTTTCACTGCATCAAAAACCTAGGTCGTCATATATGTGCGAGCAAAGGATCCTTTGCATTTTTGCAATAATTTTTGTGAACCGTGTATAGTTCATGCTGCCATTATAGCAGAGTGCTATCAAGGTCAATGTGAATGTCACATTTCAAGAGATGATCCAAAAATAGCTGGTCACTTTTAGCAATGATTATAAATGTAGTTATTTCATATTTGTTAAATTGGTATTTTGAATGAATATTTGTACATTCTGAATCACTAAAAATAAACTTTTTCCTGTCACATGCATTATAATCTTTTGGTTTTGCTACATGGGTATAAGGTGCATGGAAAAGCATTCTTCAAAGGCTGATAGCAGTCATTCAGGAAATACTGCATTTTAAATTCACTCAATGGATCAGAAAATGATTGTGGTGTAAGAGTGAAAAAGAGGAGAATTGTAACGAAGCTTTGGAGGGTGAGTCCGAGTAGAAAAAAGCTGATAATGTCAAGAAAACATGGTTGTTTGCCTTAATATGTACATTTGATAATAATTTATTTGTGATTAAACAAAATAAAATTAGAATTGTAATAATAAATCTAATTTTCTTTATTTTGATCTTTAAAGTCCCACCTTATCCTATATGCGAGATCATCTTATATGCAAGTAAATACAGTATTTTATGTATAACATTTATTCAAAGAAAATTATACAATATACATTATTAAGGAGCATAAATCATCATCTTTTCTTCTAGAACGGAATGAACCAACCTGAAATGTGAATTCGATTTGCAGAAAACAAAAAAAAAAAAAAAAAAAAAATCACAGATAATAGCATGATGGAGCATGCACACAATCTGGAACTTCCCCTCTCCTCGTCACTCGTTATGCAAAACTTTGCTCGTTAAGCGAGTCATTTTAAAAAAATTTGATTTGCTCTTTATGCAAGGTGCCTGTTAAGCGAGGTTCCACTGTACTATTTTTCAATTTAACTTTATAGCTATTCAATATTTACTAACCTTCTTTCACCAGAATTCCAAAAACTCTTGATAATTCTAATAAAACAGCTACACCAGTACCAGGATCTGCAGATCCGTTGGTCCAAGAATCATGATGACCACCAATAATTACATATCTACCTAAAATTAGAATTTAAATTCTTTATACTTTTATAAAATTGCTATAGAATTTATAATTACCATATTTTACGGACTATAAGATGCACTTTTTTCTTTGAAAAATTGCCTCCAAAATTCAGGTGCGTCTTATAGTCCGTAGCGACTTATAGGCATTTTTTTAAAAAAAAATGCTTAAAAATTAAGGTGCGTCTTATAGTCCGTAAAATACGAGTAGATTTACTATATTTTGCATTAATTTTTTGAAGATTTATTTTATATGATGTATAACATCTACTAATGGAAATTGAATAATGTATTAAATATTTGTTATTTATAACAAATTATAATGCAAAAGGTTAACTGAAAATAATGGAGAAATCCACAAGGTGACAGTAATCTAACTTTGTTTATTCTGATATATGATAAATTATTAAATAGTAAGATATTATAAATCAGACTTTACCTCTATAAATTTTTCAAAAATATACTGTATTTACTTGAATAACCCATGCACTTTTCTCAAAAAACAAAAAGATCACGACAAATTAAATGAATTCAAGTTTGGACCAAAGAAATAAATGAATTTACCATCTACATTTACTACATCATCATAAAACTAGACATAATAGCATACAGACGACAATATGACAAATTCACACAAGACTGTCTCATCTTACTATTACAGATCCAATAGTTATTAAAGAACGATTATACATACAACCATCTTATTTCTCAATTTAATAATTTTGCAAAAGCATATAAAGATAAACTCTTAAATTTTTTAGTACATCCAAAAACAAATTTATATTTGTAATTACCTGGTTCAAATTGTCCTGGTATGGTAGCTATCACATTATACACTTCTTTTTGTTGAAGTTCATTAAACACTTCCACTTTTATAAAGCTGTAAATTATAAAATATTTTTAAAAGTTAAAAAATGACACAACAGGCATATATATAAAAAACAACTAAATATTTGCAAATATTTATATTACTGAAATTTCATGCAGATAACTAAAAGGAATATATATTCTTCAGAATATTGCTAGAATGAAAATAAAATCTTTTCATAACCTAAACCACTGTAGACAAGTGCCTATGGAGTGGCTATTGAGAGCATGACACTGGTATGCAGTTAGAAGGTATAATCTCAAACATCAAGATAGTGCTTTTATGTTTTATTTCTTTTAGCAGTTCATTAAAGGTATATTTAAACAGTGAAATGAAAAACATAATGAGGCGTAAAATCCTAAATTTTATAAGTGTTAAAAATACAATATAGGTATCAAACAACAAAATTTTCTAGTTGTATTGCTTTGTTTGTTTTATTTATCAAATACTAATACTACTACTAAAGTAATACTATTAATAACAATAAATGCTAAAATAAACTAAAAAAATTAAATTTAAAAGAATTTTAATGTAAATTATATCCAATGACATAGGTTCAAAAATTGACCAATCAGCTGTTTCATATTGAAAGATGTGCTTTATCTTATATGACAGTGATGGTAAACCTGTGACCCATTGGTCACAGGTTCCCACGTGATTTCAAGGTACCCACATTAAATGTTTAAAAAGTATTAGGTTATAAAAAATATTGATAAATTTCAAAACTTTACCTATGTAGTGTAAAAATGGAGTCCTAAAGCTTTTGTGAAAAGTCTTAAAGCACACTTATGAACTATAGATTAAAAAAATAGCAGATTTTCCATTAAAGAAAATATTTATTTGTTATAATCACATTATCATCATCCTCTTACTTATATAAATTATTGTTATTTCTGTCATATAAATTAAAAAGTTAAATAAAGTAAAACTTATAAGCATTTTAATGTCATTTTTAATTAATTACTACAATTAAATATTTGACCTGCAATTTGGAGTTAATAAATTTTGAATTCAATTTGACCCACCTTTGGAAAAAGATTTACCATCACTGTTATATGATAATGATCCAATAGATTATAATGGTCAAGTCATCCAAACAGAAGGATGAAATTTTGTTTTGTACAACTAATTACTGTTTAGAAAATGTTACAGAACAATTTATTTTACTACTGTCTTTTAACTTGAAAGCTATTTATTATTTTAAATTGCATATGAATGGTAATTTAATATAAAATAGTAGTATCATAATATTTAGTTTACACTTCACTAGCAACATGGCAGAATGTAATGCTTTGTATGTAAACAAGAAGAAACATTGCACAATTAATCTAAAGCTATTATTTTAAATGTATTATAACTATATATTATATAGTAATCTTATATATATATATAATATAGTATATAACATTACTATATTGTCAAAATTGACTATATAGTAATGAAAAGAGCAAGCAATTTAACATATTAGCATTACAATTGTCAAGTCACGTGACTTAATTATCAATGAGACTGACTAATCATTCATCAAAAATGATTTCTCTTTCATTGTTTACTGTTCATTGGTCAGACTATAAATAATAATAATTGCTAAAAAAATTAAATAAGAAAAAATTTTAAAGAACATGATATGAGTGTTCAATTGTTCAGCTTCTAAATAGAATCTTCTAAATAGTACCCAAAGAGTTAATATTTAGAGTGAGAAATTTATTGAAAACATAACTTTTTAAGTTAAAAGTTTAAGTAGGAGTATTTATTATTATTACTTAATGTATGATTGATACACATAGAATGTTCGTTGGTTCTATTGTCTTGCATAATCTTGAACAAATGCATTAATTAGGTTTTTAGAACATTCAGCATGGGAGTGCCTTAGCAAGATTTTGTTTGTGGTTTGTTTTGAATTAAGTATCTGTCTATGAATTGTAACGAGTAATGGGATTGATTTAGAAAATTTGTTTAAAAATGTAAATGGAGTTTATTTATTAAAGTTAAATCATTTTGATAATTTTATCTCAAAGCTGAATAGTGGCATATTATCAAGCACCTAATGCTGGTGGTACAAAATTTTGAATAAATCTTTATTTGACTGCTTTATTTATAAAAATAATCTTTTTTGAAATATTACAGCAGTATTAATGTAAATTAGGTGTAATTTATTAAGTTTTTATGTAGTTATAGAAGAGACATTTGCATGTGTGGTACATTCATTACTGGATGCATATTACATGATAGCAAGTAATTTGTGCTTTTTCTGAAAATTAATGCAAGGAGATTTTTGGTGTTATTTCCTTTTTATTTAATTGTTTTGTGAAAGTAATCTGTGATTCTGATTCTTTTATCAAGTATTTATTTTTATTAAAAAGGTTAAATTGTTTAGCTTATGATGCTTTCTTTGTGGTAATGTGATTTATTTTTTTCTTTTAGGCCCATAGGGTAAAAACTGTTGGTGATTTTATGCTAATTGCATCCTGGGGTATAGTTTGCAGGTTATTTAACCAGCAGTTAGCTTTAGTTATTTGGGAGACTGGATAATTTCTAGATAAGACTAACCTGACTCTTTTTTTAGTTTTTTTTTATTTCTACATAAGATATAGTTTTTTCTTTGGGTAGTTCTCCCAATTTTAGGTTTAAATTAGGATTTACCTTTAGGTTTTATTTATAAGTTATGTGTATTTATGTTTTGTGTTAACATATATGTTGTATAATTTTGTGTTATTTCTCCCCACATCATGATTGTACCAGTATGCTTAAATAAATAGATACATATAAAATAAACAGAACTAAAGACAAGGCATGTATGTATAGATGTGTGTTTAGTAGTTCTGGGAATAATCATAGTGATAGATAAATGTCTGCAGCATGTAAAGGATTTTTTATGTTTCATAAAGGTGCTCTTTGTGATTTTAAATGAAAGTTGTTTTGTGAGTTCATAACTGAGTCAAAATCAGCAAATAAGAAGTCAATTTGTAAGGAATGTTGGTTAACATAATTGACTGTCTCACAAAATTATGTTAACAATAAAATAATGACAAAATTAGTGAATTAATTGATAGAATAACTAAATTAAAACAACAATTAATATTATTAATGAAAATCTATAAAATGATAACCTTGCATTAGTTTTACTTGAAAGAAATTCAGAACCTAGATTATAGCTTATGTTAAGCATTCCTTTCCAATCTGAAGGTGCCTCTGGTCCACCTAAATCTCTAATAAATTAAAAAATGAAAAGTTATCTATTTGATATTATCTAGCAAATTAAACATTTAAAACATTACAAATAACTTTTCACTAACTTCATAAGAACCTGAGCATCATTATAGCTAATTGGCTGAGAAGGTATTCTTGGTAAGTCAATTTCACTCAATGGTATTCTATAAACTCCATCTAGAGAGAAGAATTAATTTTTAACAGCTTTTAAAGCAAATTATACAAAATAATTTATGGTAATTTACCAACAGATGGTAAAAATGGAGTATTTGGATCTCCTGGATAAGTTTTCAGATTACCCCTGACAACACCATCTCCAGGAAGCCCTATGTTTTCTGGATAAGTTTTCAAACTTCCTCCTCCATGATCTATTGGATCAGGATATAATAATGCAGCTACAGCTCCAAACTTTTCAGCAAGTTTTATCTGTACTTAAAAAAAATATGTTTTTATGTTAAAAATTATATTATCTGAATAGTTATCATTTAAATTCTTTTAGAACAAAACTTAATATTCATAATGTATAAAGAAAAATAACAAACCTTTGAACCTCTATGAGTTTTACCATTTCTCATGATTACTACGGCATTTTCTACTGAAACATTAACTTTCTTTAAATATTCAAAGTCTTCTAATCTCCCATAATGTGCATAAACTAATTTTCCCTAAAATACAAAAAAAGAATTTATATATTTTTAAACATTTTATGTAAATTTTGATTATCTAAAATTTAAAATATATTAAACATTTATTTACCTGTGCTTCTGTCTTTGGAGAATAAGCATAATAAGGTCTCATTTCTGGAAACATAGCTCCATCACCAGATTCTGAAGCTGAAAAAACTAGCTTTCCATTTTTATCTATTAAATATACTTTATTTGGAACTTCCCTAGATATATAACAATAAATTTTATCAATTTAATTAGTAAATTTTCAAATTTACAACATTAAAAAATATTTACTAACATAGATGGTACAGAAAGAAGTACATTATATTTTTCTATGCGTACAGAATTCAGACCAAATTCCTTCCATTTATCTCGTATAAATTCAGCAATCCGAAGGCTTTCATCACTTCCTGCCCTATGAACTTCTTGAGTAAAGTATCTAATAGTAAAAATTTCAATTAATTCAAGTATTAAATTATTCAAAACATTTACAAAGAATATAAATAATAAATAACATTTTTAATAACCTTAAATTATTTCCAATTTTAACAGGATCAACATTATCTTGAAATAAATTTACATATTGTTTTTGATAACTGTATAAAGCTGATGACTGAGGACAAGTGTTCTCTTTCTTTAATATAACTTCATGAACACCACGACGAATGAAATAGCCAAATATGAGGCCAATAAAAAATAAAGAAACGAGGAACAAAACCTTAAAAAAAAAATAAATAAATAAATAAATAAATACATATATCATTGAAATATCTAAAATTAAAAAAAATATATTAATTTAAAATTTACCTTCAAAACTTTTCCTTTTCTTCCTGAAAACCATCCTTCAGATGCAATTTGCACATGTGGTTGTTGAGCGTCAGGTGGAATATCCATGTCCACATTTTCTGTTTCTACATCCCATTTAGTATAAGCTTTCTTACCACGTATATAATCTGTCATTTTGGGCTGTATAAGCTAGTTATAAAAAAAATCTGTAATATTAAATGATTAATTTAGAACATGTGTATGAAATTTGTAACAGTAAACCTAAAATAATAAGATATATATATATAACTCAATATTAACCAAATGCTAACTAATTTAATGTAAATAAGTATAAAACTTACAGCTTATATACTTTTACCCAATTTTTAATATATATTTTTAATGCATTAGAAAGTATATAACATATACTATATAGAATTTTCTGAATAATTTACAAATATTTTTTCATTTAAGTTTATTTAATGAGATATTTGAAAATTATCATTATAGATTTAGAATACAATAGAAAAAAGTTAAATATGACGATTACATTTTTATAATTTCTGAATGTTATATTTGCTTAAACAAACTTATTACAAATTAAAAATGATTCCTTATCATTTATTTAATATAAATTTTATTTTAAAATTAAATAAAAAGAGAGCTTCATTATAATGGAGCTTCTTAACTCTTATTTTCATTTGATATTTGAGATAATTGAGGATTATATGAATAGAATAAAATACAAAAAGTAAGTATGATTAATAAGTATGATGATGTACTGTACATTACATATTCACTTGCTTAAATATTTGATATCCTGACTTGTCATCACTTATGTTAAAAAAATACTCATAGATATAAGTAGATTATGAAGAATGGGTTTATCCATATTTAAGTTAGTTAAGAATAATTATTTTACAAGTATATATTAGTTACCTCTGTTATCTACAAAATATACAATTTAATTTCTTAACCATCTAATTAACTTTACAACCAATACTAATAATGGCAAACTTTTATAAAAATATTTCATTATATTAAAAATGTAACATATGGAATGCACTATTTCTGTTGAAAATAACCCAAACAATTTATTTAAATTAAAAATTTATATCACTTACTTATAAATAATATTAAAAATTTATACTATTTTAGTATTATACACATTAGTTACTGTTAAATTAATCAATACAGAAATTATTTTATTTTTATATGCATTACCAACTTTGGAGTTATGTTCTTAATATATTTTAATCAATAGTTGAATCAATACTTTTATTAAATATAATACAATGATTGTCATAAACAGTCTTTTCTGTAAAGTTTTTTCTTATATCATTTAGTTACATTACTTTCATGATGATAAACCTAGGGAAATTTTTTTTATCTAATTCAAATATCCATTACTTACTATTGATTAATATTTAAATCTGTAGCCGAAATGAAAAACATTAATCAATTATTGTATGAGTAATTTATCAATAGTTAACATTTAATGTATCTTTATATAAATTATAATTATAAATAATTTCATTATTTATATAATTGTATTGCATAAATCATGTTTAACCTATCAAACAAACATCTATTATTACATATTTTATGAAATATAATGTGATATGTTTCTGCTTGAATAATTCACAATATACTGTATATGTAATAAATTATTCAACCCTTGGCAAAAATTTCCAAGAATTGTATTGTACAAAAAGTGTACAAAAACTAAAGTTGTGACTTTTAGCTTGATGAAATATCCCGATAACATTCATATTCAAACTGATAATCAATATGTAGTACATTTTGTTCCATTTGTTCATGACTTAGGCATTGCCTTTCAATCCAAGACTAATCCAGCAAATATATTAATGATTTAACTAAAAACACTTGATATTTGACATGGATTGCTATGGAAAAACTTAAAATCACATCTAAAAAGAATACTCTTCACACCCTTTTTTGTTTTTCAAATTTTCAGTCTCTCATAGACTACACTATATTTGTCTGGATCTCTGCAACATGTTTCCACCAAAAGATCCCCAATGATGGTATTTCTCAAGTTTACTTACTTTGAACAAAATGGCCCAATTACCCTTTACAAACTCTTCAGATGTTGCCCAATGCCACTTAGGCTTTCCTGACTCATTCAGATGGATTAATTATTTTGACCAACTTTTTATGCACCAATTTAGCAATGGTTAGATCTTGTTCTGCTACATTAATTAACTTTATAATTCCTTCTTTTCATTCTAGACAGTCCTCATTTCTATTCATTACTCATTGCCATCTTAATATTACTATCCATTCTTTCTTTCATTGGTATCATAAGTCCATTAATAAATTAGAAAATTTACTGTATCTTAATTATAAAAATTTTAAAAATCATTTTGTCAAACTATTATATATTTAAGTATATTGTATTATTCATATTGTTTTTATACTTTCACTTTGTATTTTATTATTTTTGTATTTGCTTTTATGGGGTTTTGTTTACTAATTGTTAAAAGAAAGTGACAATTTTTATCCCACTCAACATAGCCTGTAATTTACTGTAAAATAAATAAATGAAACTAAATATCAGATTTTTATAATCGAAATGTAGCTGTACAGTTCTGTAGAGTTTTAAATTATAAGCTGCATCATTAACAGGAAGTTACCAGATAAAGGACACTTCAAAGCAATCCAAAACAATTGTATTTCTGATAAATTCAAAAATTTTTTACACAGTATTCAATGATATCATTTACTGTATAATTTTTTGATTTATTTGATATACAAATAGACTATATAATCATTATAATAATGAATAATAAAGTAAGAATTGCATCACAATATGATGATGCAATTTTTACTTTATCAATAAATTATTAAATATAACAAATAAAATAATAATCTCAATCATGCAAACTTTCCATTATACACAACAGTGGAAGAAAAAACAAAAATAAGCATTCCTAGTCACATAATCTCTTGTCATATGAGAACATAAGGAAGAGCTAGATTCATGTTCTCAGGAGTATACATTTACATAGCAACAAATTGGAAATTTTAACAGGTTATAGTTTATTAATATAATTACAAATTACATAAATTAAACTGTACATTAACTCTTTCTGCCCCGTGAGCACCGAGAGGGCAATTAAACGTCTTAATCACATTCAAAATTATTGTGTTAGGTATTTATTTATGATTTAATGAGAATTTTATATCTAAATCATAGCAAAATATTTAATAAATTAGAATTAACACAGGGATCAACAATAAATTGTTTAATACATGTTAAATAGGTGTTCAATCTTATAATACGGTAGAAGTTACTTTTAGTTAATTTGTATGTGTAATTACATATACACAATCACCTAAAAGTAATATCTGCCGTAATTACGTTAAAATATTCGGTTAAAGTGTATATTTTGCGTACGTTTGTACACGGTTTATAATTACAACACGTTAATGTCAGAATAAACTGAATAAATTATGTAATTACTTACAGAATAAGGAAGTTAAAACGACATAAACGGTTATCGAAACGCAAAGGATAACTTCTCTCTCATAACCGGTCAACCTCTTGTTTGTCTCCGATCGTGCGATAACACGAAAATAAAATTCCTGAATCGAAAACTGGAGAATAAATAAAAATTTATTATTAAATTTCCTGTTATTTAAATTGTTACGGTATTAAAGAAATTACGTAATATGTATTTTTTTTTAAATTAATTCGGTTATTTAATTTTTATGTAATTTAACGGCAGTAGAGGGCGTTGTTGTTAGCGGTTGAAGTGGCTTTTTGTCGTTTGGTGTGATTTTTGATCGCGCCGGAAATTTGTGAAGAATTATTTTTGGATTTATTGTTTCCAAAATGCCTCAAGAATTAGAATCGCCCGGCGTTAAAGATAGAGAAGCTTTATATAGATTGATTATTAGGTAAAACATGGTTTATAAAATTAAAGTATGAGTGATTGAAGTAGAGGTTACTTTTAGATCATTTGCTTATGTGTTTATATACATGTAAAATACCTAAAAGTAAATTGCACTGTGTAAATAGGGGTAAACTACTAAAAGTTTATTACCTTGTGATACACAAAACTAATGGTTTGATTCATCTACACTTTATCAAAAACAAATTTTAGCAAGCATTTTTACAGTTATTGCTTACACTGCTGCTGGTTCTGTACCTAAATATATTTACTTGATAATTAAAAAAATATTGAGGCATGTTGACTGAGTTAAACTGAACTGTTTTAGCATATTATAGAACGGTGGTTCTCAACTTTTCCGAGGCCAAATGCCATTCATATACTTTTTATTACATGGAGCATAGGCATCAATATATTCAAAACTTGGTATGTATTTCCAAGTTTACAGGCCCACTAGTGGCCAAGAGGTTCCATTCCTTGAGTACTGGGAGTTCGGTTGTGGGTTTGCGCATTACCAGGACAGGTTGGCCACATGGAGTTTTCCAGTTTTTCTCCATGTCTGTAACACCTGAATAGTGGCCAGTTGCCCTTAAAAAGACTTCCTGGAAGGCATCCTCCTAGGTAGATTGCCCAAGTGTTTCATTACTGTAACCTAACTAAACAAACAAACAATTTCCAAGTTTACTATTCTCAGGAAACAATAGCGAGGTGAGGTCGAAGTTTTAAATGCGAAAACGTATACGTCGGATGTTCGGCACCACTTTCCTGTAAGCCTAGAAGTTTGACAATGGTGTTTGGAAAGTCAGTGGAATCATGTCTGACATTCCAAATGCCATTGTCAAACTTAAAGGCATGAAAGTGGTGCTGAATGTTCGATGTACATGTTTTCACGTTTAAAACTTTGGCTTCAACCTCGCTATTAAACTAATAAACTTTAATGTATTGAATAAAATAGAAATGTGGAGTTGTCTACAAATATGATAATATATTATAGTAATTGCAATAAAAACTTCAAAATTCGTTTTTTCTACATGGGACACTCGAGGAAGGTTTGCAGAACACTGGTTAGGAACTACTGTTATTGAATAATCAATCATTTTTATTTTACAAGGTCATTAAGATACTTTTGCTTTTTTCATCACAACCTTAAGTAAATATTTAATCATTTCAATTATATAAGTTCCCAATTAGTATTTGTTTAGCAATTATTTTCTCTACCAGTTACCATTATGAAATGTGAAGTGAATTGAACTGTAACATCCTTTGAATTTTCAAGAGATTTTAATTGATGATTCTATTTATAATTAAAGTTTTTTTTTATTTCTGCACATGATAATATTTATTGTAATAAAGGTAAACTAATTACAGAGGGAGAGACTTATCTCCTTTTATGAATTAGCACTGAAAAAATGTAAAGTTTATAATATAACAAACTAATTAACAAAGTTTACTTTGTTATAATAATTATTATTTCTGTAAATCATATTTACTTACATATAGGACAAGGTGTGACTTTAAAGATCAAAATACAGAAAATTAGATTATTAATACAATTCTAATTTTATTTTGTTTAATTACAAGTAAAATATCAAATGAATGTAAATGCACACATTGTCCTGCAAAAATTACTAGCATTTTAAATCTTTAAGGAAAAATTTTGTAAAATCGACAGCATAATTTGTTCATGTAAAGCTGGAAAATCGGGAACCTTTTTTTTGCCAATTCTTAACTGTTGAATCCACTCTCTGTCAATTACACTTATGAATTTCTCTGAATTCTGATTTCCAAATAATCATTTGTTTTCACCTGGGAATGGATTAAAACTTACATTGGGCTCCTGCACAATTTTGGAATTTCAATCTGGAATTCAATTCAAAAGCTTTGCTTTTTCTATTGCTATTCATCTTTTTCTCCAACAATATACAAGAATGATTCAAATGACCCTGATAAAATACTTATGTTTTTAAATACAAGAGGGTAAGCATCTGATAAAAAATGTGAATACACAGTTCACAAAAATTATTTGCAAAAATGCAAAGGATCTTTTGCTCACATGTATAGGACGACCTAGGAATTTGAAGTCACGATAAATGAATAAAAACCTCGTCTTATATGCGAGTAAATACAGTATATTAATCTGTTCATTTATTTTTTGTTCCTATTTTGTAAATTTTTAATTGCAAATTTGTATAAACAGAGTCACCATTTTTTGAAGTATCATAACTCTCACTTTAAATAAATGTATCGTACATACTTTAAATATGGATAACAATATATAAAAATTATGTAACAATAAATACAGGTAAAATAAAATAAAATAAAGTTAAAATAAAAATGATATGCCTGGTTTTGTTGATTGCCATGTGATTGATAATGCTTTTGGGGTCTTTATTATTAATGAAATTTTCTTTTTGTGTAAATAGATTGTATGATAAAGTAGAGTAACCATGCTTTAAAACAAACCAACTGATTTTGCAGTTTATAGAATTATTTTTATTTATATACCGTATTTTACGGACTATAAGACGCACTTTTTTTCTTCGAAAAATTGCCTCCAAAATTCAGGTGCGTCTTATAGTCCGTAGCGTCTTAAGCAATTTAAAAAAAAAATACCTATAAAATTTAAGGTGCGTCTTATAGTCCGTAAAATACAGTAAATAGTAAATTCAGTGATTTAGATTTTAAAATATTTGAATATAAAATACCAATATATATTGTAATGAATTTTTGTGTGAATGAAAGGCTATAAATATAAACTATTATAAAACTCTAGTATGTACTCTTGTTGCAAATTACCAACATTTACCAAAATGTAGATAGTCATCTGTCAGGTGTTAGGGAATACACAAATCTATAGATTGTCAGTTTATTTACATGAACTGATATCCATATAAAATCTAGTTTGAATGACTGATGATAAGAGTATGGTCAAGTGGTCAGATGTAGATACTATTGCATCTGCATCTTACCTTGGAAAGTTCAAGATCAGGTTGGTAGAGAGTATGGAGAGAGAATTTCTCAGCTATAATACAGACACATACATTCTGGAATAGGATTGCTGGAACAAAAATGTGGATTTTTATTTTATAATTGAAAATATCTAAATTTGATTTTATATAAATCATTTATTTGAATGGAATGTATGAAAATATTTTTAAAATGTAACTAAATTAAAGTTTGTTATTGAGTAGTGAATTATTATTATTTAAATTAATCACAAAAATTAATAGTATGTATAATATGTCAATATCATTAATTCATAATTTAATAGATGATACAAAATATTTGCAATTTCAGTTTTTCTTATTGAGTTTTTATATCCTTTTGTTGCAATAGTTGTACAAAACATTTTGAAAATTTATTACTTAATTATTTAATGTATATAATTAATATACATAATTATATATTTTTCTTGTTTTTTAATTTATATATAATTAATGTGTATAACGTACAATAAATGTTTAAA
Organism: Centruroides vittatus; assembly: GCF_030686945.1. NCBI lineage: Eukaryota > Metazoa > Arthropoda > Arachnida > Scorpiones > Buthidae > Centruroides > Centruroides vittatus. The sequence continues at coordinate 1,445,605 of NW_027120692.1, read as the reverse complement.
AAGTGCAATTTAAGTAACAAGTTATTCAAACTATATAAACTTAATCACATTTTGATTTAAAAAATTTCTATTTTTAGTCAATTATTTTATGATGGACACCAAACATTAGCTGTAAGTTTATCAAATTTAGTTAAAGCACATCCACCATGTCCACCTTCTGATAGACTACAGCATGTTGTTTCACAAGCATTAAAAATGGAACAAGGTGAATTTCAGAGAATATTCTATTGCATTATTTTTTTCATTAAAAATTAATATTTTTACTTTGTTTTTTAAGAACAAAAAGAACAGGGAATGAATTCTGAAAGTATTAATCCTGGAATTGGTATTGATTTAGAATATGAAACTGAAGGCAAAGGTATAAAATATTATTAAAAGAAATCATAATTTAAATGATTTTGAATAATTATTGTATCTTTCTTTTAAAACTTGGTTTCTGTTGTTTGCAGCTCCTTCTCTTGCTCCAGAACCTGGTTTATATGAAACATGTTATGTTACATCACATAAAGCACCATGTCGAGCAGGAACTTTTAGTCCAGATGGTAAAAATATAAATTTAGAAGTTGTTCTTATTACAAATGTATTAATAAATTGTATGTTCAATAAGAAAATCTTTAAAATATAACTTAAATTCATAATAGCAATTATTGAGCTAATAATACATTTAAATATTGGTATTCTTTTATATTTAAATTCCTAATTTTTTCAAGTGTAAAACTTAAAAGTATTGCAATTAGAAACATATTTCCTTTTATCCAATCATAAAAGTTATTTATGATAAAATTATTAGAGTAGCTGTTTGTTTTTGTAACATTTATGAATGAAGATTTATGCAAATTAAGACTAAATTTTTTAGGGAAAATACATTAAAATTTGGGGAATAATTTCTACAAACACATATAAACAGAACATTCCATAAGCACAGATTATCATCAATATAATAATTATTAAACTGATTTTATACAAAAAATTAAAATTAAGATAAATTTTTAAATTTATTAATACAAATAAAAAGAAATTAAGTGAAATTTATAATGAAAATTTAAGAATTTTGTGTTAAAAAATTTTCATGAAAATTTGGCTTAAAGTTAATTATGAAATATAGTATTTTAAAGGTAATCTTTAAGTATAATTCATTCAACTTTGATATGACTTACTGATGTCTTGAGTTACTTATCAGGGTTTTTTCTTGCAGTTATGCTCAATATGATACATTGTTTTAATTTTTGTCTGTATAATAAATTTATTATTACTACTTGTAAAGATATATTATTTCAAATTGCTCAAAACAGCATCACATAAAGCACCAGTGTATTGTATTCTTAAAGAAAGTGGATTTAATAAGCTATTGATAACTATTAAATGTTAACATTTTACTGCTAATGCTAGACAATTGATATCAGATGAGCAATTAATTCTGTTACACTATATCAAGTGTCTAAAACTATTGCAGTTAATAACAGTTTATCAAGTTATTTTCAGATAATTTTGAAACATTTTTGCAAATTTCAGCATTGATTTTTTTTATCAATATGATATTTTAGAAAAAAAGTTAAAAATAGAATAAAGGAAATAAATATTTAATTCTGAAATTCATTGTAAAAATTATTTTAGAAATTAGAAATTAAATTCAAATTGTTATGGAATTTCATCAAAATTTGTACCAAGTCAAATTGATTAAAAAAATTATTGAATACAAAAAGTCAGTTAGATATAATCCTTAGGAAATTAGAAAGATCAAAAATAAAAAATAATAAGAATAGTTTTCATATATTGTTATTTTCTCAAGAAACTAATAATAAAATACAATAGTATTTAGTATATGAATATAATGTACACTAGAATAAAAAATTTTAAATCATATTTGTCTAGTAATGTTTATTTGAGAATTTATTTTTATCTTGTTAAAAATATCTATATTATACTTATCTTTGATGTTTAGTGCAGTTTTTTTTTTTTGCCAACATTCTGATTTTTAATAGGTTCATATATTTTCATTATATTACTATTTTTGGTTTTTTCAAAATGTCTTTGCTGTCAGAATGTTAATTGATGAAATGCTATTGTCTGTTGCACTGGTATTATTGTATTCAGTTTTAATTCAAGCAAAAAATCACATAAAAGGCGTTAAAGAGCGTTTTAAGGAACTTTTTATTTTCCGGCAGGCAAGCACTTTCGACGTAGTTATGAACATTGTTCTCAGGCAGTTATAAAACAAACAGGATTTTAAATGGATTTTTAAATTTAAACAATAACGACATTAGCTGTTTGAAATGTAACTTTTAAGAAAAACTTGCAAAACCCAATATCAGGACTATACATCCAATATATAGGTGCGACCACCAGAATGCTGGCCAATCACATATCTGAACACTGACATTCTGTTGCAGTAGGCAATTGTGATACCAAACTATCCAAGTTGGTTGTACAACATCACCACACACCACTTTGGAATCGGGTGGTGATACTGAGACGCTGTGAGGAAGGGAGCCTGGTGTACATTTGGGAGGCCCTCCTCACCACGCAGCTGTCTCCTTGCAACTCTCCCACCCTCAAATTGCACAAAGTTTGGATTAGTTTATACAAACGTTTAAAAAACATCAACAGTAATTCTGCATTTGCCTCCCCCACCTTCACTGCGAATTAAGGCACATTCATGTTGGTGTTACATGTGTTTTAAATTAATGTTTAATTTTACATGTTCTTAAAGTTGTTCTTCCAAACAACTATTATGTTTACCGCATCATATGTATGTTAACATGCATGCGTGTTGTTATTACGTGTTTTCAAATTAATATTTTAAATTTACTTATTCTTAAAAGTTATGTTCCAAATGGCTAATGTCATTATCATTTAAATTTAAAAATCCATTCGAAATCTGTTCATTTTTATAACTGCCTGAGGATGACATTCATAACTACATCAAAAGTGCTTGCCTGCTGAAAAATAAAAAGTTGCTTAAAACGCTCCTTAACGTTAACCTTTTGTGTAATTTTTTGCTTGAATTAGAACAATTGTTGGCATGACATCCACAGTACATATGTAAACTACCTTACTGTATTCAGTTTAATAAAATGATTTAGAATAACTATTATTTAGAATCTTTTTCAGTTTGTGTAAATTTAGATAACTTTGAACACACGTAACAAAGATTGTGTAATGTATGTATGAAGAAATTCTTTAAAGATACTAAGTGCTAAGAATAAAATAAAATAGTATTGTAGATATTTAAAAGGATATATACTACACATTACATTAGTATTAACAGTTTATTACAGATTTGTCAACAATTGAGCCATTGACTGGTTTTTATAACAGTTTTATTTTCTATTAACTAACTTGCCAATAGCAAGTATTGAAAGTAATGCCATATCAAAATTAAATGAATATAGTTAAATCAAACTATTAAACAAGTATTAAATTTTAGAATTCTTTATGAAAAATTTAAATATTCAGTAGGAATAAATAAAAATATTAATAGTTTTTGTTATTTTTAATAAAATAATAATTTTCAAATTAAAATTGATGCATCATACATAATCAGTGCCATTTATTAATAAATTCCTAATACTATATAGATTCTAATATGAATAAATCTTTTTTGATTTTTTTTAATAAGTTTATACTACTTCCTGTAAATAATTAATAATAATATCTTCGCATTCTTTAAAAAAGCATAAATTTTTTGCTAACATTTAATTATGCAGTTCAATGTTAACTCTTAAAAAATAAAATTGATAATTTTCATTAATGTTGTTTATTTAATAGTTCTTTGTTTTTATAAATTTTATACATTTAATTTAAAAGCAATTAATTTGGCTGCAACTTAAGAAAATTTTAGATTTGTAAATTTCCACTGTCATCTGTGTGTCTGTCTGTTGTTCCTTAATCTTGAGAAGTGTTAGATAAATGTAAGTCAAAACCAGATATGGAAAGCTTAGGACAGGAGGCTCCGATTAACTACAGTCGAGTCTGCATAAGTTGACATCCCAAGGGGAAGTGGAAATGTGTCAAGTTATTCGATGTGACGACTAAAGCGAAGTTGGAAATAAAGACCACAAAACTACAGTTAATAAAATACAGTAGTGCGTTATACAGTGGTATAGGCTTACAATACATTGTGTCCTCCATTTACAATTACTCTGTAGATGAAAAACTGAAAAATTCGTTTAGTGTTGTTTGTTTTGAGCACTTGACCGTCTCGACTTTCTTTTTCAACGATCATGAACGCCTTTAAAACATCATATTCGCAATTGTCAATTGTTGGCAAGTAACGTCTAAGGATTCTTAATGCCTCTGGCATGAGAAAATGCAAAATTGTATTCTGGTGTGACGTTGATGTAGATTGTATATTTTATTTTTGTTTATATGTTATTATTTTATACATAAAAATACATAAAATGTTAAGGCATTTTTATTAATATGTATATATATATTAATAAATCAATTATTAATAAATAAATCGACTCCCCCTCCTGAAAAAAATGAGTTCGCACCACAAGTGCAGAGTGAATTCATTTTTTCAGGAGGGGATGAAGACTTATCGGAGTGTGGGACAGCAAAAGTATGTCGACTTATCCAGTAATGACGAGTTAAACGGTGTTGAGTAAACCAGAGTTTTTTAACATTAATACCTATGTAAGTCGGCCGGGACCACAGAAAACTGACTACTTAACCAATGGTGTCGAGTTATCTGGGTGACGACTTATGCAGAGTCGACTGTATATATATATGAACTTTCAGACTAGATTGGAAGTCGTGTAATTTCAATTCAAAAATTTTCCCCAGAATGGAGTTACACAAATGACTGGCTTGTGACACTGTTGTTATCAGGAAAAGTATGATGTAACTTGAAATTGAGAGCATATATTTTAAATTAAATAAATTAAAATTATGATTAAAAATTGCAGCCTGGCATGTGGAAAAAAAAATTTTATCTAATAAATTTTCCTATTATACAATGACTTTTTGAAAAATAAACTTAATTTTTTTTAATATCTATTTAATATGTAAGAAATGTATTCTTACATAATACAAATATTCTGGTATCTTTTTATTCTAGAATTTTGTATTAAGAAACAGAATATTATATATATGCTTACCATCAGAATTAAAATTTTGTTTGACTGTCAAAATTAACAAAGTACATCACATCATATAAATATCTTAAGAATATCAATTTAAACTTGTAATTTTACAACTTTGTTATACTGTTTTTAGGTCAGTTGGTAGCTACAGGTTCAGTTGATGCTTCTATCAAGGTAAAAATAATTTGCTTTATTATGTATGTATATAAACTTTTGTATTTAAATCAAAACATTTAAAATCTGTTATGCTTGTTCAGATCTTAGATGTTGACAGAATGTTAGCAAAAAGTGCCATGCCTGCTGATCTTGCTGCACAAGAATCTACTCAAATAAATATGGAAACTCATCCAGTTATAAGAACATTATATGATCATATAGAGGTATTAATACAAGAATTTTATTTTGTTAGAAAATTAATATTAATATATTTCATTATTGTTTTATTAAATCTTTCAAGGAAGTTACCTGTTTAGAATTCCATCCATTTGAACAGATTTTAGCATCTGGAAGTAGAGATTATACAGTAAAATTTTTTGATTTCTCCAAACCATCTGTTAAGAGAGCTTTTAAAACTATACATGTGAGTTGAATGTAAAGTAATACACTGTATTAATAGATCAGAAAATGAGATTACAAGTAATCTGTGACCCTATAAAAACTTTAATGTAATTTATATATTATGTATACATAAAATTATGTTAGATTTAAAATCTTATATAGTGAAAAAAATTAATGTTTTCTTCCATTTGATTTATCACAACCTGTCTCAGGCTTGGTTATTATTTTTCTTGTATTTTGTAATTTTTGAAAAAATTAAACTCATTTATATGTTATATTTTCAACAGAGCATTTCTAGTAAAAAGCAAAATTGAATTCAATTATTTTTGTATGATCTTGTGATCTCATTTTATAATTTAATTTAATTTATTTAGAAAAACAGGTTTATTATCTAAATACAATAGATTGAAATTTTATATTAATTTGTTGTTAAAATATTGATATAAGTTAAACAAAAAATTAAATAGTTACTTTTATGTTGTTTACAACTTAATGATTTATATGGATTAATCATGAATTTATGAAGATGAAACTATAATTTAGAAAAGACAGAAATTTTAAACTCTTAACATTCTGAAACTTTCTCTATTTAGAAAATTTAAATTTAATAAAATATTGTAAAAGACAGAATTAGTTTTTTTAGAATGAAAATGCATATCAATGTAATTTAAATTAGCAAACCAAAAAAGAAAGAGAGAAAATATTTTGCTGAATATAATTGAGGTAGTCAAAATTATTCTTTTTGTTTCTACATTGTCTACTTGGACCTTGTTTATAAAAAGAACTTATTATACTGGTGTGGTTTCTGATTAGCAGAGAGGAAATCTTAGTCAAAAGTCAAAGCAAAATACCTGAAAATAACGACTGACTTCCTCTCTACTAATCAGAAACTATACCAGTATAAGTTATATTTATAAAGGTCTAAATAGACAATATAGAAACAAAAAAGAAAAATATTAAGGACAAAGAGATAAAAAGAATTAATAGTAAAAATTATATTTGACAAGAGGAATCACACAAATGGAGAAAAATCAGTATATTGGAATTGATTAGATTTTTGTTTTTTGTTTTTGCATTTAAGTTATGTTGTGACTTATCCATTTCAGATAGATCTAACTAGAAATTGGACATGCCAACAAAGAGAGAGGTTACACCTGATCGTATATCTTTTCTCTTTGTTAGCATATCCTATGTAGGCAAACTACCATGAATTTGGATAGATTCAAATTTGGGCATAGACTGATATTTTTATGGCTGTCTGAATGACAAATATTCATATTACTAAACTGTTTTCAGTAAAATATTCATATTACAATATGCTTGAAAAATGTGTAAAATAAAAGTCATATTGCTGTTAATTTCAAAACTAAAAAACAATTATTAAAAAGTTTTTAATGAAATCAAAAATTTAATGAGCCATAAATGATGGCTACAGAAATATTACTAAACATAATAATGGATTAATTCTACATAAAATCAATAATAATATAAATAATATCAGATGATCAAAAGAAAATTGTTAACTTCATAGACTAGAGTTATATAATTGTTTATGTATATGTTACCGGCAAAACTCAATTTTACGCCAAACTAGTTTGGCGTAAGTGTGTCAGGCCAAACTAGTTTAGAATTATTATTCAAGTATATTAATGGTTAATTTAAGTTCATCATAAAACACAAATAAGTTCATTTTTAATTTTAGTTTGATTTTAAAAGTTATTTTTATTATTTCATTTGAATTTTTGAAAATATTTTCGAAAGTTAATTAACTTTCGAAAATATTTTCTTTAAACTTTTAAAAGTGCATGGCTTAATAAAAATATACAAATTGATAAGTACTGATTAGCTTATTTTTATTTTATAGTTTTGTACAAGTGTTGTGTCACTTCTAATCAATACCGTTTTTGGTTAATTTTACCCTAGGTATCGAATTTGGTGGCTCGTCTCCAATTCCAGCAATCAGAAGACAGGGAACAGTGGGGACGCATGTTCTAACCTAACCTAACCTATTCTAATAATTTGGTTGCTAATAATTATGGTAATTTATTCGAATAGGTTAGGTTATGTTAGAACGTGCGTCCCCACTGTTCCCTGTCTTCTGATCGCTGAAATTGGAGACGAGCCACCATCTTCGATATCTAAGGTAACATCAACCCCGTTTTCTTTAATTAAGTAGACTATGAATAAATATTGTTCATCTAATTGATTGCCTTTTAATTTTATTTTAACCATTAATATACTTGAATAATAATTCTAAACTAGTTTGGCCTGACACGCTTACTCCAAACTAGTTTGGCTTAGGCAAAACTAGTTTGGCGTAAAATCGGGTTTTGCCGGTAACATACATCAGCAGATATGAAATCTATGTCTGCTACTTGAGAAAAGTATGAAAATTTTGGCATATTTTTATATTAAACACATTCAGAAAGTTGTTAAAATTTGTTTTATTTATGGAAATATTACATCCTCACAAGAATCAAAATTTGAATATGAATTATTACTCTGTATTTATCAAATGTAAAATTAAGTATAAGCCTAGTTTTTTTACTTAAATATTGAATTTTAATAATTATAAGCTTTGAAATATTTTCTTTCTTATAATAGAAATGTAATAAGCTATGTTGAAGTGATAATTTTATTTTTATTTTTTTATTACTACTAATTAGCCAGAGAGATATTCTCAAAATCATGTGCACCCTGGCATTGGAGGATGTTATTCAGTTAACTTAGAATTATCTTACATTAGTTACCTAACTTTGTAGATCATTCTTTTCTCATTAGCTTACTAAAATTGTTAAAAGGAAGATGGAAAGTGGCCAATTGATAACTTTGAAATGATAGATTGATTATAAATTATACAAATTACAGTTTGATATATACTTTGTGTGATTCCAAAAGGAAGAACAGAAAAAGAATAAAATCATTACATTTCTTACTTTCACTAGAAATTATTGAAATTGCAGTTATTTTTAAATTCATAATGTAATTATCATTAGTCTGTGTTCCACACTTTTTGACAAGTTTTTCAAGAAATATCAATTTATATTTTTTGCTTTTTTTCTGTTTATACAAGATTACTTTCTGTCTTTAAAATCATGCAATAAGCATTATTATATTTAATTTTATTTTAAAGTAAGAAAACTGATTGCTTTGGTATCTAGGAGTGCATCAGCACCTAAGCACCCTTCTAGATGCATCCTTGTCATTAACATTAGTTATTCACTGTTGATCATTTTATATAGCAATTAACAAAGAAAAAGATATTTTTTTAGTAACATTGCTAGGTTTGATATATATTTACAAAATAGATGCCTTAAATTTTAATATTATAAATCTGTCTTTAAAATTGAGTCTTTTTATAAAGTTTAAAGTTTTTCTTTCAATGGTGATTGAAAAATTTTAGTGAATAAGGTATTATATTAAAATGTTCCAGCAGATTTTCATACATTTGAAAGTGTTCAATTATTCAGTAAAGTTTGAAAAATACTTGGACAATGATGACATGTTAAAAATAACTCCTGTGTCAGATAATTTTGGATGAATTTAAGGAAATTGAATTTCACATTAAAAATATGTTGTTATTATTATTACTTTTTTGAATATTTTTAAAAATTACTGGAATAATGACATAATTATTTTATGTTTTAATTTATTATATATTATTTCTTTCTTAAGTTAACATATTAAATAAAGCTTTTTTACTCTGATTAATCATTAAATGAAACAAAGAATAGTCATCTTTTATAAGTTAAACACTGCTAATAAGAATGTTCAAGGACCAAGGACTCACAAACTCATTATGAGAATAGTTCAGTTCTAAAATAGGGAAAATATTTTATATTAATTCATATGCCTCTATGTCCTTTTTTTTTACAATTTGTTAAATGTTTATCTACGAGGACTAAGCTTATTAATAGGACATATTGCACCGGTGTTTTGGTTGTTGCAAACCAAGGAAAAAACTTATTCAAAGAAACAAACAATCTTTATTTTCACCTTGTATTTTATGTTTCAACAACCAAAACATTAGTGCAATACGTCCTATTAATAAGCTTAGTTCTCGTAGACAAACATTTAACAAATTGTAAAATATTTTATAGTTTTAAATTAAATTAAATGTTTGATGTGATTAAATTCTTTATTCTAATTAAATCATACAAATAAATATGAAATAATATAATTAAAAATGTATACTGTATATAATTATTAGGAAGCTGAAATGGTTCGTTGTCTATCATTTCATCCATCTGGAGATTTTATGTTAGTTGGGACTCATCATCCTACATGTAAGTTTTTAAATTTTATTAAAGAATAATAAATAATTTTTTATATTGAATAATATTTCAATTTCAGTAAGGTTATATGATGTTCAGACAACCCAATGTTTTGTTTCCAGTATACCAGAAGATCAACATAAAGGTCCTATTACTATGGTAAATTATTTTTGTTTCAAAATTATAACTTTATTTCAAATAATAAGTTTGTGTAAATTTTCTTATTTAGGTAAAATACAGTCCAACTGCTAATATGTATGTATCTTGTTCTAAAGATGGTGATATCAAAGTGTGGGATGGTGTTAGTAATAAATGCATAAACACATTTCCTCAAGCTCATGATGGCAATGAAGTTTGTTCAGTGCTTTTTTCTAGAAATTCAAAAGTAAGTTGTAAAATTCACAGATTTATATAATGTGATTTTATAAACTTAATTTAAGGTCACTAAACAAGGATTACTTTCATATAGTATGTACTATCAAGTGGTAAAGATTCACTAGTTAGGTTATGGGAATTATCAATGTCTCGTTGTCTTATTGCCTATACTGGTGCCGGTGCAACTGGTAAACAAGTCCATAGAGGCCAGGCTATCTTTAATCACACTGAAGATTATGGTAAATTTCAAAACAAACTTGTTAATAGTTTACAGTTATATTGTTTAATAAATGGTTCTCTTTAAAACTAGTTTTATTTGCTGATGAAAAAACAACTAGTTTATGCTGTTGGGATGCAAGAAATGCAGAAAGACAGAGATTATTATCATTAGGTAAATTTTTAAATTTTTTTTGTGTTAAATTTATTATGATCAAATTAATTTTAAAATTTCTTAATGTCTAGGACATAATAATGTTGTGCGTTACATAGTTCATTCTCCAACGGGACCAGCATTTCTCACTTGTAGTGATGATTTCAGAGCAAGATTTTGGTACAGAAGAGCTGAATCTTGTGATTAATTATTTCTTGATTGTTTATTGTTTGTTTATTCATTCTGTGAATTTTCTACATGTGTTTATTTTATAAACAAATAAAAAAGTTCATTTATGAAAGAAATATATTTTACACAAATATTTGAATATTGATTCTGAATTTTTCTCTCTGTGATTAATATATTTGAAGTAAATATCGACAGTCATTTCCATTTTAAAATTTTTTTATTTCAAATCTTTTAATACTACGTTAAAATTTTTTGACTTGCATATATTTAACAATAAAAACAAGTGAATAAATGATTTTTCTAAAATTATTAATTTGTAAAAATCTCCTGAAAGTGAAATATTAGCATCAGATACATTAAAGAAGTAAAACTGATGTTTTTCTTGTGGAATTCTAGTTTAATAAGATTGTTTGTTTATATATCTTGTGGCTGACTTTTATACGGTACCAAGTAAGTTTGCTCCACAAAGAAAAATGAATTGTACACGTTGGAAGAGGAAGCAGCATAAAAACACATTCAATTTAAGGGAATCACGGATGTGTTCCCTTAAATTGAATGTCTTAGAACTCGCATTTTGTAAGTCCTAAGACACTGAAAGCTTTCTTCTTACCAGTGAATGCCATGTGCTTGTCACGACTGCTTTTAGTGGGGAAATCCGAAGTGCACGTGTTGACGGTTATTATGAATGTAAACTTGGAGAATTCTCTACTTATTTATATGAGTTATTCTGCTGTTTCTGTTTGGTTATTACGTTGTTGAGCACCAAACCCCTGGAAGGACTTGCGAATAACCATCATCGCATTCATTGTCAATATCGAATAATACTGTGAGTTTTCATCATCTTACAATTATTCTATTTACCAACCTCTAACCCATTTTCTGCCGTAAATATGAACCTAAACAGTTAAAATTTCCATTTTTTAAAAACATTATGAATTCTAATTCTCTCCCTTTCCTCTAACAGCCCAAATCTAAGTTCCATGAATTGATTTTTCTACTGACTTTTAATCCTCCTCTCTGTAAATCAGTTCCTAACCTTTTCTGGCTCAACTTTAATTACTATCTATCTATTAACACAATATCAATTGCGAATAACATATACCATAGCCCTTTTCTAACCGCATCCTGCAATAACTCACCTAATATTAATAAAAAAAAAATAAGGACTTAAACTTGATAAACTCCAAAATACATCCTAAACCCCCCTTTTCTAAAACTTTAATCTAGCCTAACATTTCCATAATTAAATTCATATAATTCTCATCAACCCCTTTTCTTCCTGACTCGGAAAGAGCACTCAGAAATCCTGAGGACATCCAATATTAATTAATATCACACAGATAGGCCTAATACGTTTTCGTTTTGTTTACTTTTTAAACTCCCAAAATATTTCAAATTGTGAGCAAAAACATTTTGTTAACTTTTGCAAATTATTAGAATGATTATGGTAAGTTATTCTACTTGTATACTTTTAAATTTTTCAAATGTTTTCGTTAATTAACGACATAAACTTATTTTAAATTTACTTTTCTTTCTCTTCCCCGTACAGAATGTAATTAGAGATTTTCTTTCAAATTAATAAAACATTACGAAAGGCAATTTTAAAAATTCTTTGATATTCGAGTAATATTTTTATGAAATTTACAAGACAGAAAACCTTATGAAATTTTATACATAACGTGACGTCATTCGCCGAACGTCATCTACGCCAACAATTAATTCCAGCTTCATAGGCGATTGTTACCGGAACAATACAAACGCCATTGTTGTTGATCGGAATCCAGACGCCATTTTCGTATCGCCTGCACATTCCAAGAAAAATACCGAAATTTTTTCTTGTTTTAGAAGAAATAACGAAAGAAAAAGCTGAGAAATTGCAAAACAATCGAGGGAAAAGGGTAAGACGGAAACACCGTATTTCAGTAAAGGAAACAAAACAGAAATGAAACATTTGGAAGTGGACATTAGCCAATTAACCACAAATTACTATAGAAGAAATCCATTTTAAACGAATTCGTATTACGGGTAAATCACTTCATTTAATACTAGCTATTACCCGCGACTTCGCCCGCGCGGAGTTTGCAAGCATACACCATTTATATTCGGTATTTCAACAACCATAGTAATTGTTATATAACACCTACCGCTGAGAATCAAACGAACTGTTTTTCAATTTGATCAATTTTCTGGAACGTTTACAATCGTTCTATAATCGAACCAATATGCAATAACAAATTCAAATTTAAAACGGTTCGAATATTTGGTTAGAAAACCGAAATATATAAAAGTATTTATAACAATGAAATGTTATCAATTTAATACAACTAAGTACTCAATGAAGACTAAACGTAGTTAACAAAAATTCGCATATAAAATAGTACAGTAGAAGCCGTTCTTCAGGTTAAGCCTTAATTCTCTCCCTCTACCCCCCGCGGGGGAATTTCGAAAAATCCCTTCTTAGTGTGCGTTTTTATGACGTACCCTGTGTACCAAATTTCACCTCTAGGTTCAGCGGTTTGCTCTGGGCGATGATGAATCAGTCACTCAGTCAGGACAAGTAATTTTATATACGGTAGTCAGATATGTGTTATGTAGATTATTGTAATATTTTTGTACGTTTTCTCAAAAGGAACAAAATTCCCTTATTGGATTTCCCTTGTTAAATTTGAAACCGTGTCTTCTTATTTACTTTGTTTCTTCAGCACGAATCGTAATCAACTGCACTTCATTGTGCTGAAGAAACAAAATCGATTCCTTATTAAATTCCCTTATCTTCGGATTTGATTCAGGGTCCCACGGAGCAATAGGTAGCAACCTTTACGCTTCGATTGTCTGGCTGTCGACGTGAAATTGTATAAATGTATGCCTCCCCATCTAAACCAAGAGTTCAAGGATACGATTTTACTCCATAAAAAAGGTATTAATAGTCTTTGGTGAAACCAGAGCGGTTAAGACATCAGTCTATGGCTCTGAAGACCTGGTATCGAATCCGGGTGGGCTAAGAAACGCGGAAATTTTTGTGGGTAAATCGGATATACGGGCTGTGTCCCTTACCACCCGGCCGAACCTGCGATGGCCTGGACAAAAGGGCCTTGTTAGCTAGATTCTCGACCTTCGTGTAACAAAATAATTTTTGTTTCGAACGAGGTGCATATCGAACCGTACTGTTTAGTGACCGCTTTTTACATAATTCATAAAATAAACGCTCACTTCATTTATTTCGCATACTTATTTCATACATGATGCGGGTAATACAACAGTATTTTTACCGTAAAGGATTATTACAAGTTTAATATAATATTGCAATATATTTCAAAGATTTTTATATTTTAAATGTGTTCTTAACTGTTATATTCGAAAAAAACAGTTAACATTATTCTATAGATTAAAAAAAACGAAGATTACGTGTAGAACAGGTTGAAAACGTTTGTTAAAGTGAATAAATAATTCTCAGTGAGATAATGTGTTGTTGTAGAATTTAAGCCTCTAACTAGGTATTAATTAATTAATTAAGTATAATATTACATAAAATTGATAAAACAAAAACAATTAAATATTTAAAAATTTTAAAATCATAAAGAGAACTATCCGGGAAAAAAACAAAGAAGTGTAACCATATACACCTAAAAGCAAAACACAAAAATTTAATTTTTACGTCAATCCAACAGATAGTTTTCCAAGATGCACAACCACAAAACACACTTATACAGCGAAAAAAACACCATCTGTGAGCTAACCAAGAAACCCAAATACAAAATAAATTAAAATATAAACCGAACTCTATGGGTAAAAACAACAAAATATTACCTCAAAATTATCTAAAAAATAATTTCATTTTCTCAATAAAGAAACCTAGGTCAAAATTTATAACATTTACCAATAAGGCCCAATAATTCAATAATTTTTCAAGAGAAATAACAGACATACCAAAACTACTTTTACGCTGTACTGAAAAAAACCCCACGTAACTATCACGTGATACGCATCTACAAACAGATCACCTTCGCAGCATATGATAAGTATAGTGTATACTTACTCCATGCTTCATAGGGTATTCAAATATCTCTGCAATAACACTGCAAAACATTTAACTTGCATTAAGTGGAAATTTTCTCGTTTTTCCTCCTTTTTTGTGAGATTTTCCGAAATAATTTTCATTATAAATAAACTTCGGTAAGTAGGTAAGTTATGTTACATTTATAGGAAATCAAAAATAGAATTACTCGTGATCAACTGAAACATATTTATACAGTTTTAGATTCAAAATTTCATTTTAAACATGAACATTTTTTAAAATTCATTTCTCAGATTATATATAAACTTTAGTTGAGAATAGTCATATATCAGTTTAAATGTCATAATAAATAGTTTCAATAGGTTCTGTGTAGTTGAAGTTGTCACGTTCGAAAGAAGAACGTGACAACTGTGTACTATGATGTACAGTAAAACCTAGCTAAGACGAATCGCGTCAAATCGAAGCTGTCTACAATTTCCTGTCACAAAATATATGATTTTTCCTTATAATACATTCTCTTTAAGTGGAAATTGTCGGTACTTTTAACTCGAACCTACTTTCCGCTCGCCTTCCACTCTTTGATAGCTTTATCATCTTCACGTCCTCCTATATTCTGTGTGAATGCAGACGATTAAGATAAATAAACACCACTGAGCTACGACGACAATCTTTTTCTGATACAGTACATTATGATACCGGCAGTGTCAAAAGAAAAAAAAACGCATTCTAAACACACAAGTCCCATATACTCTCAGGTTGGGAAACAGCTAAATCGTAGAAGGTACAGTTCTCTCATATAAAAGAAATTATTGTCGTTGGTTGCTTAAGTCAAGTCATTCAATTATAACATAAGTTCGCTTACAACTCAGCACTACATTTTGATAGAATAAATTGAACGCGACAAACAACTCTTATAGTACACAGAAAACATCTGTTGTAATAGGCTTTTTTATGATCGCGTTGCCTCTTATTGCTTAAAGAAAGTAACAATTAACAATCCCTTTCCGTTAAGATATGTCGACAATGTATTATTTGCTTACGTAACGCAGGCGTGTATTATACATGCTATTGTATAATATTGATACAATATAACACCTCAAATCAACCCAATTACTCTTTTACAGTGTTGAAACCACTATATCCCGAAACACGTTTATCTGAAATTCACATTTCTTTCTCTTAAAAATCCGGATAGACAGCTTCAACAGTACGTATATATTCACATTAAAACATTTGCTGAATTTCTCTCAACGAACCACAAATTATATATTTAAACTAGCTGACCCGGCCACGCGTTGTTGTGGCTCAAAATGTATCTATTATAAATGTATAACACTTCCCCGTGGGGAGAATTTCAAAAAATACCTTCTTAGTGTACATTCTCTTGACGTACCCTATTAAAACGCATCTAAAATAGTATAAGAAAAGCCGAGTTCTTCACGGTAAGCCTTAATCCCGTCCATCTCCCCCCACTGGGGGGAATTTCGACATGTATATTATATAAAAAACGTGCGTATTCGAATGCAACGTTGTGTCAAAATTTCAAAGGAATCGGTAGGAACAAACGAACGTTATATGTTATTTATATAGATAGATAGAAAATGATCTGCTTCAGTCCATTTTCACAGAAAAGCAAACTTAGGTCGTCGGAAGTTAGCGCTATCTGTTGGACATAAAAGCCTTAATCCATATATAAATATATTTTTGAAAGGGGGAAATGGTGTAGGGGTATGAAAAATAGATAGTAGCCGATTCTCAGACCTACTGAATATGCATATAAAATTTGGTAAAAATCGGTAAAGCCGTTTCGGAGGAGTAAGGTAACTAACATTGTGACACGAGAATTTTATATATAAGATTATAAAAGCTATCAATCAATGCTAAAAATATTTTATAAAGATAAAAATTTAAAAAATTTTTCTAGAGCAAAAATCCGACTCAGCTCTATAGGGCGAAGAAGGAAGATCCGAGTCAGCCCGTAGGGGCGAAGAAGAAAGATCGATAGCCCGTAGGGGCGAAGAAGGAAGATCGATAGCCCGTCAGGGCGAAGAAGGAAGATCCGAGTTAGCCCGTAGGGGCGAAGTAACGAAGATCGATAGCCCGACAGGGCGAAGAAGAAAGATCCGAGTCAGCCCGTAGGGGCGAAGAAAGGAAGATAGATAGCCCGACAGGGCGAAGAAGGAAGATCCGAGTTAGCCCGTAGGGGTGAAGAAGGAAGATCGATAGTCCGCCGACAGGGCGAACAAGGAAGATCCGAGTCAGCCCGCAGGGGTGAAGAAAAAAGATCGATAGTCCGCCGACAGGGCGAAGGAAGATCCGAGTCAGCCCGTAGGGGTGAAGAAGGAAGATCGATAGTCCGCCGACAGAACGAAGAAGGAAGATCCGAGTCAGCCCGTAGGGGTGAAGAAGGAAGATCGATAGTCCGCCGACAGGGCGAAGAAGGAAGATCCGAGTCAGCCCGCAGGGGTGAAGAAGGAAGATCGATAGTCCGCCGACAGGGCGAAGGAAGATCCGAGTCAGCCCGTAGGGGTGAAGAAGGAAGATCGATACTCCGCCCAACATGGCGAAGAAGGAAGATCCGAGTCAGCCCGTATGGGCAAAGAAGGAAGATAGATAGCCCGTCAGGGCGAAGAAGGAAGATCCGAGTCAGCCCGTAGGGGCGAAGTAACGAAGATAGATAGCCTGACGGGGCGAAGAAGGAAGATCCGAGTCGGCCCGTAGGGGCGAAGAAGGAAGATAGATAGTCCGACAGGAAGAAGAAGGAAGATCCGAGTCGGCCCGTAGGGGCGAAGAAGGAAGATAGATAGTCCGACAGGAAGAAGAAGGAAGATCCGAGTCAGCCCGTAGGGGTGAAGAAGGAAGATCGATAGTCCGCCCAAGATGGCGAAGAAGGAAGATCCGAGTCCGCCCGTAGGGGTGAAGAAGGAAGATCGATACTCCGCCCAAAATGGCGAAGAAGGAAGATCCGAGTTCGCCCGTAGGGGCGAAGAAGGAAGATCGATAGTCCGCCCGACTGGGCGAAGAAAGAAGATCCGAGTCAGCGGCAAACATCTTATAGATAATGTAGGAGTATCACTACGATTGTGCGATAAAAATTTAATAAAATGTAATTGTATTAATTGTAATAAATAAATATTTTTGTATTTTGTAAAATCGATATTGTAGTTTTTTCAAAATGTGTGCTGTATTTTATATGTATATATAAAAAAACACATTATATACCTCAATAGGGGTGTTTTTCATATAGAATACAAATAGATTTTTTCGGTTGATAGTGAAAAATTATTGAATTTACCAGTAGATGCCAAAAAATATATTAAATGGGGTGTTTATAAGTCGATGAACCGACTTAACTGACGAGTTTATTTCCAAATTCGCAGATAATTTATACTGGGAATTATTGGGTTGTTCGGAAAGTAATTTCGTTTTTTCTATAGAAAAATAAACGCAATATTCTTATAATAAATAAATGTTTTATTGAATTATATATTGACCATTTTGGTCAAATACCTGTTGTCATTGTTTCTGGTAGTAGCATGATTTCACATTCATAAAAGTTTTGATCGTTGTTTACAAAAAACTGATCCAAGTGATTTTTGACATTGTCATTTCAAGTAAATGTCTTACAGTTAAAAAAAATTTGTATAGACCGGAACAAGTAATAATCTGAGTGTGCCCGATCCGGCGAAAATGGTTGGTGTGTATAACACATCCCATCTAAGCTATAACAGTTTCTGATGAGTTACCAAACTTGTGTGAAATTTGGCATTATCATGATAAAACACTACACTTTGTTTGTTGATCAATTCTGGCCTTTTCTGTTTGATGATATTACTCAATTTGTTTACTCGATGGCAGTACACTTTCAAATCAATTGTTAAATTGTCTGGTAAAAGCTCAAAAAAAAAAAAAAATTTCTTTAAAATCTAACCATAGAGAGCGCCTCTCGTTAGTAACGTGTGGAACCGACATATTGAGCTTTGAAACGAAACCAATTCGTTTTAAGTAATAATAAACGGTTCAATTTAACAGATTTAATCTCTTAGTGATCCGAGTCAGCGGCCCCTCCTGAAAAAAATGAGTTCTCACTGTATACAATAAGCTGTGTGATGTGAACTCATTTTTCAGGGGGTGAGTCGACTTATCAGACATCTAAACGAGTGTGAAACAGAAAAGTATGTTGATTTATCCAGTGGTGACGAGTTAAACGATGTCGAGTAAACCGAATTTTTTAACATTAATAACATTAATGCCTATGTAAGTCGGCCGGGACCACAAAAACTGGCTACTTAACCGACGAGTGTCGAGTTATCCGGGTGATGACTTATGCGGACTCGACTGTACATACATATATAATTTTAAAATTTTAATCTTTTGAAATTAGAATTTCATATACAGCCAACAACTGCACAAATTCTTTGCGAAGCACGTGGTTTCAAATTATACTATTTTTCTTATAAGTCGAATATATCATCGAGAATTATGACATGAACATTTAATATGACAACAGCTTATACTATAAAGATATATACTGTTTGGCACCTCTTTGATGCCTCGTCAGGAGTGACATTACGGTGTCTCGTTTGACATGGTATCCGCGACTGCGAATTGTTTTGTCGTTGATGGTTGGTCACGCGAAAGGCTGCGTATGTAGGTGATCGGATTCCGGATGGAAGCGGTGAGAAAGTGCAACGGAAGCAATGCACTCAGATACTAAGGTTAATAAACAAATAATCATTTAATTTCAAAGAAAAATAATACATGATATAATTTATGCTGAAACGAAATAAATAGACTATGCACAATAGGTGGTCGTTAGAGAGAGAGAGAGTTTACAATACGTTGTCGTAAATACTTGGGGCTTTATGAGATCCGCTGAAAGAACAGATGAAGATGATGGGTCAAATTGTCCGTTTCTTGGTATATTACTGGAGAAGATCGACACGATAGGAATGTTCCAGGTGCGGGGCATACTCCTATTGGGATCGATGTTATTCCATATCGGAGATGATGGTATTCCGTATGAGAAGACAGAGTTCTGTATTGTTTGAGCAGGCGACAACTGATTCCTTGGCCGTCAGTTCCGATATTAAAATGGTAGCACACGGCCGGGAGGTCAAAGAATTACGGGAAAGCGTCGCTTTCATCGTGGAGAACGTGCAAATTGAAAAGTTCTCCAGTAGTAGATGACAACAGTTATCCAAATAAATATAACGAAATCGTATATTTTTTTCTTCGAATTCCTGGTTCTTACATCACCTTTTAAAAGTTAATAGTAAAGAGAATAAGTCTCTCCTTCCAAATTATCACTCTGACTAAAATAGATTCAATCCTTTAAGTCTTTGACTTACACTCTTCTACAGTTACAACACAATTTAATTTTTAATCGAGAAATTCAAAACGGGCCCACCAATGCACAAGTGGTTCAGTTCCCTGAACACTGGAGTTCGGTTGTGGGTTCGCGTCTCGCCCGGACGGGCTGGCCACGTCCGGCGGGCCAGCCCGTTCGGTGCGGGGTTTTCCAGGTTATCTCCATGTCTGTAATGCCTGGGAGGTCTTTTTATGGGACCAGTTACCCTTAAAAAGATCTCCCAGAAAGCATTCCCCTAGGGAGATCGCCCAAGTGTTGCGTTGCCATAACTTAACAAAACAAACAAATTCAAAACGATGGCCCTGAAAAGGGCCTTTTGCGCACAGAACTGCGAGCACAACTTCTCCGAAACTAATAATCCGGAGAGTAAAGATTCGCAGCTGCAACAAGAGAGTTGTGCAGTCGAACCGCCATGTCCGGATATTTGGCTTTAAAAAGATACTCAGCCAAATATCCGACCATGTGCTCCTTACGGACACCGTACGGGGGAACGTTCGCGCACATCTCCCGCCACGTCCTTTCGATGTTGTTGGTGTGGGAGCCCGTCTGGGGATCAACAAAGTTATACCTGTGATTAACTGTCAGGTGATGAAAGCTTTCAGTTTGAAAACAATCATACGACTTCCAGCAATCACTGATAACTGTTGTCCCAGGTAGCACCCACTCCTTGAAAACTTCAAGTAGTGTGGCTATCGCGTGTTTCCACCGGTACCAGAAACATTCTTCGATACTCCCTCTCGATACCCCCGAAGATCCACTGACCCTCGACTATTCTCCCCTTATTGAACTTCCGCCGTCCGAATTTCGCCTCGTCTATTTCGACAATTCGGCTTTTTCCTGCAATCTTGTTTGAACCGTCTTTGTAAGCCAAGTAATGAAAAATTGGTAGACGCTCCAACAGCATACGGTTAGGGAAACTTAGTTTATTGGTCCATATGCATTTCGGGTTGGTTTATTTTCCAACCCCTCTTCAGTGCTGTTAAGGAAATTACAAAAAACGTTGAGGTTTCCGACAGTATTTAGGATCCAGTAAATTGGAAAACAATAAACATAGGAACTTACTTATTATAAAGCCGATGCGTTATTATAAGTTGGTACAATTTTTATAATTTTTTCCTTATTTTTAACAGGATTGTTACATTCACTACAACAAAAATTTGTGATTTAATACAATATAAACAAATTTGTGATTTAATACAAATGTTAAAAAATATATATATTATTATATACAGTTATACATTTTATATTATTCAAATACAGACTTACATTTGGAGTGCAGGTGTTATGTTCATGATGCGAGTGAAGATGGGTAAAGACCGGAGTTTAACGGGACTTGACTGCTTACTGACATGTGTTGTAAGGTTACCGAAAGCAAAGGCAAACAGAACAGTGGGGTGTGCTGTAAATGATGTTTAACGGATGGAGGTGTCTTTTATTAGTTGGTACTATTGGGGGTTTATTGTCATACCCTCAGAAATATTAATGAGTTGCTCTTTAGGGTGTTTTTTGATTTCAATATGCTCTTTAAATCTCCGTTTGTAAGGATCTTTTTCAGAATGTAGAATTTTGATGTTGTTTCTATTAATTTGGTAGTTATTTTCAATTGTGTGGGTGTACCAAGGGAAAGTGTTTTTTTTTTAACTCTTTCCGCCCTGTGGGCACTAAGAGGGCCTCTTTTAGTAGGCCCATTATGGGTTCGGCCAGGCCCACAATGGGGCGACCGGGTGGTGAGGGACGGGGTCCGACATATCCGAACGGACCACCCCCCGAAAAATTCCTGGAGATTATTCGACCCGTTCGGATTCGATCCCGGGTCCCCCAGAGCGGTAGGCTGCCACCTTTACCGCTCGGCCATCCGGCCGAAGGGGAAGTGTTATGTTTAAGGCGGATAGCAGCTTCATGTTCTTTAATTCTAGTATCTAATATACGGCCAGTTTCACCAATATAAATTTTCGGGTCATGGCAGTTGCATTCAAGTTTGTAAACTGTTCCGATACTTTTAAGGATGTCTGTCTTATTGTTGTATTGTTTGTTAATGTTGTGGTGTATGGAGTTGGATATTTTGTTGGTCAATGATGGAGCTAAACTGATGTTGTCATTTTTAAGAATGTTATTGCATTTGTCAAAGATATTTTTTATATATGGGAAGGGTTTATATAATTTGTTTGGTTTGTGTTTGGTATTATATCTGTGTAGCCAGTATTGTTTTTGCCATGTGTGTAATTTCGATTTGGGGTAGTCGTTAAGTAAAAATTTAGTTTCAAGTTCTTTTAATTTGTTTTTCCGGTTATTATCATCAGTAGTTCTTGTGTAAATGTTTTTTAGTTCCATGATAAAAATATTCTTTTTAATATTTTCTGGAAGATATGAGTAGAAGTTGATGGTTTTGTTAATATTACAGGGTTTTTTGTATGTTGTAAAGGAAAACTTATTAGGTGTGTTCGTGATTGTTATGTCCAGGTAATTAATTTTGTTATTGTTTTCTGTTTCTACGTCAAATTGGATGTTTCCTGCAAGTTTTTCCGTTGTAGAGGACACATCATGGATGAATACCTCTCTGCAGAAAAAGTACCAATCCACGATGGTCGTTCGGGAGAAACCGAGAAATCGAACTAGCTAAGCTTGTCTCGGAGGGTTCGGCACAATTCTAGATGTGTGTGAGGGGGTTGGGACCTTAACAGGGCTGTAGAGCATATTAATAGGAACGAAAAATAAAGTTCTAATAAACCATGGGTGTACGGGCGACCCTTCGCTAGATACAGGCCCCCCAAAATGACTATATGTGAACTTTTCGAGACCCTCAAAAGTCGGGTAAAATTTAAAAGTGAAAATTTTCACAAGTACAACTAAAAATTGCGTTTCGAACGCTTTCTGTTACAACTTACTAGAGACTCCTAAAAACCCCCTATACACGAGGGAGCCATCTCTCGACCGCCACTTTCGGGGAGCGCCGTCCGGACTCGCGCCGCTCTCTCCGCTAAGCCTGTCGCGCGTTTAACGGGCAGCAAGCCCTATTCTAGCGATACTCGTCGGCAAAGGCCAAAGAAAAGCCCGATTAACAAGACTAATTAGGCAACGCTTTCTCCGACGCCGCTCCTACGTAAACAGAGCGCGCTTCTTCTATTTCGCGCTATCTCTAACACGCTCTAACTACCGAAAAGGCCAAGAAAACAGACCCTGCACTCACCTTCGACAGAGTCTCCTCCTCTCGCTACCTGACAACGTCTAGCCGGTTTCCGATCTTGTGTAGAACGGAGTGAGGTCGCCGGTCGCCGCCGCCGCCGCCGCGCCACCTCCTCGGCTATGTCCGGGAGGTCGGCGACGACGAAGATGGTGTCCGAACAATCGCATATATCCAGGTTTCGCGTACAAGTATCCTTCGGTAACGCGCACCATATGTATACACACACACACACAAGCTTCGCTGTTCGCTGGGCAGTCGTCTTTCCCCTGCCGTTTCTCTTCGTCGCCCTCGTGCACAGGTACTGTACATCAGAAAAAACATCGTATACAGATGATGCAGACATGTCGGCGAAGACAGAAACGTCGGTCGATCGTCACATGTAAACCTTCGCCGCCAAACTTTCCAAGCTACGATTAAAACAAGTCCTAATCCATATTCGTTGAGGTTAGGCATCCATTCCATATGAACCACATCGTTCGAGCTTTGAACGCTGAGATTGGTTATAAGACTGCGTAGGATAGTGCTATAACCTATATCCGAACGGCGGTCCTATAACCGATCTCAGCGTAAGGAAACCTTCTACCGTTTAAGTCACGATAATCCTTACGTAATTATCCAACGGTTATGTTCGAGGGACAGGAAATCGACAGCGAAGGCACGATTTGTTTCGTTTCTAAGAAAAGATCGTTCATTTCGCTCACTTTCGACCTTATATTTCGTAATTGGGAGTCGGA
This sequence comes from Centruroides vittatus, assembly GCF_030686945.1. Lineage (NCBI taxonomy): Eukaryota > Metazoa > Arthropoda > Arachnida > Scorpiones > Buthidae > Centruroides > Centruroides vittatus. Next base: position 1,421,448 of record NW_027120692.1, on the reverse strand, counting down.
GAAAGCGTTGCCTAATTAGTCTTGTTAATCGGGCTTTTCTTTGGCCTTTGCCGACGAGTATCGCTAGAATAGGGCTTGCTGCCCGTTAAACGCGCGACAGGCTTAGCGGAGAGAGCGGCGCGAGTCCGGACGGCGCTCCCCGAAAGTGGCGGTCGAGAGATGGCTCCCTCGTGTATAGGGGGTTTTTAGGAGTCTCTAGTAAGTTGTAACAGAAAGCGTTCGAAACGCAATTTTTAGTTGTACTTGTGAAAATTTTCACTTTTAAATTTTACCCGACTTTTGAGGGTCTCGAAAAGTTCACATATAGTCATTTTGGGGGGCCTGTATCTAGCGAAGGGTCGCCCGTACACCCATGGTTTATTAGAACTTTATTTTTCGTTCCTATTAATATGCTCTACAGCCCTGTTAAGGTCCCAACCCCCTCACACACATCTAGAATTGTGCCGACCGAAGAATAACGGCTAGTGTTTCCACATGAACAGACTGTTTCCGCTTTAATCTGCCATCGCTTGTGTTTTTCGTTTGAATTACCATCCGAAACGCACCTTTTTCGACTTTTAAGCCAGCCGCCACATTGGAAGGCGACCGAAGCGCCGAAAACGACGGACGCAAAGGACTAAGTATTTGTTCATTGGTTTATTTTCGTAATTAATTAATTTAGATAATGTTTAATCGATTTATATTTGGGTATACTATAGGTTACTCCCTATGGAATTTCGTGTGTTTGGGTATATATCTGAACTCAGTGGACCGAGACGAGTTCAACGATACCCTACTTTTGGACCGGAGACGAAAAATAATATAGTTATCATACTTTTTTCCAGAGATCGCGCGATGATAGGGAGTCGCGTCGCTCTCTCCGCTAAGTCTGCCTCGCTATCGCGATCGGGAGTCGCGTCGCTTGCCGTTAAAATTGCCTTTAGTAGACGTTTCCCCCCTTTTTTTTTTACTTTGTTCAAAACTACCGTGAATCGATCACTAGTTTAGCACATGGCGGCGTGTGGTGGCGCCCGTACAAGATATCAGTCGGGCCGCCATGTTCGCTGCCATAAGTAACATTAACCGAAATGGCGATCGCGCGATGATCGGAAGTCGCGTCGCTCTCTCCGCTCTCGTATCGCGTGTTTAACCCTACTGGAGATGACCGTAGTCCGATGTCATGGTTTGCAGACTTTACCGCAAGATGGCAGTACTAGCAACTACGGTGCCGTCTTCATGAAAGCATTAAAAAAGTATGGTAACTTAAAAAGTGTGATAACTTTTTTATTTTTCGTCTCCGGTCCAAAAATAGGGTACCGTTGAACTCGTCTCGGTCCCCTGAGTTCAAATATATAATCAAAGTCCTGAAATTCCGTAGGGAGTAATCTATAGTACACCCTTATATTTTATAAACACAATCAAAGAATAAGAATTATTTCCAAATATTATTAGAAAAATTTAAAAAATTTTAAATAATTAAAAAAATTTATAGAAATTCAATTAAAACTTAGGGTGTACTATAGATTACCACCTATGAAATTTCAGGACTTTGATTATATATTTGAACTCAGAGGACCGAGACGAGTTCAACGGTACCCTATTTTTGGACTGGAGACGAAAAATAAAAAAGTTATCACACTTTTTAAGTTACCATACTTTTTTAATGCTTTCATGAAGACGGCACCGTAGTTGCTAGTACTGCCATCTTGCGGTAAAGTCTGCAAACCATGACATCGGACTACGGTCATCTCCAGTAGGGTTAAACACGCGATACGAGAGCGGAGAGAGCGACGCGACTTCCGATCATCGCGCGATCGCCATTTCGGTTAATGTTACTTATGGCAGCGAACATGGCGGCCCGACTGATCTCTTGTACGGGCGCCACCACACGCCGCCATGTGCTAAACTAGTGATCGATTCACGGTAGTTCTTGAACAAAGTAAAAAAAAGGGGGAAACGTCTACTAAAGGCAATTTTAACGTCAAGCGACGCGACTCCCGATCGCGATAGCGAGGCAGACTTAGCGGAGAGAGCGACGCGACTCCCTATCATCGCGCGATCTCTGGAAAAAAGTATGATAACTATATTATTTTTCGTCTCCGGTCCAAAAGTAGGGTATCGTTGAACTCGTCTCGGTCTCCTGAGTTCAGATATATACTCAAAGACCCGAAATTCCATAGGTGGTAATCTATAGTATCTCCAAAACTTATTTAATACTAACTTTAAATACGAATTCCATCGTAATTTTAAATAAAATGTACTCTGGGAACATTGATGGACGGAGATCGTATTCTGAAGCATGGCATATTCCTTCGACAGGTCAAAAATTTCGCCCTTTGACCTTCGACTTCTCCATGCAATTTATGTATTAGTTACAACGCTTTTCAATGGCTTATTTTGCCAGAATTAAATTGTCTGCAAACACATGTAATCAATGTTCCCTCTAATTTTTTTTTGTGGCTGAGCGGAACATGTACAGTACTTCTCTGAGCAAAAAAAGTTTTGCTGAGCACATTCTGAGCAAAAAATGTTTCTGAGTATGTATATATAAAATCTGATTTTTTCCTATAAAAATTAAAATAATTAATTATAAAGTAGAGATTAAAATTCATTTTAAAACATACTTCCAAACAAAATATTTTCTTTTGTCAATGATTTAACGTATTTAATCGAAATATACGTACCAATAATCATGTTGCCGACAGAGAGAGAAATAAGTAAACAACAATTCAAATCATTGTGATGTGTTTGCAGACAATTTAATTCTGGCAAAATAAATTCTCGTGCGCGGCCGCGCAGCCGCACAGCTTAGAGGGAACATTGCATGTAATACTAATACACTTAACAGTTATCTATACAGGCTGGACACAAAGAATTCTTTTCCTTAGGCTCTTTGTCTCTTTCCACAGGGTGGTCTTTTCTGAGTGCGGTCGATCTTCCACACTTACGTAACTCTCTGCCAATGCTTTGTACCACTTAAATGTTCGTATCCCGAATGACAAGTTCGGCTGTCGGCACGTTTCGTTTCTTCATACATACATTTGTGTTGTGTTTTCGTCGACTCGTTCGGAATTTCTTTGAACGAAACTCTTTTAAATGCTGTCATTGCGCTTATGTGACGTACCGTTTGTACAGTACGCACGTTAGGGTAAATTGCTCTAGAACGAAACATTTGTTACGACTTGGGCTCGAGTGCCTTTTCCGCATGGCTACGTGCGGCGTGTCTTTAATTTTCTGTCATACAAACACAAATTACATGTAAGAGAGTTTCTTCGTACCGGGTCGCGTTAGATCCTACCGGAAATTGCTAGAACGGCCGAATTCCGATCCGTCATGAGTATAATCTTGAACTTTTTCTGCATTAATTAAGTATATCCGAATCCCATTAACATATATATATATATTATTTTTTTACAGAATGAAGGCCAGAGGTTTTTTATTTTTTTTCCTCTTGTCGTACTCACGTTAGTTTAGTAATTCACATTCACGCACAAAAACAACAACACCCCTCACGCTGAAACACATAGTTCAAACAACGACATGTTCGTTGCACCCAATCACCAACGATTCCATTCACGTGCATTATAAACAACACCGTTCACAACCCAAACACGCTTCCCAAAATCCAACCTCTGGGTCCACGTCCCGGGTAGCGGTAACATCGGGCGCTACGGCCGATGGCCAAAGAGGCTCTGGAAACAATTTACTTTTGATGTTAAAATCTGAATTTGAATTCTTGTAATGAATCGTTTACTCGTATCCAAATGATTTCAAATTATATATCTGCAAAGACTTCAACTATGAGTTTATTAAACATTATGTAAATACCTGGTCATAAATATGCTTTTTCCAAAATCATAAAAAGTAATTCGTTAAAATAAAATTATATACAGTAAAACCTGTTTATGGCGACCACCCACGGTTCCTTCAAAACGTGGTCTTTTAGACAGGTGGTCGTCTAATACAGGTGGTGCTGTAATACCGCATTTCCGTACGTATTTTGCACACTTTTTAGCCATTTCCACTAAGCAAAACTCGAAGTGGGCAAAAAATAAGCCAATTTTTTTCAACGATGGAGCTATATTGGTATTGTATTTTATTTTTATCGGATAACTCGATTAACAGAAATCGTCATGATTTTATAAGACAGATTTAATACTAATATTTTAAAGATTAATACACTCTTCGCATTTTCTCGATTATAATGCACGCTCTTTTTTCCGACTTAATTAATTCAACTCGGTTCTTTTCGTTAGCTCCTCAGTTACGTGTATTACGTCATCGATATACAAGCGCGTCGTATCTTTCCATCACTTTGATTTTGATTTTCGTTAGGTTAATCTTATTTAACTTTAAAAATACTGTATTTTTTAAATATTTAATATTTTCTTAAGTACAACAAGAAAAATTATTAATTAATAATAAAACGATTTTATCATTTTTTTTATAATACGATTTCATTGCATTCCATGATTGTCCAATGACAATCGCGGAATCGAAAAAGGAAGGCCTGTAAAACTGATTTTTGCATTAATGTGTTTATTGTTTTTGAATATTTTGTGTGCGAAAATTACTTGGATATTATTTTTCTAAAAATAAAGTGGAAATAAGGTAGGTTGATACAGAAAGTATTTATCGCACATGTACTGTATACGAGCTTCAAAATAAATAAAATAAATTTTATCAAACGATGAGATCAGCCGATTAATTGTATCGTGTACAATAATTTATACCCCTAAGGAAAATACTGTCGGTCTACGGTAAAATAAATTTCGTTTTCCACAGTTCCCTAATTGCCGTTCTGATAAACCATTTTCACTTTTCTCTGATAACTTTAACACGATCTTCTAATGATAGCACTGCATTTCTTTTGTTTTTCGGACAATTTCGAACAAACTGAAATGAATTTCCTTTGTTGCTAGACTAATTTATTAATACCTGCATCTAATTTCAAGGGTGGGAGAGTGGGTTCCAACAAGAGTTTAGAATAATTCATTATATTACGAGGGGGAACCATTGTTCAGATGGGTTCGAACAATAGTTTAGACCGGATATATTCGCGAAAGTGGTCGCTTATTACAGTTGTATGTTGTTTCGGACCAAAAATTGATGCTCGCGGACGCGTTACACAGACGGTCGCTTAATACAGGTAACTTATACGAAGAGTATGTATAAACTATTCCGTGCCAGAAATTTTTGCCCGTTTTGACAGGTGCCCGTCGAATGCAAGTGGTCGCCTAAGCAGTTTTCACTGTATATATATATATATATATCAGGGGTGGGCAAGTAAGAGTTCAGTGGTAGCCGAAATGTAGGTTTTGCAAACTGTACGGAAGCCGCAGTTCTGTACTGCCGTGGCGGGTAGTATGGTAAGGCGCGCGATTTTATTATATAATATAAATATAATATAAAACAAAATTGAATTTTTTAATAAACATATTTTCACAAAATTAGAAAAATAAAATCGTAAAAATAATAATAATAATAAAAAAAAACAGAAAATAACACTTTCAGCAAGACCCGCATGTAATTCAAAAAGAGCGCATTTGCCCATGTCTGATATATATAATATGTAATATTATGTTATATATGTAATATTAATAATATATACAGGTATACCTCGAGTTACGTCGTTCTCGATTATTCGCATTTTTCACCGGATGCTCGCCCTCTGGTGTTTAAAAACATAACTATTTTATCTGGGTCGTTTGATTAATTCTTGTGTATTATCAGCAGTAAATATGAATAACAATAGAAAAAGCAAAGGTTTCTGTTGCGTTCCAAATTGCAATTTCAAATATTTACGGGAGCCTAATATAAGTTTTCGTCTATTCCCACACGAAAAACAGATGATTATTCGGAAATCGGTCGGTTATAGTTATGAGCTTCTCCGAATTGTGAAAGAGTGAATTAGACTTGGCAGTTTCCCGATTGTCCAATTTTACACGAACAAGTTATGCTGTCAATTTTAAAAGATATTTTCTTAAAGTTAAAATGCCAGTTATTTTGTGTGGGACACAGGGTCGGATTTAAGCATTTCGAAGCCTTAAGCTGAATGTAAGTCCCCTTACCAACCCTTCACAATTTTAGAAGTCAATCATAAAAAGAAAAAAATTAAATCAGACTATCTCTCTGAATCAATACGGTTATTGGAAGAAAAAGATGTGAGGTTTCACTAGTCTTTTGTTTTATAACTGAATTTAATTAAATTTTTATACCCATTCCTTTAAAAATCTTTTTTAAAATTGATTTTATCATTTTTTTAAAAAAAGACCTTACGTTAATTCTTAGAAAAAAAATTAACGAAATACTACACAAAATAAAAAGTAAAGTATGTTTTGTTGGTTTGTAATTGGTTGGTAAAAAAATGTTTATTACAAAATTCGACTTTAATTTTTTTTTTTTTTTTTTTTGTTTGTACAAATGTTTGAGGCTCCTTGAAAGTCGAAGCCTAAGCAACAATTTACATAGCTTTTTACTTGCAAATCTAACCCTGATAGGACAATGTCAAAGCTGATGTTTTTAACACAAAGGGCACAAATATGCATAGAACGATCTCGCTCACTTGCTTCGATACCACATAATGACGTATCCCGCCAGCAATAATTGTTCTGCTACTATAAAATTTCTCGATAAACAGCTACAAGCAGCATATATCATTATATCGGGCAGTAATATATGATTAATTTTACATTACTAGTTACAAGCGACCCAGATAAAGTAGCCATTTTGTAAAAATTCAGCGCCCTCTATAGTTCATGAAAAACGCGAATACGTTGTTTGTCAAAGAGTATATGGAAAAATAAAAATCAAGTTTAATATGTTAAAGTGATATAAAATTCTATTGACTCTTGTCTGTGAAACATCGAGGCGCATAGTTCAATTTTTGAACGTTTGTTGTGAAAATGTGATACATGTATCATTCATTATTATTGTATGTGTGTCATCAAATTTGAAATAGCTGTGTATCTCCGAAACTAATGAGGATAATGCTCATACTCGTATTTGGTGCTATTTTAATTTTTCTTGGACGTTGGTATATTTACTTAAAAAAGCGAGAATGTCTTGTGAAAATCAAGTAAGACTCCCAACATTTGAGTTCATGTCAAGCCATTTAAAAACAAGAGGAATTAATAATTTTCTTATTCGAATGGAAAATATTTTATTTTAAAATCTAAATCATTTTTTTCCACAAAAGATTTAGGCTTGTAAAATTCGTATGTCGTTACTGTATGAAGAAATTCTTTAATTTTTTAAAATGACTTTTCCATTTTTACTTTTTTGTGTACGTAATTTTTACCGGTAGGAGGCGAAGTGAGGTAAAACATGGAGTCGTCGAGGTTTGCGGGTAACTCGTTTTCTTCTGCAGCAGAGGATTTTAAAAGAGAATGGCTGTCAAATTTAAGTATTGAAGAAATTTGGCGTGACAATGCTTTCTATATCAGCGTCGCTATTGGCTTATTTGTTGTTTTTATAACTATAAGTAAGTTAAGTGAACACCATATGCTTTATATGTAAGTTTCACGTGTCGTGATTAACATGCAATGCTATGAATTATCTAAGTTTTATTCGTTAGGATTTTTATTTCACGATTTGTAAAGGATTAATGGTAATGATAACACGTATTATATTGTGCTCACAAGTTTTCATAATTGTACTTATTATATAAATAAATTATTTGCTGTTGGATCAAATAATATATAGCATATATACAGTACAGTACCGTACACCTGCAATATCAACTAAGAAATTCTGAAATCTATCAGATGTTTTTGTTAATATGTATAGCATGACATTTTAAACTTCAAAATTACAAATCGGACTACAACATATTTATATGTCACTTTACAAACCGTAGTCGAAACAGATGTATCGGCACCTTTAATTAAAGATATTTAAAATATAATAGTGATTCTCGACCTTTCTGACCTCTCAGCATATTTAAAGAATTATGCAAATGTTTCAACACAGATAGGCAGTCTTGTAATATTTAACAGTTAAGTTGATTTGATTTTAAGTAAAAATAGCATATTAATCATGTTTTCTTCTGGTATTTCTTAAAAACGACAAACTTTTTCGTGCTGACTGTCATGCTCGGGTCCATTGTATGTGTTCCATTTAGAGGGCTCATTCTATTGTGTTCTACATTCAAACTGAATTCAAATTTTGATTACATTTGAAATTTATGAAATTTAAATTTACGAAGTTAAACTTTAAAACTAATGTATTCTAATTAATTTTATATTAACACCCCATAGTTTAAGGAAACTTGGAAAAACCAGGACAATGGGGGAAGGGAGAGTAAAAATTTCAAGAAAAATGTGGACGTAATTTATGAACAGTTCCTTAATAATTAAAAGTTTAAAATGTGAAAATTCTGTTGTTGTCATTTCGTAAGTAAATATATAATTAAATATAATTATTGTTGTTTTATTCAGTAATTTTTGTTTTGAAAAGAAGAAAATTACAACAAAGAGGAGTTTTAATTTTCGGATTATCTGATTCTGGCAAAACTTTGCTTTACTGTAGGGTAAGTTATAAACTTTATCAAAATCAAATATACATATGTAAATTATGATGATGATAATATTTTGTTTAATAAATAGCTAGTAGCTTCTAAAAGAATGCACACTTTTGCATCTATGAAGGAAAATTCTGCTATTATAGACCTGAAAAGTAAGGTAAGTTTGACAGTTCAATATTTAAAATAAAAAATTTTTACTTTGATGAATATGAAACAGCTGTAATTATTGCCTGAATATATTCAATTATATTATGATTTTTTTCAGTTTAAAAATTTAAGTGAATATTTTACAATTTATGAAATGTTTATTTTTCCAATAAAATTATATTAAATATTCTGAACAAAGTTTATAGCTCCTGTGACATTCAAAATGAAAAAAAAAAAATTCTTTCATAATTCTTATCTACTTATAATGTCTATCAGGAATATTATATCTACATAATATTCCTCATAGTTTTTAATTATTTTTATCAGTTATTTAAACAAACACAATTAATCTTAAAACCAATATAATTGGTTCAATTGTTTATATTTTAGATATTAAATTTTACTATTTGCTTGTATTATAATTTAAAATATTTTGATATTCTTCACATGCAAAATTTTCTGTTTTGGTTTTGTTATTACATATTAGAAAAAAAAATACATTTTTGAAAATTAGTTATATAATACACAACATTGATTAATTTTTAAAGTCTAAACCTCAATAATTCACATACTTGTTTCTTGATTCTTTCTGTCCTGTGGACACTAAGAGGCCTTTTTTCCATGCCCATCATGAGTTCAGCCAGGCCCCAATGATAGGTGAGGAATGGGCTTGACATAATCAGGACAGACTGCTCATGAAAAATTTCTGGGATTTTTTATCCAACAGCAGTAGGATCAGTAGCAGTGTCATCTTAACTACCTTGGCTATACATATCTATATATAATAACTAGCAAAGAATGCACAATGTTGCCCAGGAATTCAGGTAGGGGGTTGAGTTGTCCCTGTTATAGAGTAGCATATGTTCCTGGCAGGATGGCAGAGAGTAAGTATGCAAAATTTGGTGCAAATCAAGTCAGAGTTTGGCAATTTGTGGGGATGAAATTGGGAAAGAGTGAGGGTCCGAGTTAAATGTGATAGTCTTAGCACAGCACGTGGCATGACACCTGTTTATGCCCTAGAAGTAGGTTGATTTCGGTAGACTATAGTTTGCAAAGAGTCACATATAGAGGTATGGTTTCTTTGATTTTTTTGCTCCTGTGGACATGCTGTACAGCTCTGTTAAGGTTCCAACAGTGTCATTCACATCTGCAATTGCACCCTCATTTGTATATGTGTGCAGCTGAAAAGTAACTGAAAGAACTCAATTTATGTAGGTAGATATCTCATAATTTAAGACTAATTCTTATTTTTAAATAATGATACAGTAGAATTAATACTAAAACAATGAACACATAAAAATACTATAGATTTACAGATTAGTTTCATGTAAGGGAAGTAAATTCACTCCTTATAATTGTAAGTATCCAATAACATAAGAGTATTATTATAAGAAATGAACAACCAAGACAATATAAACAAAACATACACAACTACCCAAACTGCACAATTTGAAACCAAAAATATGAGATACAGGATAATAAGGTTAAAAAAGCCCACCAGGTGGGCTTTGACCTTAAAAGGAGCAGACTAATGCAGCAGTAAAAACATTGTTTTTGTGCATTTTCCTTTTTTAATATATTCATATTATTATATAAAAATTATTAAATTATATAAAAATAGCATATAACTTATGCTCATCTGGAAGGAATAAGCTTTCCAATAGCAAAAAAATTTAAAAATCAGTTCAGTAGATTCTGAGATTACCTCTGACAATCTTGCTTTATATATTAGTATAGATTAAAAACTAATTACAACTTTAAAAATTTTATAATATTGTGTGTTTAAATTTTAGAAATCTCTCCGACTAATTGATTTGCCTGGAAATGACAGACTACGAATGAAACTTCTTGATGACTTCAAGCATTTAGCAAGGTAAATTTAATTACTTTTAAGAATAAAATTATGTAATTTGACCAAATGTTTAAAAACTTTTTCAAAATTTAATTATTTTTATCACTTTATTTGGATTCATAAACATAAATATATTTATTTATAACATTTTTTAAAGTGTTGTCTTTGGATAAAATGTAGAAATTGAAGAATAAAAATTTTCATTTTCAGGGGTGTCATTTTTGTTATTGATAGTTTGAATTTTTCACGAGAAATAAGAGATGTTGCTGAGTAAGTAACCACATTTAAAGCATTTACATTAATAATTTCAAAATGTAATTTATTTTAATTAAATTTTTTAAAATTCAGATTGCTTTACACAGTTTTAAGTGATAATATAATCAATCAAAACAGAGTTCCCTTTTTAATTCTCTGCAACAAACAAGGTAAAAGAAATTATCTTTATACTTTTAAAATATGGTGCAATCATGATTTATGTAGATATTTTTAAACAAATTATCATATAAATGTATTAAAAGGTTATGAATATATAAAATTTGATGAGGACTATTTACTCAAAGTAAAATTAGAAAATATAAAAGATTTTTTTAATTACTGTATATTTCGGCGTATAAGACGATTTTTTAACCCAGGAAAATCTCAAAAGTCGGGGGTTGTCTTAAACACCGGGTGTCGTCTTATAGGGCGGGTGCTGCAGTTGGCCGGGACCCCCGAGGTATGGATAGAGATAGAGTGGCGCTGTGCCCAGAAAAACACTCATCTTTCACCTGTTCAGCCTGCCCTTGTATGTATCCTATTACTGCACCTCTTTCTCTGCCTTTCAGATCTTGCTCTTGAGGACTGCAGTGAAGCGGCCTGTGCAAAATCTGAGAGGCAGAGAAGGAAGTACGGTAATAGGATACAAGGGTGGGCTGGTATGTTGCAACATCTCGCTTCAAAATCAGGCTAGAATCAATCTTTTTCTTGAAATAAAAAAAAATTACTGGGAGAAAAGAATTGATAGCGAAAAAGATGCTTGCAATGGTCATGATCGACGGTAGTGATTATCACGAGTGTGTTTTTCTGCCGAATTTTTCTTGTTTGATGACAAACAGCCTTATGTTTATAAGTGACAGTTTATCTGCTAAGCACCTGCATGTCATAAGCATTTGAATTAAAATTACCATATTGAAATCAAATCTGATTTTTTTTTTACTTTTATTTGGTGTGCGTTGGAAGAGGGGTAGTCTTATACAGCAAGTATATCTCAAACTCTACATTTTAACTGTAAAAGTCGGGGGTCATCTTATACGCCGGAATATACAGTAATAAAATAAGTAAGATATATTTTAGTTAAATAAAATTTATAATGCTTTCTTCTCATAAAATATTTATAAATTTTTATAATAGAAATGAAAGGTATCCAGATAGGGCAAAAAAAATATTACATACTTGTGAAATTTCTGAAAAATCACAGTAATCTTTTGACCATATATGAATAAAAATTATGATTAGTTTGAATTATAAAATGTTTGGTGACTGCATAAATCATGACCATTTGCATTGACAATTTATTTCAGAACCAAGATTTATTTAATACTGTGTATTTTAGATCCAATTATCTATTTTAAAATCATATTAAGTTTATGTATTTTCAAACATATTTTATTAGGCATTTTTGATTGTAGGAAATAATCTTGACAATGATGAAAAATAATGATTTTTAAAAAATTTTTCTGATCACTGAGACTGCTTCTTGTTTCTTTTTTATGCTTATTAAGAGTTTGATCACCCAATTTTGGGCAGGCTGTCCATGAGAGGTGGGCTGATGCCCTAGCTATATACTCAATGTAGTTAACATTTTCTGGATTATATTATTTTGACCTTTTGATGAAATATGTCTCAATGCAACTGTGTTACACAAATTGTATCACTGAATAGTAATATAAACTATACAAATAATGTAGATAGGAATGACTCACAATAGTAGCAAAATAAACATAATAGTTACTATTGTTGAATACTATACAAATTTTCATATCTGGATACTTGGTAATGCACACTCTTGGTCTTTTCAACTTTTCAAAAATTGTATTAATTTATGTTTTTCTCTTACAGTTTAAATAAAATTAGACTTTTGATGATAAAAAATATTAAAACTAATTAACTATTATAAATTAACATTTCATTAATTTTTATAATGTGTGAGCATGATTTACACAGGAGTTACATTTAGGAAAGTACTAATTCATACAATGTAGAAAAATCTTAAAATTCCAAGAGATTTGTTTCTTAAATGAATAGGTAATTATCAACTTTACCATCAAGTTTTGATTTATGTCAAGTATTTTATACAGTAAAACCTGATAGTTAAGACAACAATTAAACAGAACAATAATTAAAATGGGGAAACAAAACAATTTTATTTTAATCTGTACAGCTGTGTTAAAACAAATACTGTAGTATTTCATTTTAATGGATTGTTTGGGCTACCAAAAATCATCCATTGTTCCAAGAATCTATTATACAGGGTGTCCCTAGTCTGGACACAGGTAATGTTCAGCTGACCTTAGCCCCTTGACTTCTTTTCCTGGGGTATGATAAAGGAGAAAGTGTACTCAATGAAAATCACAGATGTAACACATTGGATTGAATGCATAAAGAGTGAATGTGCTAAAATTGATGGCAATATGGATTTACATCAAGTTCATGTGAATTTTGCATTGCAAATGATGGAAAAAAATCTTGAAGATGTTATTTAATATTCCAATAAAATGTTTATATATTTTCAAGAAATGAAATTTATTTTGTGTGTCCAGACTTTAGAGACACCCTGTATTATAAACAACAAATTTGCCACACATCCAGGAAAATATCAGTTATTTAACTCTTTACATATAAAAAATATCTGTATTTGAAATTATTCAGTCTTTTGAGATCTCTATTTATTCTATAGTACATGTATGTTACAAGATCCTATATTATGCTATACATATGGTATGACATAACTGACAGAAACTGTATATACTGTAAGCACAAAAATAGGCAAATTATGTATGCATAATTTGCCTCTTTTTAGCACTTCACTTGACTTCACAATTTGTTTCAAAAAATTTGTCTCTCTTGGCTTGTTTTGGTGCCACCTTTTTGCCTGTTGAATACAACAGCCACTTGATATTAGCAATGTTATGTATAGCCTATTTGTTTAAACTGAAACCTGTCAGGAAGATCTTCACAACTTGGAAATACTTGATGGCCTCACTACAATTGGACCAGTGTGAAAGTGTTCACTAAGAGGCTCTTCCTCAATCATATCAGCCTCTTGACTCTCTTCATCCAGTTCTTCAGTTGTACATATCCCAGATGTAACAATTCCCAGAAACACCAAAATATTAAGTAAACATTGAAAAAACAAAGTTTACAATAGATGGGGCTAGAAAAAAATCCATTATCCTGAATTATGAATCCACTAAAAGGTGGTAAATTTATATTGATTTCGTGGGACCTGTGAAAAAGTCTGTTGTTCTATGATCCATTAAAATGAGATTCTACTGTAGTAATATACAAAGAAAATGAAGACTGGAACTTACAAGCAATCTTATTGTAGGATGCAGGAGTTTCAAACTTTTTGCACTCAATTTAGAATATTTTTTGTAAATATTGGTGTTGATATATCAATAAACTTTTTATAACTTTTTTAAAATAAAATGTAAATAATATTTATATTATATTCTTTGTCATTATTTTTACATATATGTTATACTAAATGGCTTAATTATTAGATCACAAGAATTCTAAGAACACAATCTAATGTATGTTCTTGGAATGTTATAAATATATCTTGTGATTTATAACACTTACAGAAATGGTGGTATCATTTAAATATCATCATCATATTTCAGATGTGGCCAAACTTTGTCATAATAGGAGCCAATTATCATTTGTCAGAAGTACTTGAAAGCCATATCTGTTGAAACTGGAGTTAAAATACTAGTCATCACTGTTCTTTAGTAAATGCCAATGTTGGTTTATTTTATTAGCACTTTAAAACTGGCTAGGTAAACATTTAAGTTCTTTGAGTTCTTTGCTGCAGAATCAATAGCAAATACTTAGCTATTGGTTGACTGTTCGAGATTAAGTTGTGAGTTAAGTTTATAGTCAGTGCGTATGTCACACTATATAATAGGTGACACTTTTTGTTTGCACTATGTGTAAGTAGTTGCACCACGTTTATAAAAAGAAATTGTAAGTCATAATTATACAGGAGTCACAGTAAAAGCTGCCTGCGGCTCATGAGCTGCAGCATGGTGGCCATGCTGCAGCTCATGACTATATTTCAATTTTCATGAAAAGTATTCATAAAAACTCATTATCTGGAATATTGATCAAAAATAAATGAGTAGTTTACCTATTAGGATTTGAAATATTCTGCAAATACATGAAATAAAGAATAAAACTAAATAAATTATGACTATATGAAATATTTTAAATGTTAAAATCTTGTCAAGTTTTTACTTCTGAATATTATGTGAAAATATTAATAATTACCACAGAGAGGTAAGAATTAAGTCTTCAATATCAGTTTATATTGTTAAGATATGACATCTTTAGTATATGTATAATGTGCTAAATATGTTTAGATACTTAGGAATCTTAACTGATATATAAAAAATTTTAAGCTGTTGGCTCAAATTTGAATAATACTTATATTGTATTCTTTGTCATTATTCTTGCATATATGTAAGAATTATATAAAAAATCCTTTAATTGCCTGTAGTAATTTTTACAGGAAAAATTACTACAGGTAATATAATAAAGAAATTTTGTTTTTTCTGAACTAATTCTCATCCTTGTGTCAATATTTAAACACCAATGTAAAGTCCTGGTAATGAGCAATGTCCAAGTAGACAATTAAAAATAAATTTAAAAATAAACTGTAAGGCAATTACAATTCCCTATTATCTATTTGAAATAATTACATAAATATTTTAAAAAAGAAATTTATTAAATTCTAAAGTTGGAACTATCTTATAAACATAAAAATTTATACCTTTCAATTTCCAGCATTCACTGATAAAAAATGTGACCAAAACATTAATTTTTTAAACAGTGAATGCTGGAAATTGAAAGGTGTAAGTTCTCATGTTTAAAATAGAAATCATGAATGATGATTTTATTTTGATTATTAGAGAATTACAGTAAAACTTCTTAACTGAAAGCTCCAAGGGGTGGGGAAAAAAACTTTGATTTACAGACAATTTGAGTTAGAGAACAACAATAGACAATTCTGAATAATTTGTATTTTTACCATGTTTGCATTATATAAAGAATCTTTGATAGTTTTTCATTTTAAATAGCCCATGTAGCACCTTTCAGCAACATGTTCAATGTAACTAATGGAATTGGACAGTTTTGCAGGTACATCTTGTTGAGATAAAGCAATAGGTTCTCTTGCTTTGGACTGGAACAGTCTGCAAATGGGTGTTGGACAGTAGATACAACTGTCCGAAAATTTCATGGAAATTCGATAATTAGGATCACTTTGGATAGAATAAATGTTAAAATTCGAGTCAGAGAAGTTGAAAGTAACGTAAATTAGTGTTGAGAAACCACAAAAACTTTCGACTTGGAGAAAATTTGAGTTAAGGAAATTCAAGCTGGAAATGTTAAGTTCCTATGCTGTTCTATTCAGACCTACCAAGTGCTTCATTTTCTTTGAGTTTCAGATGTTTGAGTTAGAGAAGTTTTACTATATACAGTAATATATAACTCTGATAATCAAACTAAAATTATCTTTGTTACTAATGTAAAATTGTAAAATATATGTATAAATAATTATAAATATTTCAAAAAACTAATAAATCTTAAAATTTAACAGAATAAGTATTTTAGTCTATTTTTGTTTAAATTTTAAACAGTCTTTGTTCATTTAAAATTTCTTAATAGAAAAGGTTATATATATTCAAATTAATGTATTTTGTTATCTGATTTAGTTTTAAAATGCACACATTTTCATTGTAATATTTTAATATAGATGAAGCAATGGCAAAAGGAAGCAAAGTAATTCAGAGCCAACTGGAAAAAGAAATGTAAGATTATGTAATCTGTTACTTCATTGTTCATATTTCAGTAAACTTTTATTATATATGCCTATAATTGTTCAAAATTACAAATAATAATGTTTATTGCTGGATTTAAAATATTAAAATTTTATATTTCAGAAATACATTGCGTATTACACGAAGTGCATCTCTCGACTTGACATCTGAAGTTGCCAATAATAACACTTTTTTGGGAAAGAAGGGGAAAGATTTTGAATTCGGCGATTTAAAGCCAATTCGTGTCGAATTTATGGAAAGCAGTGCTTGGAGCGAGGAAGAATCAAGCAATATATCAGACATTATCAATTGGCTGGCAAAAATTGCATAAAAGGCTTTCATTCGGTTATGCTTTTCAGAAATAAACTGTTTGGTTCACATATTTAAATTATTTTTTACGTGTATTTTGCTTTTTAACATTTTGAAGTCATACTTAAATGCAATAACAACAGATTTTGATATAAAAAAAATATAGTTTATATGTATTAATAAACATATTTTTCTATTTTTTCCTGTCATTATGTAATTTCTGTAATTAATTACATCTAATAGAAAATAGTTTTTATATGCAGTAAAATAACTTAAATAAGTATATGCTGTAAACTGTACAGGTTCATTTTATATAACATTTTATGTATTAAATTAATTTGTGATCCGAGTTAATGTTTTCAATTGCAAAGGAAACACAAGACACGTGAAACAAAGACGACTGTTTGAATGTATATTCTATAATCACTAGAAATCGATACATTAGTGAAGACTGTTAATAATAATAGCTAACAAAGACTGCAACAACACAGAACAACGTGTCGTTTCTGAATGATTCTGTAAAACAGTTGTCTGTATCTGCATCCCAAAGACACCTGCTACCAATTTTCACACCTTCTCCACGCATTTCTCCAATTATAACTTGAACAACCGTCTTATAACGTTTGTCTTGTCCTAGTTCTTTAATTTTGTTACGAACTTTTTCGGAAATGATTCTAGTCCAAGAAGAGACATCACTTCTCGAGTAATCTTTATCTCCTAAATGATCACTCAAAATTACCTGAATACATTCTCTCACGGAAGAAGATTGTATTCTTTTTTCAAAACTTGGATGGATTGTATAAGTATTTGAAGTTGACATACTTATTAAAATTTCAACGCGAATAGAATTGGAAATAACATAACAGCATCAGCGAGCAGGTCGTCATTTAAAAATTACAGCTTCATTAAAAATAATGGAACTGGAGCGCCGATTACGGAATCTAATCGAACTACACAAAACGCCAAAAAAAAAAAAAAGAAAATTAATATTTTTTACGTTTCAATTTCTTAAGAACAGGTTTAAATTCTTGCTGAGTTTAATCTTTATACTTTATACGATTTGGGTAGTTTTTTAATCGATAATTATACACATTTCCAAGCCCACAGTGGAGAGGACTGCGCCCAATAAATCTGGGAGATCCTCCCTTTAATAAATTATGGGGATCGCTCGTTCGGATTTCATTTCGGGTGCTTCAAGGCAGAAAGCTGATAACCTGCAGGAATACCTAATACAGATACGAATGTTTATCATAAAAATACACGATTTCATTACTGCAATTTGCAGGACTAATAAATAATAAATGAAATAGTAAAAATGCTCTGAAAAATATTAAACTAATCTTCCATAGTAAATATCAGTGGTTACATTATGATTCATATTGGCTGAACATTTCGCCAAATTAAGAAATACAAAATACATAAAAAAATATGTGATCCTCGACATACGAATACGATTGGTTCCTGGAGTTGTTATTGTAAATCGAGGAATGCCTGCACTAGATAATATATAACCGTGCATAGGAACTGTCCCCTGGTAGGGAGAAAAACAAGGGTACATATGGTGTACCATACATACGCTTTCTAACAAATATGAAAAAACGAAACACGAATTTTAAAAAATGAAGCGCATTCTACAGTTAATAAAAAAACGCGATTAAAAGAAACAAAACAGTAAATATAAGCAAATTGCCAAGAAATGATTGCTTTAGTCTACATATGCACAGATTTTCTTTTTCACTAGCAATTCACAAATATTATATAAAAGTTTTTAGTGATTACTGTCTGTTTATATTTGTAACATTAATTAATGACAATCACATTGCAATTGTATGTAATGGATCAGATTTGACCATTACCTGGAACAAGTGCTTGTGGTTATTTAGCGATTTATCACATCCGCTTAACACGCGGAAGGTTCCAGGTTCCATCCCTGGCAGGCACAAGATAAAATTTTTACGTCTTTGGAAATGTTTCGCGGATTTTTGCGTGAATCAAAGCCTGTCGTTCCGCAGACGGCCCTTTTAAATTTTTGAGCAAATTCACGAGATGCACCTGGCTTTCCTGCAAACACCTCTGTGCTTCCTTAATGTAACGATACTTATAAAATTCTTAACTATTCAGGCTACAGGCTCCTAATAATAACAACAATAATATATTGCTTAAATCACCCGGAGAACAAGTTTTAATTAAATCTCTGCTTACGCACTTTTGCATTTGCAAATTTTTTATGATCTCCTCATATGATAATGTCTGAGCTATATCATTTTCAATGGACAGCAAGGCTAGATCAGAAAGCTTGTCTTCTGCAAGAGTCGACCTAAGGTACAGTACTTTATGATTCAATAAAGAAATTATAATTTTAAAAAAAACTGTTTTTTCTATTTAATTCAAATCTTGCGTAAATTTTAGGACATCCTTTATAATGCAAAGTAGATACAGTACTGTACAGTACATCACACAGGTATCTCTGTAAAGTATGAAAGAATATCTTAACGAATAAAAAAATACTCACACGTCAGCTGAGAAGTGAAATTCACTCAGAAAGCGCGGGAACACGCTTGGCAGTGCTGGCGCTTCGAAATGCACTCGCCAACTAAAACGGCAGCGCCTGTGGCGACAACACTGGAGATGTAACTGAGGCGGGAGTGAAATTCCGCCCACGCACTCGACCCGCGTACATCTTAACAGATAAGGTCATTCACATACTGGCCACACGCTCGCAGTCAAAATATCAAAAAGTGAAAAAAAAAAATTTTCCTTTAGTTTTCTTTACCACTGAGGCGCCCACTAGGACAGCGCCTGGAGCGGCTGCTCTGTTCGCCCTATGGTAGGGCCGGCTCTGAATGTGACCATAACCGCAACAGCAACAAGCGCGCAACTCGCGCTTGTTGCTGTTACGGTCGCCTGCGTGGCTGGAAATCGTTAGGTGTGACCACTGCTTAATAGTAATAAAAGCTGCAACTCCCGTGTGAAAACGATCATAGAGATGACAAATATCATTCTGCAGATTGGAGTTTCATGTACTGGACATTCCTCCTGGTAGCGCAGTTTGGCTAGGGTTCTCGCCAGAGTTACAGACTGGGCCAAACGATGTCCAATCCAGTCCCATATATGTTCAATGATTGTTGCACGAGAGGTTTTTAGACGGACGTTGTCTTGTTAAAATTGCACATCTCTTTGTTGTTGTACAGTACATATGACAACAGAACGGTTTAGATAATGTTCTACATGTACTGTGTTCAATGTTCCTTCTAGAAACACTAGAGGACAACGGATATCGTAGGCCAGTGTTCCGCAAAGTGTGTGCCGCGGCACACTGGTGTACCGTAGTCAATAGTTGGAGTGCCGCGGAAAAATGTCAAGTTTTGTGGAGATAATGCACCTACACATAGCTGAGAGTTATGCGAGCGAAGCGCTTCGTTGCACGAGGAGCGGGACAGTCCACCCGCGCGCCGCACGCATGGGCGTGTCAATGTGATATTGTAACGCTGCGCCCCGCTTAGTCATCGTTGTCACGCGCTTTTGTAAACTGAAACAAATCGCTTTTCGCCAATAACTAGCCGCTAGTTTGTGAATGTGTCGTCGCGAACGTAATTGACTGTTTTTTATTACAAATAAACAAACCCTAATACATGTATGTGTATATAATGGTGTATATATGTATGTGTATATAAATTCCTTAAACCTACCGCAAGTTCGTCAAGTGAAACTACATGACAATTGTATGAAATAATATAACACCAAAATTATTTTTGAAATTTTTTTTATTTTATTTAAGCTTTTCCAGTTTTTTCATTTACTTTATCTAAAACATGACACATTTCTGCAAGTAAGTGGAGTAATAAATTTTGGTGATTGTTGACAATATATTCCCGGTCTATTTTTTGATATTTTAAGATGTAACACCAAGAAAGTTCATTTTGGAAGTCGTCTATAAATTGCTGGTCAAGTATTTGGTAACGAGAAACATAATTCCAGTTTAGATAATCTTTTAATACGCGTAAAGTCATAGTTTTTAATCGTTGGTATTTTAAAATTTTTTTATATCAAACTTATGTATGTATCGCCTAATAAAATTATCTGAAAGAATTTGAAATTCAGCAACTTTATTCCAATCAAGATATTGTGAAAAGCTGGTTAAGAATGATTCGTCTAACACCTGATTAACTTATTTTCCTAATTTAACTTATCGGCGAATTCATTTCTGAATTCGCTAATTTAACTTTCCGATGAATTCGCTAATTTAACTTATCGGCGAATTCATTTCTGAATTCGCCGATAAGTTAAATTAGGAAATCCTATGGAAAAACTATATATTCTCTACTTCATTTATTGAAAAACATATTAAATATGCAAAATGGGATTTAATTTGCGAATATCAGGTGTTAGACGAATCATACTTAACCAGCTTTTCACAATATCTTGATTGGAATAAAGTTGCTGAATTTCAAATTCTTTCAGATAATTTTATTAGGCGATACATACATAAGTTTGATATAAAAAAAATTTTAAAATACCAACGATTAAAAACTATGACTTTACGCGTATTAAAAGATTATCTAAACTGGAATTATGTTTCTCGTTACCGAAATACTTGACCAGCAATTTATAGACGACTTCCAAAATGAACTTTCTTGGTGTTACATCTTAAAATATCAAAAAATAGACCGGGAATATATTGTCAACAATCACCAAAATTTATTACTCCACTTACTTGCAGAAATGTGTCATGTTTTAGATAAAGTAAATGAAAAAACTGGAAAAGCTTAAATAAAATAAAAAAAATTTCAAAAATAATTTTGGTGTTATATTATTTCATACAATTGTCATGTTTTAATTTTCTCAGATATTAAAACATTTAATAATTAATACAGAAACATTGCATTATTGTTAAAATAAAATTAATTTAATTCAAATTTGTAAAAACATTTAATAATTAATACAGAAACTTTGCATTATTGTTAAAATAAAATTAATTTTGTGATCAAAGCTTCCCAAACCACTACTACTAAGAAATAATCAAGCTCTCATTCTTAGAAATTTTATTTTTGAGGGAAAAATCTCAACTCTTGCTATCTCGTGTACAGATGAGAAATGTAAATATTTTGATACAGGCTACGTATATAATATCACTAATAAACACTCATATAAAAATTCTAATCATCACAATAACACCTTAAAGCACTGAAAAAACAATTTATTGCAATTTATTTATTAGATCAGCAGTGGAAAAATGTAAAGGGCAAACTTACAAGCTTGAAAAGCGCCTAAATAAGTTCTTAATAGAACATCTTGAGAACAATAATTTTCTTACTAGGAATCCACGAAGCCTGGTGACTGAACTACAAGATCTATCGTTGGTGGATGAAGAGATTGGTACTGTTATGGATTTTGAGAAGTTGTATCCTTTTGTGAAATTGGAATCATGCTATAAGCTTTTGATTGACATGTGTTTTCCAAACTGCATTATCAGAGACAGTGACGGATATTATTGTTTATTGGAAATAAAATATCCCTCACACCTTAGAATGCTTTTATAATTAATCAAAATGGACAAAGAAAACCAAAGCCTTTGTACAGCATTAATCCGCACCTGTCTTCTAATTGCGTCTTTTTTTATTCCCATGTATGTATTTGTAGTGTAGTAGGGAAAAATTTTAAAAACTATTCCTGTGGTATGTATTATTGTCAAACTTATTACATCCTACTACTCTACAAATATTTCGTTTCTTCATTCCAGGAGAAAATTTACCGATTTTGCCGCGTTAGCTTAATCGTAACTCTGTTGTTTGTAACTACAAAGTTCCTTTTACCCCGAGAGATCTCTATCAGTAGCGCGAAACTTATAGGCAGTGAGCCAATATATAGGAATTTCATTAACGACGCAATATGTAAATCTGACAGGGCGAAATGCTTTCGGGTCGGAACGATGAACGTAATCCAGAGGTACGTTATTGATCAGATTTGAGCGTATGCTGGAGCAAGTGCTTGTGGTGTAGCGGTTATCACATCCGCCTAACACGCGGAAGGTCCCAGGTTCGATCCCTGGCAGGCACAACATAAAGTTTTTTTACGTCTTTGGAAAGCGTCGCGGATTTTTGTGTGAATTTCCGCCCGTCGTTCCATAGACCAGTGTTCCGCAAACTTTTTGTGTTCAAGGTACATCTACCAAATCAAGAAATTTTAGAGGTACACCAAAGGAAAAACCAATGTTTATTTAATATTTATTTATTATAAAAATCAGTACAATGTTTAATGAGAAATGTGAGCCTGCTTAACTGAGCACAGGCGATCAAATTTTGGTCGATCGTCTCAGGCGTTCTCTTTTTCTTGATTTAATCGTAGTGAGAGTTGAAAATCCCAATTCGCATAAGTAGGTCGTGGCAAATGGTAAGAGAATTGCAATAGCACGCTTTGAAAGCAGTGGATACTCATTTTTTATATGCAGCCAAAAATGTGCTAGCTCTGTTTCGGAAAATTTTAGTTTTAATGTCCGATCAGTTTTTAGATCCATGAATTCTTCCTGCTCGTTTATCGGTGGTGTCCAATGGAAATGCTATCTGAAAATGGATTTCGTACCCAGGCCATAAGTTGCAGGTCACACTTAGGAAAATAAGAGTTCATTTTTTCTCCTAATAGCTCCAAGTGTTTCACTATCAAAGCCTGCGCTTTTTTTCTGAATCGGCAGCCATGACATTTGGGAACATTTCATTACTACCATCGGTAGCGTGGCTGATCCATAACACCAACTTAGCGCGAAAGCTTTCAATCTTGTCCGATAACGTTAAAATATTAGAATTCCTGCCTTGCAGTTTTTTGTTGAGCTCATTTAAATTGGCGAATATATCTGCCAGATATGCAAGTTTTGCTACCCATTCTTCTCTTTTAAAAAGAAAGGTAAAATCTGAACCCTAGGCCTCTAAAAACGTCTGGGTCTCATTTTTTAGCTCGTAAATTTGAGAAAGCACTTTTCTGCGAGAAAGCCATCGTACTTCTGTATGAAACAGAAGTGACTGATGATCTGCTCCCATTTCCTGACACACTGCATTAAACAGACGAGAGTTCAGCGGTCGCGACTTGATGTAATTGACAATTTTGACGACTTCTTGTAGGACAGACACATTCATCAGGCAGAGACTTCGCCATCAGTGCTTCCCTGTGTAAAAAGCAATGTACATTTTTAATATTAGGATTTTTTTCAGAAGCCCTGGTTATAAATCCCCTAATTTTTCCCGTCATAGCTGCTGTTCTGTCCGTGCAAATGCTTATGCAGTTGTGCCATTCCAAATTATGCTCACTGAAGTATTAGTCTGTTACTTTGAATATTTCTTCTGCAGTGGTATAACCAGGTAGTGGCAGACAAAATAAAAAGTCCTCTTTTATTTCATATTCGTCAGTGTACCTCACATTTGATACGAGATGCGCGTGACCACTGATATCAGTAGCCTCGTCGACTTGTAGCGCAAAAACTCCACTAAGCCTTAATTTTTCAATTAACGTTGATTGAATGTCGCTAGAAATATTATTAATTCGACGTGAGATCGTATCTGCTGACAGTAGTAGTGGTTTGGGAAGCTTTGATCACAAAATTAATTTTATTTTAACAATAATGCAAAGTTTCTGTATTAATTATTAAATGTTTTTACAAATTTGAATTAAATTAATTTTATTTTAACAATAATGCAAAGTTTCTGTATTAATTACTAAATGTTTTAATATCTGAGAAAATTAAAACATGGCAATTGTATGAAATAATATAACACCAAAAATAATTTTGGTATTATATTATTTACAATTAATAAATCCCGCAGTAAAGTCGCAATTTATGAGAAAAACATTCAAAAAAATCAAACATTTACCATGAACAGTGTTTCCTTCAGAAAGTATTCTGGGTATTTTTTTCCAATCTCCGGAACATGGCAAATGAAATTACCAATTTAATAAAATACGGAAAATCCAAACACTTATCGATAGCAACATCGCTTTTACTCAGTTTCGGATGAAAAAATTGTCAATTCTCGAAACAATAGAAAAAAAAACAAACACTTTGCTTTTTAATTACATTATAGAAATTAAGTTTAAATTTAATTTCGAAACTCGATGGGCTTGAAAGTTTGGCGTGTGTCAAGTCTTGAATTGTGGCTTAACGACGCGACAGGTAAATCCGACAGGGCGAAATGTTTCCGGGTCGGAACGGAGGACGTAATCCAGAGGCACATTATTGACCAGATTTCGCCATATAACGGAGTGCTTGTGGTGTAGCGGTTATCACATCCGCCTAACACGCGGAAGGTCCCAGGTTCGATCCCTGGCAGGCACAAGATAAATTTTTTTACGTCTTTGGAAATGTTTCGCGGATTTTTGCGTAAATCAAAGCCAGTCGTTCCACAGACGGCCCTTTTATAGTTTTGAGCCAATTTACCGAGACGCATTTCACTTGCTTGCAAATACCTCTGCGCTTCTTTAAAGTCGCTCGAATTGGTAAGAACTGCACGCCCATGTCAAGTGCGTCAGACACCGAATCGACGATTGCTCACTATGATGAAGGGCGAACAGAGCAAAAACTATACGCGAAAGTCAAGCGCCCAGCCCAACTAATCGGCCGATAGCAAAAGGCAATTATAAAAAAAAAATTGTCACGTTCCCCAGGTGAGGCTTGAACTCACAACCCCGGCATAACTCACAAGTACTGCTTATAAGTACCGTGCGCTAACCAATTGCGCCACTGGGGATGACGCTTTCCCACACACGTTAATAATTACCAGCATTTTCGTTTGCGAAGGTAATCGATCCCGAACGACGCTTGCGAGAAGCCAACTCGTAATAAGTAGGGTTTTCGACCTGTATTACGAATTGTCTTACAAGACCTGTATCAGGATTTGTATTAAATGCATTGATGCAATTGAAATTGCAGAAAAGAGGAAAACTATAGGCCTATGCTGTTTTTGTAGACTTTCGATCTGCTTTTGATACCGTTAATCATAAAGTTCTATGGTCTCTAATAGTAAGAATGAGTATGAATAAACAGTTTCTTGGCCTTATAATTGACATACAGTATATTCCAAAGCTCTGCAAGAGTAAAATTGTAGCGGAATCGACTGATTCATTGGTATTGACATTGAAGTTTTGCAGGATGAGATTCTGAACCTATTGCTTTTTAATTTATATGTTAATGGTTTGATAGTGCGACTTACTAACTCTGACCTACCTTAGATTTCTCTCTCTAATCAAGTTGATTTACGTGTACTAATATATGCTGACGACACTGTAATTCTTGCTGATACTCCACAAATGTTACAAAAGAAAATTACAATTCTAGAGGAATTCTGTTTTGACTATGAATTAACTTTAAATGTTTCAAAAATAAAAGTGGTAAAAGTGGTAATGTTTATTAAAAAACCATCACCTAAAGAGGATGGTTTTTTTTTAATAATCAGCCTATACGAGTCGTTTCGAATTACATCGCAGCACATATATGTATCTGCTGGTATTATTTTCATTTTCTGAACAGTTTTTGCAGGCTAAAAATTATAGTATTCATAAGGCTAAAATGGTTCAGGGTTCTATGTGGCCTATTCTTTCAAAAGCTAAAATTAATTCCGCTCATATTTATATAAAATTATTTCACTCAATGATTTCATCTGTACTACTTTATGCTGCTCCTGTACGGGCAAGTACTTATCGCGATAAAATGGAAATTGTTCTTGCTTTATATCTTCAAAACAATTTTTTGTTATACCATAAAATTCCAGCTTATATGTTGCGATTGGCGTTTGGTGTTTGTAAAATATCGGTGTTAATAATAAAAGCAATAGTTTCTTTCTGGATTAGACTGTTGAAACTACATGATATCAGTTATGTTAAAGAAGCGTAGGTAAACAAACTGTAAAAATTATGATTAATGACGGATAATTATACATATATCTGGACATTGACATCGAAAAACCTGTCTCAAGATTCTCATTTGATCGAAAGTTATCAAGCATTAATTATAACAGTGTTGTTGGGAACAGAGCATACAAGAAGATTGGTCTTTGTTGTAAAAGAACAAGCATTTTCAATTGTATCGTATTTTTAAAATAATTTTTTCAATATATGTGTGAGGATTATTTGTTTATAGACATAAATTAAAAGGATTAATTCTACAGCCGAGATGCGGTCAAAATTATATTTTAATGTATGACAGTAGACTAGTAATAGACCCTCACAGAATTTGCATTAACTCTAGTTTGCAAACGTATGGAACTTGGAAACGTGTGTTTTTTTCATTTTGTATCAAAATTGAAACAAATAGGAAAAAGTATTTGACAGGATTTAAATCCTGAAAAGATAAAATTAATTTATCGCGTTTTTCAAAAAATGATTATTTTTGTGTATTTTATTTTGTGTTATCCTGTACTAAACTATTTAATTAATTAGTTAAATTTTGCTAATTTCAGATTTACATTAAAAGATATTTAAAAATGATTATTATTGTGTAGTACTAAGCTATTATATTAATTTGTTAAATTTCACTAACTTCAGTTTTTATGTAATACTTTAATCCCCTTGTAACAAACTAAGGTTCATACAATAAAGAATTGAATTGAATTAAATTAAATATTCGTAAGAATAATTATTGTTTAAATTTAATTTCGAAACGCGATGCGCTTGAAATTTTGGCGTGTGTAGGGTCGTGAATTCCGGCTTAATGACGCAACCGGTACATCCGACGGGGCGAAATGCTTCCGGGTCAGAACGATGGACGTAATCCAGAGGCGCGTTATGCAGATTATCTGGAGCAAGTGCTTGTGGTGTAGCGGTTATCACATCCGCCTAACACGCGGAAGGTCCCAGGTTCGATCCCTGGCAGGCACAACATAAACTTTTTTTACGTCTTTGGAAAGCTTCGCGGATTTTTGTGTGAAACTTCACCCGTCGTTCCGTAGACGGCTCTTTTATAGATTTGAGCCAATTTACCGAGACGCATTTTACTTGTTTGCAAAAACCTCCGTGCTTTCTTAAGCATTACTCTGAAGAACTCGGCTTCTACTCTACTATTTTAGATGTGGTTATTTGCGTTTTTGCTGGAAATCGAACCATCTAAAAATTCTGTGATTAGTCTCGGAAGAGAGGAGGACCTAATTCCTTCACCCGGTGAAAACGGGTGAGATCCGATATAAGCTTAATCTTCGCTATCGTTACCATTTGCCCAAGCAACTCCTGGCTCATCTGCCCGATACATGTCTTGTACGACAACTCGTAATACAGGTCGAAAACCCTACTTATTACGAGTTGGCTTCTCGCAAGCGTCGTTCGGGATCGATTACCTTCGCAAACGAAAATGCTGGTAATTATTAACGTGTGTGGGAAAGCGTCATCCCCAGTGGCGCAATTGGTTAGCGCACGGTACTTATAAGCAGTACTTGTGAGTTATGCCGGGGTTGTGAGTTCAAGCCTCACCTGGGGAACGTGACAATTTTTTTTTTATAATTGCCTTTTGATATCGGCCGATTAGTTGGGCTGGGCGCTTGACTTTCGCGTATAGTTTTTGCTCTGTTTGCCCTTCATCATAGTGAGCAATCGTCGATTCGGTGTCTGACGCACTTGACATGGGCGTGCAGTTCTTACCAATTCGAGCGACTTTAAAGAAGCGCAGAGGTATTTGCAAGCAAGTGAAATGCGTCTCGGTAAATTGGCTCAAAACTATAAAAGGGCCGTCTGTGGAACGACTGGCTTTGATTTACGCAAAAATCCGCGAAACATTTCCAAAGACGTAAAAAAATTTATCTTGTGCCTGCCAGGGATCGAACCTGGGACCTTCCGCGTGTTAGGCGGATGTGATAACCACTACACCACAAGCACTTGATCTGAACAATTCTCATATCTGATCAATAACGCACCTTTGGATTACGTCCACCGTTTCGTCTCGGAAGCATTCCGCTTTGTCGGATTTACCTGTTGTAATGTTAAGCCACAATTCAAGACCTGACACACGCAAAACTTTCAAACGCATGGCGTTTCGAAATTAAATTGAATCTTAATAATTATTTTTAAGAGTGGAAACGAAGCCGGGATTACATTTCTCTGACAATTGCGTGTGGTGCATAAAACTCCTAGCTTTCGTATCGAAAATACTCGTAATGACAACAAGTTCATTGCCCGTTTGTTCACGACTAAACGATTTCTTCTCTGGTAGTGATAAATTCGATTTTCTATTTAACGCGAACCCACGATATAACGGGAGGATAATGTATTTTATTGGCTCTGATCATTGTAGTTATATATATAGCGTCATTAATGTTTTTCTAATAATTAATTAATATTATTATATCTCTGAGTGATTTTTATTTCTGGGAGATATTACATATTAAAGATGGATGTCATCATAAGAGTAGTACGGTATAGATAATTCAAAATTTTTTAATTATTAACTGAAAATAAATAATTTAATATTCTAAAAATAATGAAAAACTATACATACTTTTTCTTCAGACCATTAAACCTCTTCAGCCTCCAGCAAAGCATGTAAAATGCTTTTACAAATTTACAAATGTTGGCACATTGAGGCATCGGATTACACGTGATTCAAAGGACTGTCGGTCCATCGCCCATCCAATTCCATCATTGCTTAGACGTCGCTTGTCGAAATGAGACGAAAAGGATTTAGTAAAGTCCACGACGATCATCAAAACAATAACAATATTTATTGCGAACAATCAGTACAAGTACCGTACATGTTAGAGCTACACGTGCTCTCAGCTAACATCCGACAAACTAATGTATCCCAGAATCCACCGGAATAATCAAATTTCGTGTACGAGGCTATGGGGGCCTCTAGAGGAACGGCGCCATCTGCCGAGCCTGTGGCAAGTTACTGGTCGCCGCAGTACCCCCCTCCTAGCGACCGCGATCGACAAATCTCACTGGGAGCTTGATTTTACGGCCGCATCGTGAGGTTTTTGCCTCGGTTGTAGGTTCTGCTTGCTGGGTATGTCCAGCTACCGTGTTGCTGGGTTGGTCTATCACTGGCTGTGTAGGGCTGATTGATTCTTTCTCCCTGAGCAGAAAAGCGGGTTTCAGTCTGTCGATGGAGACGACCACCTCTTTACTGTTTTTCAGAATTTTGAAAAATTTGTCTCCTTTCTCCACCACAGGAAATGGTCCCTCGTAGGGAGGGCGCAGTGGAGCGCGTACGGCATCATAACGAAGAAAAACGTGACTACAGTCTCTTAACTGCATGGGAACAAAAAGTTTGGGCTTCCCATGTGATGCTGTTGGCGTCGGTGTTAAGTTTTTGAAAAAAACCTTTAGTGTTTTTATGAAATCGGAAGTATTTATGTCTGCTGGGGTAGGATTAAAGAATTCACCTGGTAAACGTATTGTCTGTCCGTAGACCAACTCACTGGACGTTGCTTGCAGGTCAGGCTTGAACGTTGTCCTTAACCCAAGCAGTACGGTAGGGAGTATCTCTGTCCACCGTTCCGTTAAGTAGGCCCTTAGAGCACACTTTAATGTCCGATGCCAACCTTCGATCATACCATTAGCTTGGGGATGGAAGGAGCATGTATGTATATGCTTGGACCCCATTAGGATGGACAAAGACCGAAATAGGCGTGATTCAAATTGGCGCCCCTGGTCGGTGGTAATGACCCCGGGAACGCCGAAACGAGATATCCAAATCCGATATAAAGCTTTGGCCACAGTGTCGGCCTCAATATCCCGCAGTGGTTCAGCTTCAACCCAACGAGTATATCTGTCAATCATAGTGAGACAGTAGCAATAGTTTTCGGAAGTAGGGAGCGGACCAATAAGATCGATGTGGATATGATAAAAACGTTTGTTTTCAACGGGGATATTTGTAATTGGACTTTTAGTATGTCTAGTAATCTTGACACGTTGGCAAGGGATGCACATCATTGTCCACTTGCGACAGTCGGCTTCCATACCTGGCCATACGAACCGATCGGTTATTAGCTTCACCGTGGCTTTACTGCCTGGGTGAGAAAGATCATGCATGGCATGGAAAACCGCTTGCCTTTGCGTCTCAGGGATAACAGGACGAATTTTACCGGTGGACACGTCACAATAAAGTTCTACTTGGTTTTCCGGTAATATTAGTTTTTTAAGCTGTAACCCAGTCGAATTATTTTCCAAAAGTGTTTGGAGGCTTGGGTCGGTTGTTTGTTCGTCAGCAATTAATTTGTAATCTATGGGTGAAGGGCAAACAATAGCTTCAACTCTAGAAAGTGCATCGGCTGGAATATTATCCGTTCCTTTTATGTATCGGATGTCAGTTGTAAACTGGCCTACGTAATCTAATTGACGTAATTGTCTGGGGGAGCATTTTTCACTTTTCTGGAGAAAAGCGAATGTCAATGGTTTGTGGTCTGTATATAATGTGAAAGGCCTAGCTTCCACCATAAAACGAAAATGTTTAATTGCTGAGTAAGCGGCTAATAGCTCACGATCGTACGCCGAATATTTCCTCTCCGCATCTGTGAGTTTACGCGAAAAAAATCCTAACGGCTCTAAGCCGGATTTAGTAATCTGATGTAGTGCAGCGCCAAGGGCAAAATCAGATGCGTCAACCTGCAATGCCAAGTGTGCGTCAGGGGCTGGATGAGCTAGTAGAGCTGCGTTTGCTAAACGAGTTTTGGATTCCTCGAATGCCTTTTTGGATTCATCTGTCCATGAAATTTCCGAATTGTCAGATCGTTTTGTGCCTTTTAAATAGTTGCAAAGCAAGGCTTGGGCCTGGGCAGCGTGTGGAATATTACGGCGGTAGTAGTTCAACAGGCCTAAAAATCTACGGAGCTCTTTTATTGTTTTGGGTTGTTCGATATTTATGACGGCTTCTACTCTCTGAGGGAGAGGTTTGATGCCACTGGCGTTGACTAAATAACCTAGGAAAGGTAATTCGCTTTTACCTAGTATGCATTTAGCTGGATTTATTCGGATACCATATTCTGATAAACGTCCAAGTACTTTTTCCAGATGAACGTAATGTTCCTCCTTTGTCTTACTTGCCAACAGGATGTCGTCTATGTAAACAAAAACAAAATCTAATCCATGCAACACTTCGTGCATAAATCTCTGGAATGTTTGTGCCGCGTTGGACAAACCAAACGGCATGTACAAAAATTCATAAAGGCCGAAGGGTGTTGTAATTGCGGTCTTAGGTACGTCTTCGGGGTGGACCGGGATCTGATGGTATGCTCGCGTTAGGTCTATTTTGGAAAATATGGTCTTCCCGTACAAATTCTGGGCAAAATCTTGTAGGTGAGGCAATGGGTACCTGTCCGGCACTGTTATTTTATTAAGGGCACGATAATCCCCCGTGGGACGCCAGTCCCCGTTCGGTTTGGGTACCAGGTGCAAGGGGTTAGACCAATTTGAATTACTCGGTCGACAAATGCCTAGTTGTAACATTAACTGGAATTCCTTTTTTGCAACTTCTAGCTGTTTTGGATTGAGACGGCGGGGACGAGAAAAAACGTTATGTCCTTTAGTAATAATACGGTGGACCGTGTTATGCTTGGGTTTAGTGTCAGCTGGATATGGCCGAAGAATATCCTTATACTTGTTTAAAATGTCGCCAAATTCCGAGTTAGAAGCGATTAAAGTAATGTTAGCTTGTGCGCCGTGGTGAGTGGAACCTTTTGTTGTCAAGGACGTTAATGGGTCTTTGATGCAGGCGTTTTTTAAGTCGATCAGAAGACCGAAATTTCTTAGGAAATCGGCACCTATTATTGGTTTGCTGACGTTTGCGATTACGAAAGGCCACGTAAATTGGCGCCTTAAATTAAGGGACAAGGTTATGTTTTTTATGCCATAAGACTTTATCGGGGTATTGTTTGCCGAATAAAGTGTCAATGAGGCGGGTGCCTTTAATGCCATAGCAGCGTTATATGGTAGAACGCAAACGTCACTACCACTGTCGATCAAGTAATGACGACGTGAGGTCGGATCGTAAACAAAAAGGCGGCTTGTGTTATTAATTCGGAAATCACATTGCGCCACCTGTGATTTCCGAGCTAGTTTTCCTGATCTCGAAATTTGCAAGGAGCCTTACATTTATTAGCTTGATCACCAAACTTCGCGTGGTACCAGCATAGGTCCTTCACGTGGGGACGAACTGGTGTCTGCGAACGCCGGCGATTCCGAGATCGATTCCGAAGGTGTCTATAATTGCGAGATTGCCTGTCGCTAGGCCTTGAGAGGCGATTAATCTGTTCCGTTAATTCAGCAACCTGCGTTTGGAGCTCTTTTATAGCCGCATGCGTGCAGTTTTCATTCGTTGCTAAATTAGTTTCAGCAATTTGCAGAGGTGTTAGCTCGAGAATTTTGTCAGCCATTTGGGCTAATTTGTCTAAATCCCCATCGGAAACAGAAAGAATTGCCTGTGTTTCTTTGGGTAAGCGCTGAATCCAAAGTGTCCTTAAAAACTCTTCCCCGACTTTATTATTAGCCAGTTGACGCATTTTACGTAGGAGGTGAGATGGCTTATCATCTCCTAAAACGGCATTTGACAGCAAATCTTTCACTCGTTTTTGTTCGGAATCAGAAAATTCCGCTATGAGTCGATCCTTTAATGTTTGGTATAATTTTTCCTTAGGAGGGTTTTTAACGATATCGCTCACGTACGATAACACTTCCGAATTGAGGGCCGAAACCACTGCGTAATATTTAGTCGTATCATGGGATATGTCGGCGAGTTTAAACTGAGCTTCGATATTGATAAACCATAAATCGGCTTCTTTGTCCCAAAATTGAGGAAGTTTTAGAGCTACCCGGCTGACTTCGGGCATGAGATCGTTTTCGTTTGGCATTTCGGAACACAAAGAGAAAACCACTCAACGGAACGAAAGTAAAATGGAACAGGAAACTCCACTTACCCGTGCTAGATGACTTACACCGGCGAGAGATTGTAGTTGCGGACAGACAAAATGGAAGACGAATTTGCCGGTCTGGAGTGGCCACGTGGGGCGAGTAGTTCACCTTCTCAAAGAGCGTCGTCTACGTTGTAGTGATCTTGCTTTCTCTTGTTTTCTTTTTTTTTCTTTTTGTTCGAATTCACGTCGAATCACGTTCGGGTCACCAGTGAGGGCAATGGCGGATTACACGTGAATCAAAGGACTGTCGGTCCATCGCCCATCCAATTCCATCATTGCTTAGACGTCGCTTGTCGAAATGAGACGAAAAGGATTTAGTAAAGTCCACGACGATCATCAAAACAATAACAATATTTATTGCGAACAATCAGTACAAGTACCGTACATGTTAGAGCTACACGTGCTCTCAGCTAACATCCGACAAACTAATGTATCCCAGAATCCACCGGAATAATCAAATTTCGTGTACGAGGCTATGGGGGCCTCTAGAGGAACGGCTCTCAGCCTCCAGCAAGCATGTAAAATGCTTTTACAAATTTACAAATGTTTTAGCAATTCATCTGATTCTGGCTTCAGGTTTAAAGGTTCATTTCAAATTGGTAGTGGCGTATCTAGAGGGTGGACCAAAAAATCTTGGCCTCTCCAAAATAAAAAGAAAAGAAACACTGGTAAATTTTCTAAAAAATATTTTTTTATTTAAAATTCATGTTTTTATTTATTTTATGTCATGTATTGTATTTCTATATTTCTAATGAATTAACAGTCACATAAGTTGAAAAGTTTGACACACGACACTCTTTATTCGCCACACCCCGTCGACTTTTAACGACCAAAATTCAATGGCATCAATTTCCCTAATATACAAATTTCCATGCAGAAATCAGAAATTTTCGACAAAAGCACAGGAGTTTTCAAGCTTCAAAGAGGACGAAGTAAATCGTGCTTTCCCTACACACACTCACCCAAACCCACACCCTTCCCACACACGCACCAACATTCGTACACGTTGAAAAAACCACCCAAATTGTTTGCATTTCTCGATGTATCAATGTCCCATGATTCAGAATATAAAAACGTTAGGGAAAGTCATTTTTTGACCGATCGTCATACTTTCCGTCTGTTATTTATATGACAGAGCCCATGAAGAACAGTTAACTAAATTGTTCCGTTTTCATAAAACCATACATCAATATATAAACATCCGACCCTAATTGTACTGTATGTCTAGAATGTGACGAGGCCAACGAGAAAGACAGACATCGGTAAATCACGTGACTAACTTAGTGCTAGTTGATCTATCTAGCAGTGTAGTGTGGTGTTACAGTAAATATTCTAAAAAAATTACTTATACAAGAATATCTCGTATCATATTTATATTACGAACATATTTTGCGTTTCTCTTAAAATTCACACATTAATGTAGAGTAAAATTTTAATTTCTTTTTCGAGTTTTTTTAACAATACAAGCAAAGTTAAACAATTGTATTTCTTTAATATACTATAGTTAAAAAATATAATATAATATAATACTTCACATATGAAATAAACATTTTTATTAATATTAAAAATTACTTTGCAATTTATTAGAAAAACAATAACCTAATATGTCAGTATTTACAATGAGTTATTACTATTACAAAAAACACAACTTGATTTCGAATTAGCTCTTCATGGAATAAAATATATTTCAGAGTCTAAAATGTACAAGAAGTCAGAACTGCAAAATAACTGTTTCTCCATTGTCATTCGTGATCATTGTATATTTATTTTCGTGCTTAATAGACTGTCTTCTTTCTAAAGCGGGGTAAAGTAAAAAAAGCCACTATACATGCAATGAACATCGTAAAAGTAACAGTTATAATTACTGCGTGAAATCGTACAGTATTGATAGTACCATATAACTGGTACTGGAAAACAATATGACTTTTTAAATTGTACTGTTGGATTCAATTTGACTCTTTTGACAATACTGAATATTACAGCCATGGCCAAAGTAATACTCGCAGTACATACTCTGGCAAATATGTCGTACTAGAATGCCGAGCACCAGGAAAAGCAAGGCATTGCATCCGATATGTAAGGAATTGTCATACATAGAAGAAGACAAGAATGCATCCAATAAATGAGATGTAAAAGGTGAAAGGTATGAGGATGCGACCATCATAAGAGTAAAAAAAAGCAAAGAGTAAAAAATTTTCAACCGTACATCAATGAAATTTAATTAATACAATCCTCTATCGTCAAAATTGATAAAAGGTAGAAGATTGCTGCGTAATAGCTTTCCATTGTGTAGTATTAGTAATTTTAAGTAGGACAAAAACTTTATTTATTTCGAATACGGCTAGATAAGACTGTAACACGTGGCTTTAAAAGTAAGTTAATATAGAAGTATCTACAAGTATAAATCTTATTTTATAGGCTAACACAATAAGTTTATTAAATTATCAAAGCATTCACTTAATTAGTAAGAACAAATAGTAATAAAATACACTTAGATCAAAAGAATTTGCTAGTAAATAGTGTAAGTAAATAGTGTTAGGGCTTGCCAATGTACAGAAGAAAATATTAATAGATTTCTCGTATGTGCATGGCCATATTTAAACAGTTTATAATACATTGTATACTGCATTAATTAATAGGCAGATAGCTGAAGAAAATTTGATAATTTTGTTTTATTTTTATTATTATGTTTTGTTCCGAAAATAAATCCCTTTCGATCCGATTTCGGATCCGAAACTCCACTTTTATCGATCCGAAAAAACAAGTGATTAATAATCATTTGTCCCCTAATATATATGATAATACATTCAGAAAAATAAATAATTCAAGTGATCACTATACTATTTTGAACACTAAAGTAAATATTATATAATGGATATAAAGAGAGATAGTGGCTAATAAAATAAAATCATATTAAATTTTTATGTAATTATGTTATTAAATAATGCTTTTATTTTTATTTTTTTAATGACAAAGCGGTAATTTTCAACATCATTCCCCGTTATTACTCGTCTCACAATTATGTAACTACAAATTCTACGAGTTATTTTCTTATCACGTAACGAATAGAAGAATAATTTAAAATAAAATCAATTTTAATTTTCTGAATTAAATATTCAATTTACTATATAATCGAAATCATTTTAATTGTGTTTATCAAGAATTATTTTGTTAGAGAATCGACGGATAAATAACGACATGGCGATTGTTATCGTCTGGAATTTGAGGAGTAATTTAGTTATTTTTCGAAAACAATGAGTCTCTTTTCAAAACTTGTAAACATCATTACGCGGCGACTTACCGAAAGCATGTTTCGAAAGTTTTATCGACATTATAAAAAAGCATTAATATAATTTACCAAGGTGAGAAAAAGATTATTATTTTTGCTTAATTTTAATTCAAAGTTTAAGGTGCATTCTCTATTATTAAATGATATGAAAACTAATTGTGTAGAAACAAAGATAGAAATATAATTGTCAGTTTATACCTGTTCAATACAATGCTGATTATTTTATGTATTCTTATTGTTTACCTTATGGTAAAAATAATATTTTTTCTAACCCATAAGTACTTTTTTATCAGCAAAATAGAATTTTGTCTATTTTACTCTTTAATAAATAGATCTAAATAGAGTTGTTTATTATTTAAAGCACAGCTGTTTGTTCCATCTTATCTAGGCTAGTGAACAACTCAATTAATCTGTATATTGTTTATTCCCATGGATCCATAGTTGGATTTAGTCTATTTTGCAATGCCTATTGTATTGTTATTCAAGAGATAGGTTGAAAAAGAAAATATGAAATTTGGTAAAATGTTATATGACAAAACGTCGCTCGAAAATTCAAGTTTTGTTTGTCTTACGGTAGTTTTGCTTGTAATTCACAGATAAGACAATCTATTTTATATATATATAATTGCGATTTTGTTTATTAATATATAGAAAACAAAGATGGCTAATTAATTATTTTGCATATAATTGTAATAATACTATGATGATGATTTTGATAAATTTACTTGCAAAGAATCAAATAATACTAATGAAAACAAAGTATACATTAAAGTATACTGGATGCAAAATCAAAATGTAAGTTCAAACTTTTAATGTCCAAAAGATTTGTACATTCAAAGGAATAACACCTAAACACAATTTCCAGCAAACGAGTAAAAAATTTTACTGGTCTAATGTTTTTGGCTACAGTTTATCGGCCCTCATCAGAAACAAATGTGAAAAACGGTTTTATCCGTCAAATATTGCCACGTTCTGTTTTTTTAAAACTCAGAAACGTGTTTGAATAAGGCTGTAATGTACAGTTTACATCATACATAAACTACATTTGTACATTAAACTAACATTTTTATATTGCACATACCGAATATAAACTAACTATATTCAGTATTCCCCAATATTTTTATACTGGCAAACTGTCTTTCTCCTAACATATTTTTGTTTTATACCATACTACAGAAATTAGAAGTAGAAATGAGTACTGTACATAACATGAACATCTTATTTTTTAACCACTCAAAACCGAGCAATGAGAAATTTTTCTTACTACATGAAATACAGTGGAACCTCGCTTAACGAGCACCTCACACAGCGAGTATTTCGCATAACGAGCAAAACAAATTGTAAAAATTTGCCTCGCTTAACGAGCGATGTTTCGCATAACGAGTGAAGAGGAGAGGAGAAGTCTCGCATGCGGCATGCTCCATCAGTCTGTGTTTAGCACTCGTTCCGCTAACATCTTAGTGTCACTTAGGATCACATATTTTTCCAAACTTGTGTTCACACATATTACTTATAAACATCAACAACCGTAGCGCATTATATAATATACAGGCCAAACGATATGCCAAATTCTTGGGTCATTAAATTTAATGACCAATTCCAAATTAAATTTTAGAAATGTCTGAATTATTGGGTTGTTCGGAAAGTAATTTCGTTTTTTTATTACTAGAGGAATTAGATGTATTTTTACCAGCCAATTTTATTTTAAACCACATTTTCATTATATACTTCGACAGCTGACATTTTAAGGCTTATTTGTAAAAAATTTGTTTGATTCTGTACAATTGTTTTTTTTTTTTTTCGGTGACCCATCAAATATGGAAAATCGAAAGCATCATTTTCAGCATATTTTGCTTTTTTATAACTAAAAAATCAAAATGCTGTTCAATCAAAAAAAAAATTGTGGTACATGTTTGGAGATGTGTTGAGAGAAAGACAGTGCCAAAACTGGTTTACAAAATTGCATTCTGGCAATTTTAATATCAAAGATACACCACATTCTGGATGGCCATTTGAAGCCAATGAGGACAAAATAAAGGTACTGATTGAAGCAATCTGTTGAACTGTTTATTATTACTTAAAATGAATTGGTTTCGTTTCAAAGCTCAATATATGGGTTCCACATGTTATTAACGAGAGATGCTCTCTATGGTTGGATTTTAAAGAAATTTATTTTTGAGCTTTTACCGGACAATTTAACAATTGATTTGAAAGTGTACTGCCATCGAGTGATGGCAGTACACTTTCGAACAAATTGAAGTAATATCATCAAACAGAAAAGGCCAGAATTGATCAACAAAGTGTAGTGTTTTACCATGATAATGCCAAATTTCACACAAGTTTGGTAACTCATCAGAAACTGTTATAGCTTAGATGGGATATGTTATCACAACAACCATATTTGCCAGATCGGGCACACTCAGATTATTACTTGTTTCGGTCTATACAAATTTTTTTTAACTGTAAGACATTTACTTGAAATGACAATGTCAAAAATCACTTGGATCAATTTTCTGTAAACAACGATCAAAATTTATATGAATGTGAAATCATGCTACTACCAGAAACAATGACAACAGGTATTTGACCAAAATGGTCGATATATAATTTAATAAAATATTTATTTATTATAAGAATATTGCATTTATTTTTCTATGGAAAAAACAAAATTACTTTCTGAACAACCCAATAAAAATTAACTATTTATAATTATTAAATCTAATATGAGATGGAAATATAACTGCCTACCTCTAGTCAAATTAATTAATTTCTAATATTTAATTATAGCCTTTACATAACCCAAGAATTTGGCATATCGTTTGGAGTGTTTATCAAACATAGCTGTGATTTTGTTTATGTTTCTGCAGATCGAATTCTCATTCCAGGATGGTTCATTCTGCACTAGAGGAAAAGATGATGATTCATCATCATCATCATCTTTTAACATCATCAGAAGTGATGTATTGTTAAGGAAGGAATTATATTGTTTTTTGAATAAACGTTATACATAAAAATTTGAGCATTTTTTCGGCGTGGAACACATTATCGTATTTTACATTAATTTCTATGGGAAAAATTGTTTTGCTTAACGAGTGTTTCGCATTACGAGTAAGACTCTGGAACGAATTATGCTCGTTAAGCGAGGTTCCACTGTACAATAAAAAAAATTTTTCTTACTCATTGACCCATTTCCCAATATACAGTATATACAAAACAATGCCAATGAGTACAATCAATAAGTTATTTGATTGGAAAATTCACAGTTAAGTTGCTATTACAAAATTTATAATGAAATAGAAAGATTTAATAATTTTTCTTATTGAAGGATGTCAATTGACTGCATTCCAAATTAACTAGCTTGTAAATGAATTTTATTATTATAAAAGTTTTTGTATAGAAAATAAAAATTCTGAAATACATCCAAATCCCATTATTCCTATCTAATTCAAATATTGAGAAGTTTCCTCACTATTTTTATGAGAAATTTCTAACTCAATCCCAGTATAACCAAATAACCCATCTAATTTTCTCAAATACACTAAAATATTGCAAAAATATTATTTTTCCATTAATTGTAATTTTTATATATGAAACACTACAAATGTGAATTGTCTAATTGTCTTGCTAATATACATTGAGATTATTAAAAGATACTCAATGTGTTATTACTCACAAATATAAGTTTGTATAGTTCTCCCTACAGGAATTGCAAGAGAGAACTGTATTTTCTTTAATATGTAGTAGAATACAATAAAAATGTAATGATATTGTAGCTTTTATGTTAAAATATTACTATAAAACATAATAACAATAAAAATAAACAAATGAGATAGTTATCCTTGATGAACTACAAAGAATAGGGTTATAAATTTTGTGATAAAAATCACTAAATTGCACAACTACAACATAATGTAGATACCACTGGAACAAATGAAAAAACTGGGAACAGAGTTGCTCCCTAAATTTTGCTAGTGTGACTTTTGAATTATTCACAATTCTCTTCAAATACATTTGTAATATCAGGATTATTTGCTTTAAATGTTACAATCAAACATCACTCTTGTAGAACAAACACTGATACAAAGAGTTTGGATTCCAGAGTATAGCCTAGTTGCATATCAAAGTATTAAAATTACTATAAAATTATTTTTAATTCTAAATTCGTAAAATTACCTAATTGAATTTGTTGCAACATACATTAAAATTTACTTTAATTTTAAGTTTCATACACATTAGTTTTGAAAGGCTTTTCTAAAACTTTTATTAATTAAACATGAAATCTAGGATTTCATGCAATAAAACAACAACTGAAATATACTTAATATACTACAAATACACAATCTTAAATTCCTGCAGTATAATCTTATTTCTGTATATTTCAAAAAATTAAATAATACTGTTTGAACTTAAGGTTATGTGTATTTGTAGTATGATTTCATTGTTAAAATTGAATATATTTTCAAACTAGGAAATATTATCATTTTTTGATAATTATTATGAACTGTAGTTTGTTTGTAGTAATGCAGTGTACATAGTAATTATTATGAACTGATTAAATCAACTCTACTTATGTGAAACTATGACATATTTATACTGTAACTTTATATTTATATATATATATATATATATATATATATATATATATATAATTTTGGTCTGAGTGTAACTTTAAGGATGATGCATATATATATATATATATATACTAGCTGACCCGGCCACGCGTTGTTGTGGCTCAAAATGTATCTATTATAAATGTATCACACTTCCCCCGTGGGGAGAATTTCAAAAAATCCCTTCTTAGTGTACATTCTCTTGACGTACCCTATTAAAACGCAATCAAAAACGCATCTAAAATAGTATAATAAAAGCCGAGTTCTTCACAGTAAGTCTTAATCCCGTCATTTTTCCCGCTGGGGAATATCGAAAAATCTCTTTTTAGTGTATATTCTGTTGACGTAACCTATTAAAACGCAATTAAAAACGCAAAAAACCGCATGTAAGCTCACTCTGCAGCCAAAACTACACATTGCACATGAATGGTGTTTGTGTGTGGTAGTAGCCCCAAGTCTCCCATCGTGCACTATGGTGGTTGCGTCTCGATAGCTGTAAGGGTGTGGGAGATATGGGGGTTGAAAGTAGTTGACTACAAAAATGTATGACACTTCAATGAGAATGTTTCAGTTTTTTCTAGAAATTTCCAGAACCTAGAGGTGAAATTTGGTACACAGTTAGGGTACGGCATGAAAATGCACACTAAGAAGGGATTTTTCGAAATTCCCCCCACAGGGGGAGAGGGAGAGCATTAACTTGAAGAACGGCTTTCTACTGTACTATTTTAGATGTGAATTTTTGCATTTAACTACGTTTCAGTAGGGTACATAATGAAAATGCACACTAAGAAGGGATTTTTCGAAATTTCCTCTGTGGGGGGGAGAGGGAGAGCATTAAGTCCAAACCTGAAGAACAACTTCTACTGTACTATTTTAGATGCGATTTTTTGTTTTTAATTACGTTTAGTCTTCATTGAGTATTTTAGCAATTCTCAGCGGTTGGTGTTATATAACAATTACTATGGTTGTTGAAATATTGAATATAATAGGGTTTGCTTGCAAAATCCATGCGAGCGAAGCCGCGGATAACAGCTAGTAATTTATATTTTCAGTAAGTGTTATTGCAATTAACTTATACAGTGTAAGTAATATAGTAGATATGTAAAAGTATATGATGTCCAGCTAAAAAGTAGTAATGATTTAAATAATTGTTATTTTATAATTAGAGATGATTATGCTTTAAGCAAACACTACTGTCATTTTGATGTCATGGTTGAAGTAAAAAGCCAGATTTCACATGACATAAATAACTGCTAATATTTCTGCTTATTTGCATTAAAAATTACATATTATGTTTAACACATTTTCATCTATTACAACAATTGTCATTAAAGGTCACTGTAATAGATGAATATGTAAATCAAATAAATACAAGGTGATTCAAAAATGATTGTATAATTTTGAAAGCACGTGAAATTTTTAATCAGAAAACTTACAGAATCAGTTGAGAGTTTTATTTCAGTCATTTTGGTTTGATGTGAGTGCCATTGCTGATACAACATTCCATCTAAATCTGATATATTACCAAACTCAGAACAACATATCTACTGTAACTTGGTAACTGCAATGGTGATTTGAGTTTTAAGCTGGAGAGATTTTAAGGCAAGAGCAGAATAAACACTAGATCTGTAATGAAGCCCCAGAAGAAAAATTATAAAAGTATCAAATCTGGAGAGTAATGTAGCCATGTTATTGATCCTTTGCAACTAATCTAATGATCTGGGAACAGACCTGGGTGTTTTTGAGGAAATCCCAGATATATGTATGGGAATGGAATTGGGTGCCATCTCGCTGAAAGTGCTTGCACCCTTCTCTGTTATCATTATTTAACTCTGGAATGAGAAAATTGTCTGGCATATTCAAATACAATTAACCATTGGTGGTTTTCTCATGGAAGAAGAAGCCATACACTTTATCTTTGCTAAGAGTACAAAACCCATTTACTTCTGGACTATCAAGATGTCAACATATTCCATAGTTGCTTGTGGATTTTTGAAGCCTCAAAACTTGCAGTTATAAGTGTTTGCATAAATACTAAGATGAAATGTCAACTCATCATTGTAGATAATATTGTCCAGAATTGTCTTGTCTACAATCCAATGCAAAATTTCTGTACTATGTGAGATAAACTTGATGTGTTTTGCATGGTTACAAATATTTGCCTAGAATTGACTGAGTTAGTTGTTATGAATATTGATAAATTGATTGTGGAAATTAAGGGAGTTGTTTGTTTAATTAGCAAATTCTTAACAATTCTG
Organism: Centruroides vittatus; assembly: GCF_030686945.1. Classification (NCBI taxonomy): domain Eukaryota; kingdom Metazoa; phylum Arthropoda; class Arachnida; order Scorpiones; family Buthidae; genus Centruroides; species Centruroides vittatus. The sequence goes on along the minus strand of NW_027120692.1, from coordinate 1,377,529 downwards.
AAGTTTAAAATGTTATGTAATAATTATTGATGATTTAATTTCAAAATGCAATAATGATAAAACTATATTTGCATCTGATTTTGAATATTCTTAAAGTTATCAGTTTAACATTTGTTTCTTTTATAAAGTTAAAAATTAGTTGTACTATTTCAATAATTTAACTAATTTTTAAATTCTAAATATTTCTATTCATTGCTAAAAATAGGTTTAAGATTCCAAAGATATGGTAGACATTCTTCTATATTTCTTGATATCTCACATCAAGACAAAAGATAATAATGGATAACATTATCATTTAATTGGAGAATAAATGATCAAGCTTAATGATAAAAAAGATAGACTATAAAAAGTGTCATTAATACAAATTCTTTGAAATAAAATTATTTAAAAAAGAGAAACTGATTATAACACATTCGGTTTTTTGTAGTATTTAGTTTGAAAATTACTTAACATCTATTCAAAATCTGTTATTTTTTATATTATAGTGAACTGAAAATAAACCATTTCTATTTTAAAGTTTAAATTTTGAAATGGACTTTTTTGTAAAAGTTGATAATTTTTAATAATAAAACATTATTAAATACTGTGAAAAATTTATTTCAAATCTTATTTCAATATTTTATTATACATACATAAACTATCTTAATGGTCTAATAAAAAATAACCACTGATTTAGCAAAAATTAAATTTATAACAGAAAAAGATAATTACGCTATTTTATTTTTAAGATAAATAAAACTTAGATATATTAATTTTTCATTTTAAAATATTTTAGCTGAAGTGGTTATTAATTTTTTTATTATTTTTATTCTGCCAAGATATTTGCTTAATTTAAAAAACACTTAAATAATTTTGTTTACTTTGTAAAATTACATATCACATTATTTTTATAATTGAACATTTGTTTCATAGTTTAATCTTGAGTTTCTTAAATTGTCATTTTTTTGAACAAAAATAAAATTATATGTGGACAATTTTTAGATTTTATTATGAAATATGTTATCAAAAATTAAGCTTAAATTGTTATTTTATATAAAAAAAAATATAATATGTAATAGAAGTCTTAATTTATGTTATACAAAACTATACAACTCATTGGATAAGAATTCCATAACAACAACTCATGATTCATTAAACTGTAGCTATTTAGTAATACTTTTAAAATGTGCTTAACAGTTTTCAAGTTGATTTTCAACAATTTATGCTTATTATCATTATCATATTTTGTTATAAATTATTTTAAAATCTGAGAAATTAAACAAAATTAAAAGAACGATTAAAATTTTAAAACTGAAATATGATCAAAGATTACCTTATAAAAATTATTTTTATAACTTAAAAGTATAATATAATTACTTACAAGAAAAAATAATTAATGTTATGAAGCATAAGAGAATTTTTTCTCCCTTTCATTTCCTTCCTTTTCTTTTATATTTTATAGAACTTATAGTTCTCTTATTCAGTGTGACTTCCTGAATAAAAGAACTAATACCTAAGTTCTTAAAAGAAAAACTTGTTTCTTATATTTCATATTTAACTTTTTTAAACTGCTGATAGTTCAATTTTAAATGACCTTATGTGAATGAATTTTTTTTCTTTTTGTTAATTTTTAAGCTTATGTTTTCATTTTTTTTAATATGAAACTTGTTTCTGTTGTTTAAACTTTATGAAATAAATAATTATTTAACTTTACATATCTAATAAATGTAACTAGTTAACAAAATTTATAAATACTGTAATGTAATTTTTACAGTAGAATCCCAATTTTCTGAGGTAACATGATTGATTATTCCTTGGATAACTGAAAATGTGGATAAAACACAGTCACAGCCACTTCAGATTATAAATTACAAATGTAAAAGATTTATACGGTATATCATTTTTAAGCCTCTTTTTATGCCTTAGTGAATCATATAATTCATATAATAACATTTTTTACATAATTTATTATACAGTTTATTATATGCAAACAAATGTAATTCTGCCCATCCTTTCATCCACTCAAGCATGCACTTACTTTTAAAGAGCATAACTTCAAATGTCATTTTATATTTAAAATAATAGACAAGCTTTGAAAAGTTGCATATAAAATTTTACACGGGTAAAGAAACATTAAAAGTAAAGAAAAAAATTCAATAATTTTGCACATATGTACTGAATATGAAAAATATTTTAGACAAATGGAATAGTCAACAATATAATTTATATTCTTTGTTTATAAGCTTATTTGAAGATGATTTAAATGTTTTATATTATATAAAGATAAAAACCTTAAATTTTTAAATTGTTTAATCTATTCTAAATTTACAATACATTTTGAATTTAATTATATGTTTTTATTTTTATCTTATCTTATAATATATCATATTTACTATATCAGCACCAATATAAAATATTTTTAATTAAAACTTTTATAGATATAAATACTCTTTTATTCAATATTTATCTGATTAATTTTGAGTATTTACCAATATAAAATCTGCTATGTTGATTAACATTTTTTACAAGTCATGTTATGGCTGCTTGGACACTTGTGATGGTCCACTGATTTCATTCTCAGTAATATTTTACATGAAAGCAAGTACAATGGAATACAGCTAACATAGGTCATGTAATGTTGATATCACATAAGACAATTATCAAATTGTTTTTTTTTTCTGCTTGAAGAAAACAATAATTAATTATTCTGATTAATAGACCTAAAACAATTTTTTATTAAGTAGACACTTTCAATTTTATCATTTAGTGTGTGTGTGTGTGTGTGTGTGTGTGTGTGTGTGTACAGTATATATATTCTATTCAAAACTTTTTGATGTTCAAGATTAAAAGAATTAATTACATTTTTAAATTTTTCTTTCAAGATAATTTATATTTAATTTATTTTGATATAAAGAAGTGTTTAAATAAATTTATGATGAACAGACTCAAATTGAATCCATATTGTTTAAAAATATATAAATTTAAATTCATTTTTGATTCGTTATTGGAAAAATAATAATAAAAGAAAAAATTTTCAATATTAAATAAAATTTAAAAAATATATATGTTTTCTAAATTTTACTTTCAAAAATTAAATAACAAAAAGTTTTTATCTATATATATATATATAAATCCTAAGTATCATGTATAGTTCTAAATTATAGTTATAATTTTTGTATTCCATTTAGTGTTAAAAGCTAGATATTTTGAAGACTGCTCATTTATTATATGTACAGTTTAAGGGAGAGAAGGGAATTGCAAAAAGTACATCATAAGTAAGACAGAAATCTTTCACACTTTGTTTCTAGCAGTTTAATCACTAAGTACAAAGTGAAACAAAGTGTGAAAGGTTTTTGTCTTACTTATTTTAAGTAGTTCTAGTTTTGAGTACAGAGAAGTAAAAAGTACATCATTGTACAAAATGGAGTATGTAGGTTGAGTCATTGTCTACATGGACATTTTTAGTAGTTTTGATAGAATATGAATTTGTTCTAATAAGCCTATTTACAACTCATGTGAATAAACTATCAGAAAATATTTGCAGAACTTTCATAAGTCATTTCATCAATATCAAGGAATCCATGAAATAGTATACACATAATTAAAGACAAGTTTACCAAAAGTACATAATTATTCACAACAGAGAGGGAGGATGTCAAATATGGTTCAAAAATTTTATACGCAATTAATTGACAGTTCTTCAGAGTTTAATTGAAAAAGTCAAATAAAAGAAAACTTAAAATAAAATTTGTGCAAATAATATAAATTTATTAAATTTTGCTGATAAGTAAGCTACAATTGCCTCTTCTCTGATTTATTAACTAAAATTAAAATATTTTGTTTTAAACTTCCTACTACTGTATATTAGTTCATTTATCATATTATTTTTACTGGTTTTTAAAATGGTTATTTTTTTAAACCAATCTTCATTTTTCTTTTCAGACAGTAATTTTTTATGTGAATTTTTTGGGAATGTAGCTATCATGTAAAAACAAACTTGAGTGTATTTTCTCGTTCTGAATAAGGAGTATGATAGTTTTTATTTAGTGCAACTGAATTAGTTCTCCAAACTGTCTTAGTATCATCAAAATCTTGAACAGGTAAAACACTTATTCTAAAACAAAATGAATTCCTATTAGTTTTTTGGTTATGATGTCCACAGTTATTAGTTTATTTCTATCTAAAAACTAATCCTCTTATTTACCCTCTGTTTTTAGTTTCATAATTATGGGATTATTTTGTCTATATTGGAATTTTTAGCCAGATTGCTAGGAAAAAGATTTTAGAATATTCATTTTCCATTAATATATAGCTCTATTCTTCCAAAATCACTTTAATATTAAATTCCTAGTTTTTTATTGTTCAGTGTTAATTTATCAATAAACTTGGGTTGATGTCATAATTCAATTTACCTTATCTCAAATATCAATGACAATAAAAATAACTGTAACTGCATCATAAAAAGATTAATAATCTGATAATTTTGACAGGTAATCTGTTGAATAAAATGGAAAGTTTAAGATTACTATATTTTTTTTTTTGTAAAATTTTATTACATAGGTGTTCTAATTTGAATTCCCATTTATTTATTTTATCCATGTAAGTTTTTATTTTATATTCTAGCTTTGTCATCTTCAAGATCTAAGTCCCTTTGTTTGTTTGGATCTCTATGTCTTCTTACTTATTCACTTTCTCTTCATCCTAGATCAACTTGTCTTTTTTCTTCTTCCTATTGATCTTCAAGATTTACTATGTTTTTGAGTTGTTGGGCATCTCAAGAATGGTCTCTGTACAGCTTTTGACTTCTATTTAATATGTTGTTTTCTTTCATTCTTAAAAGACCATCATAAGTGGTATTCTGGTTAACAAAGGTAGAAAACAAAATCATAATTGTTCCATATATAAAGCAGATCCTATGGAAATAACAAAGATGTATCTTCTTTATCAGAAATTGAATGATACTCTAGCTTTTCAACTTGAGCTGAAAAACTTTAAACTCATCCTGTAGAGTTTTTGTCATCTTTTAAGGATTGAATTTTATCCTTGATAATTTCTAAGTGTAAGTTCTTGTTGTAACACACATTACAAGTTAGAGCTCTGGACGAAGAGTGATGTGAGTCCCATTGTTTAGTAGAAAACAAAAAATCAGTCATAGTAGCACTTTCCCAGAACAAGAGTGAGTGTGACTGAGATGCTACAAGACTTCATGCAACTTAGAAATAACATGGATTTAGCATGCAATTAAGAATTTGTTTTTATTTTATTTTGTTTTATTGTATAGCATAAACCTGAATTCACATGTAGTAAGTGTGCAGATGGCAGGATCCTACTGTATATATATAATATTTTAATAAATTAAACTGTTATTTCAAATTTCTTTTTTTAAATACAAAAATTGTTTGTTTTGTTAGATTTCACATTCAAAAATAAGTCAAAATATAATTTTAATGCTATGCACAATTGCATTCAAAATTTTCTGATGTTAATTGTGTTTTGTTAAAATTCTTCCAGAAACAAAACTCTAATCGAAATTAACCCATTTATATCATCATCAATATTTTTATGTTTTTCCTGACAGAAAAAGCAAGTGCTGAAAGAAATTACCATAAACAGATTTAATAACCACATATAATACTGATTGAAAGTAATTGTAGGCTTCAAGACTTATTTCCATTTTTTATCACTTTCTGTAAATATATAAACGAATAATTTATTAAATAATTGTAAATATCAAGCCAGTTTATCTTAGATTGCATAACAGATTTATTTCTCCATATACATCCTGAAAAATGACTTGAACGATCATTTAAATTACAGATTTTAAGTTTTTTCAAATGTCTTTTAATCTCAATCTGATAATTGCACATTGTAAATGGAGATGAAATCAAATGTAACTTTTCAGCATTTTTCAAGATAATATGCTCAGTATTTTTACACTTCTATTCATGAGTTGAGTATTTTTTCAACTTTGCATCCAAGTAACTTAAGACTTGATGTCATTGTTAATCCTGTCCATAATCTTCTTATTTGTAAGGAAATAGGAGTAATATCAAATTGGAAAACTAAAAATGTCTAAATATGTATTATTCTTAAAATTATCTGCATTTATGTTTATAAAGTAATATTCATCAATATAGTATAACACTATATTGATGAATATTTTAATTTTTTTTCTGTGTAAACCATTTTGAATTTTCATTTTAATGAAGATTTATTTTTAGAAATTAGTGAATTAATATAACAATTTTTTTTTTTTTAGTTTTTTCAATATTGAAAATGTTAAATGTGAATTAATCATTTTCAATATAATTGCCTAGCTATTTCATATTTTACAGGAACATAAAGATTTCTAAGAATGAAACATAAATTCACATTCAAAAATGTTTAATGGAATAATTTTCTTTCATGCATTTATAAATTTTCAGTAAATACAAACTTTTTAAATTATCAAAATTAAATAATGTGTCTTTTTTTAAGTTTATAATCCTTAAATTTATGAAATTTTTTTATATGAAATAAAATATGATTTCAAAGAACTTTTTAATTAAAATACAAAATATTAATGAGCTAAAAGTCTAGAATAATTAAAAATTGTATCTTTTTAATCAGTAGATAAAATTCTACTTCATTTTAATATACAATAAACAAAAATAGCTACTGGAAAATAACTATTAAAAACAAAAAACCTTGATAATTCCAGCAAAAAATATTTAATAAAAATGTTTTCGACTGTTTTAAACAGCCTTCATCAGTTAAAACTGATGAAGGACTGATGAAGGCTGTTTAAAACAGTCGAAAACATTTTTATTATATATTTTTTGCTGGAATTATCAAGGTTTTTTGTTTTTAATTTTAATATACGTGGTACGATCCAAAAGTTCGGGGAATGCAGTAATCTATGACAACAAAAGCATGTATTTGAAGTTACAGCGTATGAAAAGGATTCTACCAAACCACCTCTACGTGTTCAGGTTAATTTCACCCATGTCATGTGATTAAACCACGAGCACTGTTGTTTTTTTCTGGAGACCTTTGTCCTGCGACGTAATCAAAGTGGAGTTTCAAGAACAACCTCCAACATTAAATTTTGTCAGCGTTTAGGTAAAACACCTACGGAGATTTTAAAATTGCTAAGAAAGGTGTACGGTGATTCTACGGTGAAAAGTCACGGTGAAGTCGAAATGTTGGAGGTTGTTCTTGAAATTCCACTTTGATTACGTCGCTGGACAAAGGTAACTATCTCTGGAAAAAAACAGCAGCACTTGCAGTTTAATCACATGACATGGGTGAAATTAATCTGAACATGTAGAGGTGGTTTGGTAGAATCCATTTCATACGCTGTAACTTCAAATACATGCTTTTGTTTTCATAGATTACTGCATTCCCCGAACTTTTGGATCGTACCACGTAAATATTAATCCAGAATGTTTTAAAGAAAAAGTGATAGAATTTTTATATCCTTTTTAAAGTACAAAGTAATTTTTACAGTTTGATTTAATTTTAGGATGATGCATCATCCTAAAGTTCATCAAAATTTCTAAAATGTATCATGATGCAAACATTTTTATTGAATCATGTTCTATGGAATTACCAAAGTATCAATAGAATATGTTGTTCCTATGATTATATTTATATTTGTGCAGTATAATGAAAATATATTGCTGAACTTCACAGTAATATAGGAAACACTTCATATTCTTTAAGTTTCTGTATGTTTAAATAAAGTTTCTAACATATGTCCTTTGCGTGAATTCATTTATATCATTTCCATCGAATGGGATGGATTTTTCACAGGACATTCTGTATATACATAATGATAAACTTTTGAATTATTGTGAAAATATTATATTAAAAGTAATTATTACATAGCTATATATAATGCAGAAAATAGCTAAAAATTTTTATTGAATCATGTTCTATGGAATTACCAAAGTATCAATAGAATATGTTGTTCCTATGATTATATTTATATTTGTGCAATATAATGAAAATATATTGCTGAACTTCACAGACATCGGTTACATATATTGCTTGTATTGCTTTTGTTACCAATTTTACTTAAAAACTATTAACTTTCATAAGATTTTTAAAAATTAAGTTTTTGTTCTGTTGAAATTAATAACTACTATTATTAATTTAACAAACTAGATCCATTTATAAAAAAGAATAACATTCTGTTTTTTCCTAAACAATGACGTTCCCATGGCACAATTAATTGTTGATTGAAACCACTTAAGATTGTATCTTATATTCAAACCATTCATCTGAAACATCACATTGAGGCCAATTGATTTTAGAATTTTGTGAACGACAATTTTTTAATAATTACATTTAGTTTTATAGCATTCAGTAACACGTCTATAAGATTTAATAATAAATTTAAGCACAAGTAAATATTGTCAACATTTATAAATTAATATATAACTTTAGAAAAATGATACATTTCTTTCTAGATTATACATACAAATGAGTCCATAATCCCATTATGGACTCATTTGTATGTATAGTCTAGAAAGAAATGTATCATTTTTCTAAATGTGAATTTGTCCTGGCATTTTTTAATGTTAATAATATAACTATTTACATCTAAAAAATTTAATCAATTTTAAAATAACAATGTGAATAATATTTATAAAAGTTCAAATAGCAATTTTATAGATTCATGTAATGCCAAGTTCATTCTTTGTAACAAATAAACAGGATTTTATAAATTATTTAATGGAGCTGTATCAAAAGAATATTCTAGTTTGTGCTTATTGAGTGAACTTCCTCATGTTAGTGTGTTTGTTATGCTCTGGTTATTTCCTCAATAGAAAAACTAAGAGAAAGTGATGTTTAGTTTTTCCTGTCATATTTATTTTTTAAATATCAAATTCTTTATAAATTTTACATGAATGAAGAGAGGAAAATCATTTAGTTTAATGACACCTGCTTTTGTCTGACTCTAGTGGTTCACCTATTTAGTTCTTTGGTTTTAATTTGTTATATCAACAATAATTTGGTTTTAAATTAATAATTATTTTAAAATCAATTATTTTTTCTAATTGTTTTTAGTAATACAGAACTTACTAGGTAATTATAAATAGTAGCATTTATATTGTTTAGTAGATAGTGTGCCATTTTTACAAACATTTAGATATTTATGGCTATTTATTTTTAGGTTGATATATTTTTATTTCAATTAATATTGACTTTATTTCCTTTCATTTTAGGTAATATGAATAGAGTCAAATCTAATTTTGTATGTAATAGGTTATACTGTATTTTATGTCATATAAGACACACCTCCATTTCAGCATAAACTATTCAGGGAAAAAGCATTACTATATTTTTAAGCCATCTGTCTCTTTAGCACTTGGCCCCATATTTTTTTTACTGTATTCTGGTTTTAAAATCTGTAAAATTAGAATGCATACTTTTATTTATCAGGAAGAAAAAGAAGTTTAAAAGTAATTTACAATTAAACTTTACCATTAAAATATTCTACATTAATAGAACAAAAATAGTTTATCTAATGCAAATAATAAATAATATGTTTAAGTAATTAAACAATAACATTTTCATTTGAGTTGGGCTAGTAGAGGTTACCTGTAGCCTACAGATAGTTGTTTGGGAATTCATTAGCTTATGGGAGATTGCAATGTGAAATTGCAATCTCCCATATTATTGCAATCTGCAAAAGTCATGCAGGATGACTTTTTTTAGCCTTTTATTTGGGGGGACAAAAGTTCCATCTTATATATCATATAATGCAGTAAGTAATTTTCTCTAGTTTGATTGAAATAATTTAAATGTGACTGATAACGTAATCGTCTCCTGTTATTAAAACGGCGTTACTTACCAATGAGAAAAAGAGTTAAATCTGTGACGAACATGACAAGACTGATCAAAAAACCAAGATGGCTCTAATTAATTTTTTAAGTATCATTCATCATACAAATAATAATCTTTATTTGAAATTAATACATTGAAATAAATTTTTTATTTAAGATCATCTGTTTAAATAAAAAATTAAAAACATTATCAAATTACAGTATTTTAAAAATAATTTTATTAGATAGTTGATAGATCCAGGCCGCACCGAAAGGCATAGCCTGAGAAGGAAGGAAGGAAGGAAAGTAGGGGGAGAATAGGAGAAAGGGAGGGAGTAGAAGATGGGAGGAGAAAGAGGAAGGATAAACATTACAAGTGCACCATTGCTGGGCATTAATTGCTAAACATAAAGACAATATATACAAAGGGTCCATGCACGGGGTAAGCACGTAAATGGTGAAAGAATGTGCAGGGATGGCGTGCCAAAATATGTACAGAAGATACTGAACCACACAGTGTGGTTCCACAGCTAAAACAGGGAAAGGAAGAAAGGCCTGTAGGGGAAAATAATTTTATCAACAAAATATTCAGATAAAAAGTTATCTTTATAAATCAAGTTTTAAATTGTTTTAAATAATGTTTGTTATTGCATAATGAATTGTGATTTCTAAAAAAAAAAAAATTTGAAATATTAAGGTTGATAGAGAAATAAAATGTTTAAATCAGTAGATAATATACAAACTTAGTTATTTTAATTTTTAATAATTATCTTATTAAGTAGTAATATTAAACAGTTTTTTTTTATCTCAAAAATAATTGTTTGAGACATTACTCTTAAGTCATTTACCTCTCTTAAATTTATTTCTTAATTCTGCATAATGATTTCAAGGCTAGATAAACCTTTTGAATTTTTTGTCAGTCTGAACTGTTTCAAATTAGTGTCAGAAATTTGAATAGTAAAAAATTTCAAATGCAGTTAAAACACTTTCTGGATAGTAAGTATAATTAACAAATATTATCCTTATTATATGAAGGATTCATATAATAAGGATAATATTATATGAAGGATTCATATAATAAGGATAATATTTTTTAATATAAAATTTACTTCATTTACAATCAATTAAATTATTTTTAATAATGAAAATTTTAACATGTTAACTTAAAGAGAAATCTGAATTAGTTCCTAAAGCCAGGGCCGGATTTACATAGGGACATTTGGAGCCGATGCCCAGGGCCCCCACAAAACTATGTTTAAACATAATTTTTTCCCTATTACTGTGACAGCCTAGTGTGGCCTAATCACGAGGGCCACATACAAAGAAAGCCAAACCCGGGAAAAAACCTATGAAACATCGGAAAATTTCGGGAAAAAATTTTACATAGGTATTTTTCAATTAAATTAAAATAATTAGTTTTACACAATAAAATATATGTATGTTTACCATAACCTTATTTTTAAATGAAATTTACAACTTCCTAGTTGAAATCTAGTTGAAAGTACAGTATTTGTGTAAATTTTCTAAATCATCAAATTTGCCTACTCTTAAAGGGGACCCCACCAAATTTGTGCCCAGGGCCCCTGGATTGGTAAATCCAGCCCTGCCTAAAGCATACAGTATCCGAATCTTTTATTTATTTAATTTTTCATATTATCAACTTTTCAGTTTCAATAAAATTTTTGCTATTTATTATTATTATTATTCATGAATTTGAATATTGTATTTTAATTAACTTGGTTAACATTTTAAAATTTTTGAAAATTATATTTATACACAAACAGAATTTTAAAAGTAGTCATGTCTGTAAAATTAATTAATTATAAATATTTAAAAATGTTATTAGATATTTTATTTACTAATTATATTATTAAATAAATACCCAAATAATAATTTTTTTAGCAAAATGACATGTTTATCCAATTATCTTTATTTAAAATATTTTAAAATGCTTTAAATTTTTTTATTTTTAAAACAGACATAAAGTTCAATTTTACTAGAATATGTCCTTGATGTACTGTACTTACTAAATTAAAAGGGAAAAAATTTTCTGTACTGAACTTTTACTGATCAGAATGTATAAATTTAATAATAAATATTTATTACTTGAATTTGAGGAGTTTATTAACTTTGAAAGAACTATATGTCACTTTTCTGATAATACATTCCATTTGTCTATTTTAGCCAATTGTATTAAGTCAATAGAAAAATATCAATACTTTGTAAGACTTCATTGTGCACTTTATCTTTAGTTGAAAGGTAAAAATAGTAGTATTTACCTTTCGACTAAAGATAAAACGTTATTATTTGACAGAAATATATGGCACACCACAATTATTAAGAAAAAAAAAACTATTGATTAAAGTTTTTAGGTTCGTATCTTTTGTTACTGACATTCTTTCACATTTTTGTATATAATCAAAAATTTGATGTCGTCTTAATAAGAAAAAATTGCTTGCACTGATTTAAATATTTAAAAAATGGAATTAAAAGCCTCTAGAATCACCCATCCGATACGTAGTTAAGACCTTGAAGAACAGGTTATAATAAGAAACATTAACTGTTTTCTTAATCTGTATGCGATTCTGGAGTTTTAAAAGCGAAAGCAGCGACCCAGATTTCTTACTAAAACGAAAGTTTTCTATAAAGAAGCGTCTCGATTTTAGTACAAATCAATCTTTAAATTTTTAAAAGATTGCGGTTTTTGAGGAAATAGGTTTTGACCTCAGTTCAATCTAGAATTGTGTTTTTATCGTAAAATATCCGTCGCAAATAGGACGAGGTCTTGTGTATAAAGGAAATAGGCCAGCTGCTCTTTCTTTGTAACCCTGACATATTATACAATAGAAGTTACCCACAGATCCGTCCTGTTCCGTCTCTGATGTATTTCGTCGTTCACACGAGAAATAAAAAGAGAACAGATGTGTCGATAGATCCGCATTATATTTTATTATATTTATATATATATATATATATATATATATATATATATATATATTTTCGCAAACTGTCAAAAAATTACTACTGCTATAAAGTTTTTAATACAAAGAAAAACTTAGATGTTGTTTATCATATAGACGGTTTATTAATGTTTTGATAAATCACGCGAAAATTCTAGTATCAATTCTGTGTCTCGTTTAATTCCTATGACATCATAGAATAAACTTTGTAACCACTGCATTACATTAACTTTACACTTCTACGTAGACAGTAATACGTACTCTGTAATGTTTTACGAGATATTTCAATACGTAACCCAACCCATAGCCTGTATCGATGACGTCAGAAGAGGCGGTGTCGATAGCGAACACTACGCACGATAGAGCATGACATTACCAGGTTTGAAAAGTTGGTCCGCGAGTTATATACTACTTGGAGAGGTGAAGCCGTTATGCCGTCTGAAGTCGAACAGGTGGTTCCTGCTAATGAAAATAAGTCGGATCGAAAACTGCGCACGCGAAGCTGTTCCCCCTATGCAGCCATGGATATGGGTCAGTAAATAATTTAATCTGTAACATTGAGCAATTTTATTTTACGTCATGTAAAATTACCTTAAGTGTCCGGTGTGTTGTTAAGTAAAAGTCTAGCACTATTCGGATATACGTTTCTACAATAATGCCTTCTGTAGGTGAGTTAATGTTTGGCTTTCATCCAGGATATCAACTTATAAGACCATTAAAACTTGTTAGTTTTGGATTACGCAATGTAAGATTTATTATTAGTTTGTTTTCTTAGCAAAGAACCCCTAGGGTAATATCATAATTAATCATAATTCTAATTATGATGTTTCACCTACTTTTCGAATGTGTTATACGAAATACGTTAACTTAATGAAGTTTAGACGATAGCATTAATTAATGAATCCGAAACAAAATATCTAGTTGCATAATTTAATATAAAAAGTTAAAATATAAATCTTTTGTATATAAAAAATTTAAATAATTTTTAATACATAGCATATTTAGACAAGCAATGTATGCTTATTATATATATAGTAAGTTTGAACATAGATAAAATATATTACTGTATTTCCATGTTCTATAAAATAGAAGTGCAAGTGTATAGCGTTCAATTAGAATTGTTAAAATATATATGTATATTGTATATAATATTATTGCTCTGTTAGCATTCCGTGACAGGACAATCTATTGTTTCACTCAGCTGACAAACAAGGTTAATTAGAAGATTTAGATAATATGTAATTATGGGCTGTGTTCCTAGATAGAAAGGTCAGTAGCACCGAAGTACTACATCTACTGTTCTGTGTTCTTCCCATAACCTGTCCATCGGTTTTTTTTTCTCATTTTAATGTTTGTAATTTACTAATGTATCATATCCTGTCTGACTTCGGTAAATCATGTGCCACCCGTGAAATATTTAATAACAAAGTGAGTTACATAATAACTTAAAAATATTTGGAGATAATTTTATCACACAGAGTTTCGTCTGGTGTACAAAGGTATAGAATATTGCCTCTAGTTTTGTTATAAATTGTAATTTAAACTAGTGGAAAATAATAGGGTTATTTTGTCGGTTAAGGTCTGACTGAAAGCTAATTTATTAAAGTTTAAAGATTATTTTGCAACCTTCAACCTTAAGTTTATTGATATTAAGCTGTATTGTAATCCGTGGGAAGTTATCATTTAATCTTTATGCTTATTATTGACCCAAAAATATAATTTTCTTATTTGTATTAAGTGAAGCGTGATAGATATTTGCTAAACTATTAACGAATGATATAAATAATTCCAAGAGAGGTTCAAAACTTTGGTAAGTTTGAAAAAGTGAAGTTATGAAAAAAGTTCCGATACGCTTTAACATTTGCGTGTTTTTTCCCACCTTTTTCTTTTTTAGAAGCTGCTTTTGCGGAGGCGTGAAATGTAAAAGTCTCAAGTAATAGAATTTAAATAAACCAGTTTAAGATTTGTATTATTATTACTTTTTTGTACTTTTTTCGATGGAAACTCTAATTTCAGTTCTGTCGGCAGTGATACCGTCCATATCGATTTAAACTTATATGATACTGGATCAAATTCTAGTGTCGAAAAACTTCAACAAAATTGAGTAAAAATTATAAAATACTTTTCGGAATTAAAAAGTGAATTATAGGCATGATTCTAAATGATATTGTGATGAAAACTGATTTTTTTTAAAAGTCACGATGTTCGTAAGAAGTGGGGAAATAAACGAAAATCTCATCATGACAGATGTTTTCTAACAATAGCCAGTTTGACTGCAGATCTGGACACAAATTCTGTTAATGATACTTGTAACGAATTTAATATATTCAGTCTTATTTGACAATTAAAATCTGCGCAAAAGTGCAAACATATTTCAATAGATACCAAGTATTGTTTTAATAAACTCTTATAGTAATAAAGACTTAACAGCTAGTTTTTGGTTATAACTTTGTAATTATTTTATATATATTATTACTGTATATCAGATAACGTTGAATGATCGTTGATGACATTCAAAACTTAAAATACGATTACAATACTTGGAACTTAAGGTGACAAACTGTAGTTTCAAATTTTAAGAATATTTATTTCAGAAAAAAAAATGTCTGGTTTTTGCTTCAACGTATGAAAAATGTTCTTATTTCATGATTACCTATGCATGAATTTAATGAACTATTAAAAACTTTTTAAATCCTAATAATTCTAGCATTTTGATTTATGATTTCTGTTTAGTAACTTGGTACAAGATCAAGGAACTGGTTTCATTACACAGATGGTTTGTTAATTGACAATATAACCTTTGTAATTGAATTTATGAACTTATCTCCCTATTAATTCATATTAATCACATATATAATAATTTATAATTTAAAAAATATATTTAAATTTCTATATACACAAAACTTCTTTTGTAATTTTACAACTATTTCTGCAAAGTTGTTTAATTAATAAATAATATTTTGATCCAGTCAAGGCAGTGACTTCCTGCCAAGTAAAAAATTCACTGACTGACTATATATACAGGAATCAGCTACTCTGATTCCTGTATATATAGTCAGTCCTGTATATACTCGGGAGTCAATTTTTCTGCCCCCAAATGTCTAAAGTAATTCCGAATATCTCGTTCAAAAAGTAATTGTTTTCTTGTGAGCAAAATTTCAAGATTTTCTATTAAGCGGTTGCTAAGAATTTTGGAATAAAAACTAATTAACAGAATTTTAAAAATTGGGTTTAAAAACTTTTCTTCAAAAAAGTGATGTAAGTTACTGAAAAAGACCAAAAATTCTAGGCTTAAAAAATCCACAGAAACTGGTAACAGAAACGATCAATTAAGATATAAGCAATTGAAAAGTGCAAAAATTGCCAAAAAAGTTGTTTTCCCCCCTTCATCCGGCGTTGCAGACGCTTATAGAGAATAAACAACTGGATCTAGAAAGCTCAAATTTTAAACGTAATCCTTTCTCGTTATCAGTGAGGTGCTCACGAAATTTCCGGGTCGATAGGTCAAAGTTCACGGGAGTTTCCCCGTAGAGCTATTTCAGTTTTTGTGGTCGAATTTTATGCCTATAAGGATAAAAGTGCATCAAAAGAAATGAATTTTATTCAAAATATTACTCAGAATAACGAAAGCTCAAATTTATGCAAATTAAAACTTTTTATAACGATTTTTCGAAACAGCGTATCGGCGTAGCGGTCGGCGGCGCGTTATTCGGCGTAGCGCGTTGGTCAGCAACGTGTTCAGTCGGCGGTCGCCAGGGGCCAACTGAATTTTATGTATTGATGTAATAATACAATTATTAAACAAAAAAAAAAACAATTAATATCCAAACATAAACATCTGAGATGTAAACAAATTACGCCAAGTAAAAATTTATGACAATTTAGATGACAGTCAAAATTTTTCTTAACAGTTTTTCTTTGGTAAAAATAAGTTTGGCGCTTGGAATCAGTAGCGAGGTTGAGGCCGAAGTTTTAAACGCGAAAACGTGTACGTCGGACGTTCGGCGCCGCTTTCCTGTAAGCCTAGAAGATTTTACAATGGTGTTTGGAAAGCCAGTGGAATCATGCTCGACATTCCAAACGCCATTGTCAAACTTCTAGGCTTACAGGAAAGCGGCGCCGAACGTCCGACGTACACGTTTTCGCGTTTAAAACTTCGGCCTCAACCTCGCTATTGTTTTATACATTTTGCTTTCAAGCACCAAGCTTATCTTTACCAAAGAAATACGTCTAAGAAAAATTTTGACTATTGTCTAAATTTTCATAAGTTTTTACTTGGTGTAATTTTTTTTATATCTCAGATGTTTTTGTTTGGAAATATATTTTCATAAACTGCTGAAAATCGAATAATTATTAATTAGTAAAGTGTTTAGAATTAGAAGAAGTAATGATAGAATTACACATCAAAAATTTTGATACTAAGCTGATACAATAATTAGATAATTATTTAGATTTAGCTGCTTTTACATCAGATGCAGTTACAACATTTCATCATGTTTATGTTTAATGTCCTTTTCTTCTGTTATTTTATCCTTGGTTGCTCTTACTTGGACTTTTATCTTTGAAAAATATTCTTGAAAACAGAATAGTGATATAAAAGTGTTTCTCTTCTAAATTTGAGGTCATTCTTATAAGAAAGGATTATAGTATTAAACAAAAAAAAAATACTTGTATCTTAAAAAATTTATTGATATTTATATTCAGGTAATGATTATAATTTTAATTGTTCCTCTAGATCAGCATTTCTCAATCTTTTTTGGCCCATGGGCCAGTAAAATTTGTGAAAAAAATTTCACAAACTGGTAGTTTTCTAACAAAAAAACTTTTACTAGATATTAAAGAATTACTACAGAAGTAAATTGTAAAATTATTATTATCATTTACTTACAATAATATTTAAATGTAAATATAAGTAATTATTATAATTATTTTATATAAATAAACCTTTGACAAAAATCAAAGAAAACCATTATAAAATCACAAAAACATTGCATATAGAACACAATAGAAAAATCAGTCTTATGATTACTAAAAAATTAAATTAATAGTATTTACTAAAAGTCTAATTTTTATTGTTGTTTTTAATTATAATTATTAATAAATAACAAACCCTTGACAAAAATTACAACAAAAAACTGTAAAAAATGATTTAAAAAATCACAAATTTATTGCAAAAAAAATCAATCCTATGATTACTAAATATTATAAATTTAAAATTTTTGTTTATTTGGTATACATTGCTAATGAGAAAATTGCTGCTGCCCTTCTTCAATTAACTTTTCAATTGTGGGTTCTAAATTAGTCAAGCTGAGTCGGAGCGGTGAAATAATTGAAAGTCGATTTCTAAATTTATTTTTTATTACAGTCATAGTTAAAAATCCCGCTTTACATAAATATGTTGTTGCGAAGGGTACTAACATTTTCGTTGCTTTCTTGTATAGAGATGGATATTCATTTTTCATTTTCATCCAAAATTTATTTATAGACATTGTTGAAAACCTAGCTTTTAACATAATATCTGAACTAATCTCAAGGATGGACTCATATTCTCTGTTACTTAAATCTAATTTTTACTACTGTCATATATTATGAAAGGGTTTATCCACAAATTTCTTTCACGTGTAGTTTTTTCAGATGGGAAATATTTTTCGAAACTATTGCTTAAAGATTGTAAGTGTTGCTCAATGATTATATTTAATTTTGATAAGTTTATATCTTGCTGTGAAGTAACAAACTCAGAATAATTATTAAATTTATCAATATTATTATTTTTTACCTTATACAACCAAAAGTTAATTTTTTTCTTAAATCCATCTATTTTATTAAATAAATGAAATGCATTTATTGCAGTTCCTCGTAAACTTAAGTTTAAATTGTTAATGCATGAAAATATATCACTTAAATATGCTAGTTTTGCAATCCATTTTACATTAGACAAGTGAATTCTTAAAGGACTTTTTCTACTAAAAATATTTCTACTTCTGTCCTTAATTCAAAAAGCCTGGTTAAGATCTTACCTCGGGAGAGCCATCTAAGTCTGCATACAGTAATAATTGTTCATATTCTGCACCAACCTCCCTACAAAATATTGCAAATAATCTACTATTTAAACTGCTATTTTTTATAAAATTAATAATTTTTATAGATTCTACTAAAACCTCATTAAATTCTGTGGATAAACTTTTTGCTGCTAAATGTTGTCTATGGGTTCATCTGTGGATAATCAGTAAATCAGAATTAGCTACTTGCTGAATTCTTTTAGTAACACCACAATGTCTGCCAACCATACTAGCTGTCCCATCGGTACATACACCTAAGCAGTTTTACCATTCTTAAGAGTGTTTAATAAAATAAGAATTAAGTGCATTAAAAATCTCATCACTTGTTGTGTATGAATTCAATTCTACACAACATGAGAATTCTTTTATTTCTTCCAAAATTAAATCAATATATCTGATGTAGAAAATTAATATAGCCTTTTGAGAAATATCGCATGATCCATCAATTTGTATCACAAAAAAAAATTATTCCTTTATCTTGTGTAGTAACTGATGTTCTACATTCTCTGATAATTTTTCAATTCTTCTTCTTATACTATCATTAGATAAGGGAATAGATTTAATTTTATCAGCAGCTGAGGATCCAAACATCTCTGAACAAATGTCTATTAAAACTGGTTTTATCAAATTTTCCCCAGTGGTAAATGATTTTTTGGCTTTAGCAATTCGAAGTGCAACTAGATATGAGCATTATATTAATGACTTATTCTGAACAAAGTTTTGTTTAATTATCTTTGTCTGTAATACTAATTCTTATTTTTTTTATGCTCAAAATATTCATACAGTTTATTTTCTAACTTGGAATGTTTAGACTTCAAATGTAACATTTTCGATGGTTTCGTAGCATCATTTACTAAAACTTCATGGCAAATGATACACATTGGACGTACATCTGTAGATTTGGGCCAAAGAATAAAACTATATTTTAAATATTCATTGTTGTAGTGCCTGATAAAATGTTTTTTCTTTTTTTCTGGTGGACACCTAAGTTCTGTTTCACTGTCATTTTTCTGAGACTTTGAACTGGTATTCTAAAAATGAGAGAGAGTGCCTTGTTTATGGTTCATGATATTAAGGGCTAAAAAATTTTTTTTATTAGTGCCTATAAAAGTATTAAAAATTATGAATAAACTTACTTTTATATTTGCCAAATCCAGTTAAATATATTGTAACAAATGTCTACATGTCAGTAATGGTGGGATGTCAGTAACAAATTTCATCACACCATTGCAAGATATAAACAAGTGACATATGTACTTTCCTGCATCAGAAGAATTTGTCTTCAGTGCCATGCTAAACATAAATTACATAAATTTAAAATTTGTATAAAATATCTTTTTTCATAATTTAATGAATGAAAATTTTATTATCATCATTATTTTTTTGAATAAGAAACATTGCTCTATATAAGTAATTCAGTTTAATTATTAATTGTATAGGTTTTTCTTTAATCAAACACAAATATAATTTATATATAGAGTAAACTTTGTTTTAAATAAAAATTTAAACCAATTTTAGTGTGCATAAATTATAAATGATTTATATATACAATACATTTTATAATGACATGACCACATAAGTTTTTATAAATAAAAGGTCAAGCTCAAATGATGAACTTTTTAATTACAATATTCAATCATTAATTAAATATAATTACTCATTAAAAAACAAACAATAAAAGTAGGGCTTAAAATAAAAGAACCCATATTATATCAGAACTGCTTGCATGGTTAACTTGTTATGCTTTTATCTACTATTACAACTTATACAAATTATTCCAATGATTAAAGCAGCCATCCAGGTGACATTTTTATTTTGGAACTTACAGATAATCGTATGCATAACATGGACTGAAGAAAACCTTTAAATGAATTTGAAAAAGGCCAGATTTTATAATCTAGCCTTCAAAATATTATGGAAAATCAATGAGATTAATTGCTAAAATATTATGTCACTCTCATAGTATAATCGTACTTTCCTTTAATTGAGTAATGACTGTAGAAAAAGTATCAATACATCACCAAGTCAAAGAGAGACGTTTTCTGATACACAGAAAATGTTTTTGAAAAGGCTAAGGAATAGAAGGTCTTTTGGACAAGTAGTGAAAGATCCACTTAACTTAACATCTCTAAATCTATCTTGTTCAGAGATGCCAAAAGTGGAAGTGTAATGTATACAAAGTAAAAATTATAGCCACAAATGACAAAAAATCATAAGGAAAATTGACTTAACTGGGCAAGATATCACATATCCTGAAAAAAAAAAAAGAATATGAAATAATGATATTTACTGATGAAAATATTGTAATGTAGACAGTTTGGACAGACAGTGTTATTACTGGCCTGATCTCAACAAAAATTCAAAGTTATTTTTGAAAAGTCAGCAAGAGGGAAGATTTGTTTAGTTTGGCTGGCTACAGATATCATGGTAAAACAGATGTTGTTTTCATATTACAAAAAATAAAAGCTGAAGATTACCAAACACTTCTAGAGAACAATTTCTTGTTTTAAGCATATTGAATTGGCATTTTATCTTAGATTCCAAATGAAAATAATGCACCAGTTCATACAACAAATACATTAGTTCTTGGGAATGGTGTTTGGATAACAGGGTGCACATGATAGAATGGCCAACTGTCTCACCTAGTCTAAATCCACTGAAGAACATATGGAGCATCTTGCAAGGCAGTATATGAAAATGGTAAACAATATAATAATATATTTGAATTGAAAGCTGCAATAATTTCTAAATGTGAAGACATTGATCCACAACTGTTTTTAGAGGCCATGTTGCACTTTTGCTTTGATAACAAATCTGGAGATATATCAGCTACTAAGTCTAGTGATCATATGAATCTGAAATACCATATTTCAGAGAAAACAGATTTACTTTTAATTAGTTGCTATATATAGCATGATTCAAAATTCAGGATACATACTTTTAGGGAAGGCAGAGAACAAAAACAAATCATATTTACATAGGATGGCATTTTCCAATCATACATTCCTATGTGCCAGAGGGCCTTATAAAGATTTTTTTTTCATCATTTATTGTCTTGTCATTACTGCATCTTAATGTATCCTTTAGTACAGCGGTCTGTAACCTTTCTGACCTTACAGACCACTAAACTCACGATTTTGAATCCCGCGGACCGCTATCATGAATTTTTTTAAACGGTATAAAATCTGTATAATAATGATCATAAAAGTTCAATTTTACTACATTAATATGAAACTTGTGTGTATAATTATAACAAATTAATGCAAGCCTAAAGTTCATACAACCAAGCAACCGCTCCTCTAGTACATTAGGATGGCTTTTCCAATCATAAATTCCTATGTGAGTATGGTTTGTTTTTACGTTCTCTGCCTTCCCTAAAAGTTTATTCACCAAGTTTTGAAATCGCACTTGATAATAATTAAAATGTTATTTTCCAAGGCTTAAGAGTTCATTTGTTGTTTCACTGATTTATAGCAAAGTTACAATAGTCTTTCTAGAAATAAATGGGTGGTTTATCATTATGAAACATAGTGTATATTTATTTATATTTTTGATTTCTAGAATATAAGGAAGAGGAACAAGAAAATATGGCTTCTGAGAAGGATGGTATTGCATGGTTGTATGAAGTCCTGCAAGAAGTGCAGCTGGAACAGTTTTTCATTAAAATTAGAGATGAGCTTCAGATTTCCAGAATGAGCCATTTTGATTATGTTGAGCCAGCTGATTTGGAAGTCATTGGAATGGGTAAACCTGCTGCAAGAAGACTTCTTGATGCAGTGAAAAAACGGAGAGCTAATTTATGGAGAAAGAATTTATTAAATAAAGTAAAGTCTTAATGATAACTTTATTAAAAATAAAACAACTTGGTAAATTTAATTTTGAATATTGCATTCTTTAAATAGATTCTTCCTGCTTCTGGAAAATCAGAAAAATCTACATTGAAAACACCAACATCACCTACGTCATCAGTTCCTGTAACTTCTGGTGGTCTCACATGTCTCATAAATGAAAAGGACATATCCCTAGCTAATAAACTTGGTGATGGTTCATTTGGTGTTGTTATGAAAGGAGAATGGACAACCCCAGCAGGTCATTCTGTGAGTACTTTTATGAGATGTAGTTAAAATTTTTTATTTTAATAGAATAAAGCTTTTTCATGTTTAATATGATAGATCAAAGTTTTCCAAACTTTTTCTTGCATTGATCCCATATAGAAAATATTTTCTTCAATCAATCCTCTTAAAATTTTTGTTATTCTCCAAGATTTTACTTAATATATCAAGTAAAATCAAAAAGTTTTCATGATAGATAATTTTTAAATAACAATAACAACAGAAATTCTTGAAAAAGTACAAGTATTTGATTTTTCTGTCGACCCCAATTGATCCTTTGAGTTTCATTGACCCCTGGGAATCCTTGTGATATTTTGATTAACAAATTTTTATGTATCTAGTTCAATAGGCTATATCCTTTCCAAATTCTTTGATAATTTATGCTTCCAATTTACTTATTAATGATTCAAAGCATAAGCTTGAAGGAGAATATTAATGGGAAGTCCCATTTTAAGTTTACTCTATGAATGAGTAGTATGTCAGATGTAAGCATTAGTTGTCATAGAATTTGGCAAAAATATGATAAAAATTATGTTTCAGTTTAAATATTACTTCTAATAGTTCAAATAATTTAGTTGTCATTCATATAGTATAAATGTAAATGAATAATACAAATATTTGTAAAATTAAAAAATTGTTAAATGTTACCTAATAAAGATATTAAAATATTTTAAGATGAAAAATCAAAATAATTCTCTGTAGAAAGAACTTTGATAAATTATGTTGCAGTTTATCATATAATGTTTTCTGCTTAATAAAATATATATCATCATCATTTATAAGATTTTAAATTATGAATATTTTGAATATTCAACAGTAATTATTAGTTCAGTTTAATAAAACATTAATAGAATTTTTTTAAAGAGAAAGTTCTTTAAAGTAATTTTGAAAAAAATTTAAATATTCATTAACTTTTGTATCAATACTTAAATTAAGACACTTGAGGGCTTTTTGCAGTGTAATGAACTTTTATAAGAAATTTGAGGATATGTAAGAAATTACAGTTTTGGAATTGGGTAGAAATCCTTTTTTATTATTTCTTTTTCTTAATATAAGTTCAATTAATAATTTATGTAGTAATAGTGATCAAATCAATAAAATTTTGGCTTCTTATTGTGAAATTAAATCTTACACACTTAATGTGTATTGTATAATTTTATTTTGACTTCGGTGTCATTATTTTGTAATATTTTTATCTTTGAAGGTAAATAAAGTTAACTTTATTTCAGCATAAGTTCATCTTGCTTCAAAAACATAAGATTTGTTCATATTGTAAATGAGATAATGTAAATTATAATTGAATTGGACTGGATATACTTTGTTTTTTGTTAAATTTTCAAATTATTTTAATGATTAAAGCATAATTAAAACTGAATACTGTGTTTTGATTAGCTATTTATGAAGTATGATTTAATTAATTTGCTACTATTGAACTGTAACTAATACTTAATGCAAAAAATAATGATTCTTTGTCAGGTTAACAAAGAACAAAAATTTTAAAACTTAAAAAATGTTTTTAAAACTATTCTATAGTTATATTACAATGCAAAATGTATGCCATTATGCCTTGCATACTTGTGGTATGCTATCATTTTCTACATCTGAATATTAGATATTAGTTGTGATTAGAAAAATGCCTCAATAAAATGCTGAAGGAAAGTAGTATAGAATACAAACCAGCAAAAATAAATTATTTTTGATTATTCTGGATTCACATTTATCATTAGTATTAAACATTTTTTCTAATTGTTAAAAATTAAGAAATATATGAAAGTTGGCACTAATAATAATGGGGGGGACAAAAACTGTTGCCAAAAATATTTATTATGAAATGTTTTCAACCTTACTTTAATATACCTGTTCAATGTGCAAGCTAATCAAGTGTAGAATAACTAAATAAAATATTCACAAAACAGGAAAAAAAACAATAGAAAAGATTATTTTAAATTCACAAAATAAAGATTTCTATCATTTTAATTCAATTAAAAAAAAGTTAAAAGTAAAATAAAATTCTTTTTTATTTTAAGCATAAAATAATGTAATAATGATAAAAATAAAATAGGAGTGCTAAAAACATCTGCTATGACAAGAAAAAACTGTAAATAGTAAAAAATATATAAATAAATTAAAATTTTTAAAAATTTATATACATATGTAAAACCTAGTATATTAAGTAATGAATTGAATGAATCTAGTAAGCAGGTACAGTACAATCACAATCTATGGTGCAATATCATGCTCATTAATATGTGTTTGTTTAAAATATACATTGTATGTATATTTGTCCTAGAAATGTAAGAAGAAAATAATTGCGTAAGTAAAGAATTAATTCTGATTTGTCCCAAAGAATTATGACATTAGCATCCAAGACTCCCGTCAATAAAGTGAGAAGATGTCTTGTAATAAATAATTTCGGTAATCTTATCAAACAGCATTTTATTGCTTTCAGATTGTTAAAAAAAAATTGTTTAGTTTTCTTATGCAAATTGTAGTATCAGTTATTGAGAATACAGATTCTTTTGGTACATTATGTCTAAAACTAAATTAGTCTGCTTGTTAGCTCTCAATTCTTTCTATATAATACAATATTAGTATCACCGGGGCAGATAACACGAAAGGCAGATTTAGTAGCAGAATAAAATTATCTTTAATCATCTGAATGAAATCAATAGCCATTTAATGAGTTTTCTTATTAATGTGTAAACATAGCAATTTTTTAAAATCATGAATTTTTAAGAAAAGAAAAATAATTAAAGTAGCAAATGTGTGTGGATGATATTTTTAGATAATTTATATAAAAGTCCAGTTGATTCAATATATTCATTTTCACTTACATCCCTAATAATATGAAATTTATTGATAAATGATAGACTAACATTTAACTTAATATCAGTAAAGATAAATAAAGCCACATTAAACTGCCTTATAAGATTGGGCTATTTGCTAATGATTTTATATAGCAGTTAGCATGACTTTATATTTATGTATTGGGTTTTGAGAGATATTTATATATGTAAAGATAAACATTTATTGAGAAACAAAAGGATAGATTTGATTATGAAGTCAAACCTCTGATCAAAAGCCATTGACTGGAACATAAAAAATAGTCGTGTGGACTAAAACTTGCACATATCCCATAAATTGAAGGAAAACTAAATCTATTACTATTAACATTATAGAAAATTTCAAAAAATTTTTGTGCAAAAGTCCTTTAACTTACAAATAATGCCTAAAAACATGCATAGATTGGATTGATTTTTATTGTAGGCTATGACTTATGTAAAATTAGGAACAGTAATAATTTTAAAATTTCTTCAAATCCTACATAAATACCTAAAACATAGTTAGTTTTGGAGTTGAAATTTTTAAATCACCACCACTGGCAGAGAACATTGTTCCTTTTTTTTTTTTTTTTAATTTTTTTTACATATTTTAACATGGGTCAGGTATCACCGGGTTAGTTGTGATTAGAAAAATGCCTCAATAAAATGCTGAAGGAAAGTAGTATAGAATACAAACCAACAAAAATAAATTATTTTTGATTATTCTGGATTCACATTTATCATTAGTATTAAACATTTTTTCTAATTGTTAAAAATTAAGAAATATATGAAAGTTGGCACTAATAATAATGGGGGGGACAAAACATTTGAAAACCAGCAATTGGGAATAAAACAAGACTATATTGTGTCACAAAAAGGAAACTAGCCATTTGCCTCAAATAGCATAAATATATCATTGAAAAAGGACATTTTTACACTGTATTGTCCAGGATAGTACAACTAGAAGACACTATAGCCAAATGGAGCGAGGCTAATATATTCAGGCCACTAATTACATTTCCTACATGGGCAATCAATGAGGAAAAAACTGAAATTTATAAAAGCAAATTAACTGATGGTTGCATTAATGCCAGGGATACAGAAGGACTATCTTTAGCATGTTGCATTCACCCTTCTATATAAAATATATTTTTTATTTAGTTTTATGTTATTTGCTGTCAGGATTATTATTTATTTAGTTTGTTTGTTACTTATTTATCTCATTTTGTGTTTTGTGTTTTAAATTTATATGTTTAAATTATACGAGTTTGAATGTTCTGTTGTGAAATGTTCCATTTTTATAAAAAAAAACATTTGAATATAGTGTTACAGCTGATGATGACCTATAGAAATTAATGTTAAAAATGTTTGTGTTGATATAAATAACTATTTTGATAAAATTTATAACTTATTAAATAACATATTTATCATTTATTACTTAATTTTATTTATTAAATATATCACTTCCATGTTAGAAGTTTTACTTCCTTTTCTTATTAATTTGTTTTAAAAATAAATGAGTATTTTACTTGCGTTTATATTTTTTAAAATTTTTGTTGTACATAATTGCAAAATATCTATTGTTAATATACAAATATTTCATTTATAAACATATTATTAACAATGTATTAAAATAATTTTATAGTTATTATCTTATCTTAATAAAAAATGGCATATTCAGAATAATTTCCATTTTATATATGACTTGAAATATCTAATATAAATTCTTAATTTATAGATGCATGTGGCAGTTAAAGTGCTTAAACAGGATGCTGTTTCTCAGCCAGGAACATTTGAAGATTTTATTAAAGAAGTTAATGCCATGCATTCACTTGATCATCCTAATTTAATTAGATTATATGGAGTTGTACTTTCATCACCAATGATGATGGTAAATTTTTAAACCAGTCATAACTTAACACTTCCTTAATTTGCTCTATAGTGTTATAAAATATTAATGGATATTGCAATTTATTAGATTATTCACATTGGATATAGAAAAATATGGCATGAACAAAACTTTATATTTTCAAATAAAATTTTAAAATAACTTTATATTTTTATTTGAAAATTTTGTACAATATATTTACTACATTAGACGAAATATAAAATATATTTTCTATAATTAATGTTTATAAATTTAAAATACAATTAAAAATAATTAATAGTTATCTATTGCAATGGTGGGCAACCCCCGGCCTGCGGGCCAGCTACGGCCCGCGAGATCTTTAGAATAAATTATAAATAAATATTTTTCGATGTAATTCATCTAGTTTAAATTGATTATTATTCTCTGAAGTGTTGCGGCAGCAATGACAGGAAAAAATAAGGGAGTCATTTCTCATTTAAACAAAAATGGGAGAACAGAATTTTTCTAAATTATTTATATCTCATTGCATCATCCATCAAGAAAATCTATGTGCAAAAGCTATGCAATTATAAAATGTAATGTCTGTTGTATCCAACTACATAAACACAATAAAAAAACCATCGAGAATTGCTAATTGATCTTGAATGTGAATATACAGATTTTCAACATTATTGCCCAGTCCATTGGCTCTTGAGAGCAACCGTATTAAGCAAATTTTATAATTTGAAACATTAAATGATGAGAAATGGTTGTCAGACCTGGCATTCTTTGTTGATATTACAGGATACCTGAATTTTTTAAATGAAGCCTTACAAAAGTACAAAGATGTGACACAATTATATGGACATATTAAAGCTTTTAGAAGTAAACTCCATTTGTGGCAATCCCATATAGAGAAATATAATCTTTTTCATTTTCCACCATTATCTAATTATCGTGACAAATATAATCTTTAATTTTTCGTTAAAAAAATCAAAGATCTTTATTCAGAATTTGATTGACGTTTTCAAGATTTCGACAAGAAAAATATTTATTTTCAATTATTTAACTCTCTCATTTCCATCACTGAAATCGAAACTGTTCCAGAAAAATTTCAAATGGAATTATTGGATCTGAAAGAGAGGGTAGGTTTATAAGAAAATTTTAATTTTACACCTGTCCACGAGTTTTATAAAAATCTGTCGGCTGAAGAATTTCCAAATTTATTTGATAATGCAAAATATATTTACTCTTTATTTGGCTCAACATATTGATGTGAACAGCTGTTCTCCAAGATGAAGTACTTTGAAATCGAAGTACAGAACCAAAATAACCAATGCATTTGGAAAACAACTTGCGTTTAAGCACCACACAAATTGAACCAGATATTGAAATGCTAACAAAATCTTTGTAGCACCAGATGTCACATTAAATAAATACTTTTTTCACTTATACACATATATTTATTGTTTTATGATTAATAGTTATTTTTCCAATTCTTTGTAATTTTTCGAAAACAATAAGAGAAATAAATGTAGTAATTAATTTTTTTTTTTCATATTTGCAGACTAAAAAATTACAGGTTACAAGAAGGTGTTAATTAACTACTACAGCCCGCGGAAAAAACGTAAAATTTATTCTGGCCCATGTTTAAAAAAGATTGCCCACCCTTGATCTATTGAAATCATGTTTACTATGTTAATCTTTCAAGTGCCTGTTTTTTGATTTTATATTTATTTGAAATGGGATTGCTTACATCAAAAACAGATTTTACAATTCAAAAATCTTTGTTACTTTTGGTTAATATTGACAACTTTAGTCAACCTACTAATTTTAAACATCTTACTAAAGATATTTATATTATTAATGGATTAATATTGATACTGTTCAAAAGAATGTTATTTTTAATCAATAAATTCAGGAAATATATCTCTTGATTGAATTTTAGAAAATAATCATTAAGATATGATATCAAAGTTTGATTTCAAATGTTTTAAATTTAATTTTTCAGAATCCATACTGACATTTATATCTGTTAGTTTCTTGTAGACTTATTTGATATAGTCTACATAAAATTCCATTCATAATACAGTAGAGTGTCGTTTATCCGAATCGATTGGGGACTGGGATTGTTCGAATAACTGATTTTTCGGATAACCAATTATGTACGAAAAAATATATTAACCTAGCCGATGTTGAAATTTTTCTCCATTGCATGTGGCTTCATGTTGAATTTTTGTCGATTTTAAGCCTAACAAAAACTTTTATAATAATAATTGAGGCTATTGTATTGTTAAAACTTATTTCTTTATTTTGTACAAACAAAATAAATATATTGAAAAATATAAAAACAAAAAAAAATTATACTTTAGAAGTTAATCTAGTATCAAAAACCTTTGATTCAGCATGACACAGTCCGACTGGAAAGCTTTCGGTTGACCGGCTTTCAGATAAACGACGCTTTACTGTATTTATATCAATTAATTGTTCATAAATTAAAGTAAAAAATTACTACAGACTTATATTCAGAGACTTCATCCTAACTATAAGTCTTGATCTTGAATCAATAACCAAGGAATTCAATGTTGTATCCATATTCAAACTTCTTTTTATATTTTTCATTTTCTTGGCAGTATTCTAAACCACTAAACAGAGTGATTCTATATAGTGCCCCCTCTCAGATGTTATCTTTTAATTAAAGTAGCTCTTCTTTTATAAGTAAATGTATAATTAAGATGTGGTTTTTTTAATTTTTTAAAAATTGCAAATTTTGTTTTACTTGAAGAGGGGTTTTACTTGTTTATAGTAAATTGTATGTTTTAAATTTAAAATTTTATAGTTCAGTAATAAATAAAAATTGTTTTTATTGTTTAGATCACTGAATTAGCACCTTTAGGTTCTCTAAGAGATAGATTAAGAAAAGAATGTCATCATACTCCTCTCTCACAATTGGTGGAATATGCTGTACAAATAGCAAATGGAATGGCTTATTTAGAATCCAAACGATTTATTCATAGAGATTTAGCAGCTAGAAATGTATTACTTGCCACTTCTCAGAAGGTAGTTTTATACATAAGAAAATCACAGGATGAGATTTTCAATTTTTTTAATAATTTTCATTTGAATATTTTAGGTTAAAATAGGAGACTTTGGTTTAATGAGAGCTCTACCAAGTCAAGAAGATTGCTATATTATGACAGAGCATAAGAAGGTTCCTTTTCCTTGGTAAAACTTTAAATGCTTTCATGTGTATATTTAATTTTATAATTGTATTAATTTGTTTATGAAAATTTGTGTTTAATTGGTGGTATAAAAATAAATAAATAAGATATATTTATATTAAATATAACATATTTAATATTTAAATATGCTATATTAAATATATCTTACTAAAGTTAAAAAATTTTGGATATGATCCAATAGGATTACTTTAAATATTAAATAATATTTATTACTTTCAATTAACATTAATGAAGATAATAAGGAAATAAAATAGTCAAGGTCTAAAATATTTCAAAGATAAAATATTGTAATAACACATTTAATACATATTAAGCTTAATAAACTTTCATGTAACTTAATGGTAAATAAAATTACTTACAAAATTTTAAATTAAAATAATTCAAATTATTAAATTTATCATGAAATGGTGACTTAACCATTTCTACCTCTAGCCAAAGTGCTTTGTATCTGATTATTAATCAGCCTTAATATAGTCGAATAAGTAATTTGGCAGATTGTTTGGTACTAATAATTCAAAGTTATACTACTAATTAAAACTACATGATTTGTCAAATTACCAGGCTGTAATAAGGCTAAGTTAATAGTTAGATACAAAGTAATTTGTATAGAAGTAGCAGTTAGGTTGCCATTTCATGTTAATTTTAATAATTATAATTAATAAATTTTAAAGTGTAATACTTAAAATACTATAAATTAAGTTGTGCTAATAGTAAACTGAAAGGGTATTTTTTTATCAAATATTTTCATTTAGGTAATATATATTAATACTTTATAGGTGTGCACCAGAAAGCCTTAAATCTCGCCATTTTTCTCATGCAAGTGATACGTGGATGTTTGGAGTAACATTATGGGAGATGTTTACTTTTGGTGAAGAACCTTGGGTTGGTTACAATGGTGCTCAGGTTTGTTGAACAAAATTTGATTTTTAACAAAATATTAATTTCCAATTGATAATAGTAGTATTTAAATATATTTATAAATATTTTCATTGATAATATAATTTAATATATCAATATGATGATTTAACTTAGGAGCTTTTTCAGTCAACATTGATATTAAATAAACTTAAAAAAAAAGTTATTTTTAAATACATGTTTCTCTGTTGATACAAGATATACTTGTGCTATTTGATACTTGCTAGTATTAATTGCATTATATTGTTTATACAGTATATCATATTAATTACATTAATAAATATTTTAAATAATAACTTTTTAAAAACAAAAAGAACTGTACAGGTACTCCTCACTTTACAACCTATCTGCTTAACAACCACTCGCACTTATGACTAATCGAGTTTCAACCTGCAATTCAGGGAATCCCCTTTCTCAGCTTGAGTGTTGATCAGTGGTGAATGGTGACATGCGCACTAAGCATACTATAATAGGCTTGCATGTACTATAATTGTATTATAGTACTATAATAGGCTAATAGCGTACTATAATAGTCTAAAGCAGAACAGGGCTATGTACTAAATTTGGTACCTAATATACTTAAAAATTGGTACTATAATAGTCTTTTTATGAATAAATTTGAAGTTTGTTGCATAATTTGTATAATTTTACAACGATCCTATATTTCCGGCACAAGCTCCTCGCTTATCGACCAATTCACTTAATGACATAGTCATCGGAATGAAACTCAGTCATAAAGTGAAGAGTACTTGTATTCAAAATTCACTAAACATTACATTTTCGTCATCAAATTGTGTATTTCTTGGTACCATCATTTTTCATTTACTATGACCAGTTTCAATAAAATAAAACTACAGCAAGTAGTTTGGTTATTTGAAAAAGCAGTTTCATTTTTATTATTTTTATTTTATTACATTATTATTTTTTACTTTTAACAAATTTAGTAAATTATTTATTTGTTAACTTATATTAAATATTATTAAACTAGCTGTTCTAAATTTATAAGATTAGTACATAGAGAAAAAATTTAATGAAAATAGTAAAATTTTTTATTTAAAGTAAATATTATGTTTGAAAATAAATTAAATTATCAAACTGATCTTAATATTAGTGAATTAGTAATACTTTATTATAACTTATAGTGAAATTTCTACAGTGATTCCAAATTTTTAAATAGTTATTAATTTGATATATAAAACAAAACAAAAACAACTATTAATTTAAATATCAAAATATTATGTCAGTGAACATGGTTGAAGAGATTTGTATGTTGCCTGAAGGATATAGATTTAAATTCATAGTAAATCCTTGAACATTTTTCATGGGCAGTTTGAATATATCAAACCCCATCCATCACTATATAACTACTACATTGCACATTTGGCAAAACAAAACAGTTTTGCATGGAGTCACTGCCATATCTCTCAATTATTATTTTATAGTATTTAAATGCATAATTATTTAATTTTCTTTTTAAAGATTCTCAAAATAATTTCTTTATTTCAGATTTTACAAAAAATTGATCAGGATGGAGAACGTCTTGCACCACCTGATGTTTGTCCTCCTGATATATATCAACTAATGCTTCAGTGTTGGGCACACAAGCCTTCAGATAGACCAACATTTTTGGCCTTAAAAGATTTCTTATGTGAGGTATTGTAATTAATAAATAATTGCTAATAATTTGAATTAATTGTTACATTAAAAAAAAATTAAATTTAAAGAATTTTGTTTTTCAAATGCATTTCTGAAGGAATTATGTTTTTCTAAACATTTTTATGAATAAATGTTATTTAAATTCATGCAGTCTCATCCACAAGTATTAAAAGCTGTACAGAGATTTGAAGAAGCAGATAAACTTATCATTGAAATTGGGGATGTTTTAGAGGTTATTGATGGAAAGTAAGTATAAGTTTGTTGAAATTTGTTTAAAAATAAAATTGATAGATGAATTGAATTTGAATTTTTATTTATTAGGTCTGATCATTATTGGTGGAAAGGACAAAATCAAAGAACATTCAAAATTGGCCTTTTTCCTCGTTGTGTCACAGATTTGCAAAGAAGAATTAAAGGAGATGATATAAGTAAACCTTTAAGAAATAGTTTTATTCATACTGGTCATGGTGATGTTGGTGGAAAGTCGTGGGGTAATCCTGCATATATTGATGAGTATGATATTTTTAAATCAGTAATAATGTATTTATTGTTTAGATTTGTCTGTTTGAAAAAGTAAGTTTTTAATATCTGTAATAGAATGTATCTGCAAAATCCAATGGATCCTCCAGATATATTAGGACTTCCAGATGAAGTACAGAATGTGCCAAAATTAGCTGATAGAAATAAAAGTAAGAAATGTGAAATTATTAATTTCATATTAATTTGAGTGAAATTATTAAATTTAAAAACTTTTTATAGGATTATCTATTGAAGTTACACCAAAAAAAAACTCCTGCAAACAATTTGCTTATAACAAATTTGAAAATGATTCTAGTGATGATATTATTCTTCATAGAAGAAAATCTTCAAAAGATAGTCGTTCCTATAAAACAAAACAAAGTGGAAGTAATAGTAAAGATGTTTCTGAAGGAATTCTAATTGATTTTAGTGATGAAATTTCAGTTAAAACTTCTCCATTATTAAATCATGTATCTCTCACACAAAATACAGGCTCTCTTTTAGATCTGTCTTCAAATGGTTTAACAGTTTCTAATAATGTGTTTAGGTCATCTTCAAGTTCTTTTGACTCATTTACTTCAGAATGTTCATCTCCAAATCCCTCACAAAATTTCATGGGTGATCGCTATTATAATGTACCCCCAATTTCATCACAAGTATCAACTGACAGGTATTATTCTGTGGTTCCTCCTAGTGAAGCAGAATCTCATGTGAATAACAGTGAACATTTTTATTCTAATGTGACAGAAACATCTTGTATTTCTACACCTTTCAATGGTGGATTATTAAAACAGAATGCAGCAAAAATGAAAAGTTGTCCTATGTTAAATACTCAGGTTGTGAGTGTTGATATCAATGGTATCGATTCAACTCTACAAATTCATTCAAACAATTCATCTGACTTTCTAAAACGGCGAGAAGAAGCTTTTGATTGGCTTAACACTCAGATACCAGAATTGACAAATCATCCAGATCCTAATACTAGCAGTAATAGATCTCAACTGATAGCAGAATTAGAAAAAAAATTAGGTCGGATAGAAATGGCAGCTAACAGCTCTGCCGCAGGAAGTGCAAGAGACAAGGCTGCAAAACACATAATTCTTGATCAAAATCATTTTGATAAAGAAATTGATTATTCACGTGTCAATTCACCAACACCCCAAGCTGGATGCATTGGATGCTTTCCTTGTGACATAAACAAATCTGGTTCTGTAAATGAAATGCCTCCACTTCCTTCAGTGCCACCAAATACTGCACAAGTGAAACCATTTTTAGTGAATCCACCACCTAGTAACAAACGATCTTTACGAAATCAAAGAAATCAATCTCTGACCAGTAGACCAACAGTGTCACCAGTTGTCAGTGTACATTTATCCAAGACAAGAGGGACAGTTTCTTTTGTGAATAGGGTCACTTCTCCAGATCATAGTTTATTAGAAAGAATTCAACAGCAAGTCTCAGGTGTCACAATTGAGGAATGCTATAATGCTTTTCATAGGAATAATGGTGATGTCCATTCAACAATCAGAGACTTACAAATTAACCAACTAACAAAGTTAGGAATTGCCTCAAGACAACTATGTGAGAAAGTCTTACAAACTTCAAACTGGAATCTTGAAACCGCTGCTTCTGCCTTACTAGATGAACTGTCAGGTACAGCTAGATAAACTGATATATTTAATTCAAGATCAGATATTTTTAATGTGTTTGATGTCATTTCATCAGATTTGTAATTATTACTTCTATTTATTATTTTTCACATCTCATAATTAGTTATTTAATATTCAGAAACTTGTATTTTGTTTAAAACAAGGTTAAATTATTTGTCACATACAAAACAGGAATGAAATTATGAATTAATTTATATCATTCAATCATGCTAAATTTGACATATAAAACCTAAAAATTAAAGTTTAATTCATGATTTAAATTCAGTTTTTAAGATGTAGGTTTTTTAATATTTTTTGAGTAGCATCAAACATATTAAAAAATTTATATTGTAATACATAAAAACACTATCATTTAAATATTGCACAGTATTTGTCTATAATAGAGCACAATCTTTAAATAATATTTTATAATAGCTTTTTAATATCACAAAAAAAAACTAATCCAAGATAAATGAATGGTATAAAAATCAATAGTTTTGCAAATACTTTTTATAAAAATTTATTTCAATCTTATTGAAGGTTCTTTAATAATGAAGAAATATTTTGAAATTCATCAATTTTCAAAAATTAATTAGTGTGATAAAATGTAAAAGATAATTATCAAATGTTATTTATTTTTCTTCTGTTGTGTGTTTTGATCTTTAAATGTGAATTTATTGCCATAGATCTGAGCACAATTTCTAGTCATTACCTCAAAGTGTTTACTTAAGTTATTGAAAAAAAAACACTGTTATTATAATATCTTGATAAGAAACTAATCATGTTCCCATTGTTGTTTATTTATTTCTTACTTGCAGACATTGATCATATTTTTCTTACCAAAAAATAATTAAAAATAATGAAAAAGAAACTTTATAAAATGTTAATTACAAATTATATGAAGATGTTTTTACGGTAGTAATTGTGATATCTGGAAGTAATGTACAAAATGTATATGTATGTGTAAGATATTTAAATGTAAAATTGATTAAATGCCAGTTTTTCTGCTGTTAAATTTTTTCCATAAATTTTCGTTAATTCATAAAATTATAAAAATACAGCGTAAAATAGAACATTACTTGCTTGCTTGTTTATGAAGAATAAAAGGAAGTTATCAAAATACATTTTAAAAGCGGGGAATCGATAAAACGGACTTTCATTATGTTAAGGGAAACTTTTGAAATGATAGCACTTTTGAAACTATGAAACTAAATTTTCTCCTGATATTCTTACTAATTAATGTCACTCATTATGTTGCAGACATTCTTAGTTCAAATGTTTATGCAGTATTTAATTTAAAAATTGAGTTTTCAAAAATTTGCTCTTCTGCAGCGTTTTATATATAAAAATTGAATTTCAATCTTGCTTATTTTCCTGCTGTTGTATTCAAACTTCAAGTACTCTCAAACCTGTTTTTGTGCGATTTGTTTCGTGTGATTTTTTGTGTGCGGTATATGAATTTCAATCAAATTGGTATACTGCACAAAAATAATTGCACAAAACACATTGCACGTATAAAAAATGCACAAAAACAGGTTTGATTGTAGATATTTAGAAAAGCACTAGATTCGAGCCTGGATCGATTTATAAATTTCCATCGATGTGCTAATC
Source organism: Centruroides vittatus (assembly GCF_030686945.1). Classification (NCBI taxonomy): domain Eukaryota; kingdom Metazoa; phylum Arthropoda; class Arachnida; order Scorpiones; family Buthidae; genus Centruroides; species Centruroides vittatus. The sequence continues at coordinate 1,340,344 of NW_027120692.1, read as the reverse complement.
CGGTTATGTCAGACCCGTCTTTTACCATCCAACATGGATTCGGCTAAATCTATGTTGAATTTACAAAAGCAGACTCTCAAAGAATCTAGAAGGAAGCGAAGCTTCCATAGGCAGTAAATAAATATATTTTAGTGTCCTCTAGTTACTCTGTAACAAGGCTGCAGAGTGGGAATTGGGGTCGTGTAGTTTTGGTGTTTGAAACAGGAGTCGTCAAAAATCCGCCGATTCCGACTTCTTTTTACTTTCCTAACTTCTTGTGTAGATAAAACGGAATTGTATTGGAATCGTGTCACATTTGACCCACCGAGTTATTTGCAAATTACAAGTTTGGAGACACCGAACCCAAGAAATGACGAAATAAGGGAAAATTCGTCTGAGTTTTCGCGTACGATTTGTTTAATTTTCTTTATTCTCAGTTCTGAAAAAATAAACAATTTCTCAAAATGGGTAAAGTTTAAGAAAACAATATTTGGCACGGTACCGTGTGCATAAAGAACGCAATCGACTATTCCACGTTCTAATATTTTAATTGCAATGTTACTGATTTCCATATGGATGCTGATCTGCTCCTGAATGATGTGTGGCCAACTTGCAAAAACCTACCTTTTAAGAAGTTCATATAAAAAGTAACCACAAATGCACAAGTCCGGTCACCCGGGTCGCGAAATGTTTCCATTTCTGGAATATATATATATATATGTAATGCTATTGTCCATCTATCCAAGATTTTCTATTTGATATTGTCAACCTTAGTTTCTTTCATTGCAATATGTAGTCTAATTGTCTGGCCCTATTGCTAAATAAATTTACTTCGAATACAAAAAATATCAATCCAAACCAGCGCCGGATCCAATAGGTGCGAGGCCCGATTGAATTTTTTTTGCGGGGCCCCTCAAACTTTAAATAACAAAATTAATTAACTGTTAATTTACATATTGAAATATGTTGTTTTATTTTTAATAATAATATACCTAGATATTTATTTTTGTAACATGTACTATTTTTAAATATATAAATTTTGACGTGATGCGGGGCCCGATTGGCACCAATCGCTCCAATCGCCTAAAATCCGGCCCTGATCCAAACATACAGGATTATGACGATCCTGATCGAATTTTCATTGCTGTTAAAAGATGTAATAAAAGGCAACTCGCATTACGTAATGTTTGGTTTTTGTCGCATTGATAATGACTAAAAACTGCACTAACAAGTTGAGATAGAGCAATACACACTTTTAACATATTGTACAGTTTAAAGTCTACTAGTCAAAACACAGATCAAAAGAAGAGTTTCATAAAATTATTGTAATTTGTTATCTTATTTCAGTAATTTTATTATGGTCTTTATGAAAGACTTAAGTTAAACCATTTCGTAAATCCAGTCATTTTTATTAAAACATGCTAGATTTTCCAGGGCAATTTCAGTGTTCGCCGTGCAGAAACGAAAGAATCTTTTATTCTACTCAATATCAACATATAATGGGAGAAGAAACATTTTTCAAGTATATAAGTATAGTAATTTTGTGCCAATTACCCGCGGCAACATATATGCTGTGAAAAATTGCCAGGAAAATATTAGATTGGACTGGATTGATAGGATAAGGCAAAACAAGACATGGGCGATTTGCCAAGAACCTCTTGGAAAGACTCTATAAGAAACTTGTTAATTAGTTGTTAGACAATAGAAAAAAAAAACCCGGAAAACATTACATGGCCGCCACATTGGTCAGGCGTAAGCCCACGGCCAACTACCACACGATTCAGTGTTCGGTGATTTTATCCACTCGGGGACACGGACTAGAAAAGAATGGAAGTAAATATTTTGTGTAATCCTCACCGCCGAATATTTCGAATCTCTGAAAAACTTGGCACGGACGTATATTTTAGAAGAGCCATCACAAGCATTCGATATTTTTATTAAACGCTTTCGTTTAAGTTTAAATTTAATTTCGAAACGCAATGCGCTTGAAAGTTTGGTTAAACCGCAATTCACCCCCACCGAATTGCGGCTTAACGACGTAACCGATACAGCCGATGGGAAAAAATGCATCCGGGTCGGAACAGTGGACGTAATCCAGAGGCACGTTATTGATCAGATATGAGGATCGCTTGGAGCAAGTGCTTGTGGTGTAGCGGTTATCACATCCGCCTAACACGCGGAAGGTCCCAGGTTCGATCCCTGGCAGGCACAAGATGAAATTTTTTACGTTTTTGGAAAGTTTGGCGGACTTTTGCGTGAAACTCCGCCCGTCGTTCCTTAGAGGGCACTTTTATAGTTTTGAGCCAATTTACCGAGACGCATTTCACTTGCTTGCAAAACCCTCCGTGCTTCCTTAAATTCGCTGGAATTGGTAAGAATTGTGTGCCAGACACCGAATAGATGATCACTCGCTACGATGAAGACCGAACAGTGCAAAAAGTATACGCGAAAGCCGGGCGCCCAGCTCAACTTATTGGCCGATAGCGAAAAGCAGTTTTAAAAAGAACTTGTCACGTTCCCCAGGTGAGGCTCGAACTCACAACCCCGGCATAACTCACAAGTACTGATTATAAGTACCGTGCGCTAACCAATTGCGCCACTGGGGACCGCTGTTTGCTAAAACACGTTAACAATTACCAACATTCTCGTTTGTGTCCGTAAAACGATCCCGAACGACGCTCGCGATAAGCCAACACGTAATTAACCTTTCACCTAGCGTCCGTGTGTTTCGTGCGTTTTTCTTTCGGCAAAGTTCACACTCGAGTTTGGAGATAGAAAGCAAAATCAGCACACCGAGAATCGAACAATCGACACGAAATTTATGTTAAAAATTGCGAATTTTGGAAACAAGTGGGCGAAGCCTCTAGCATAGAATAATTTGTTAAATTCGCAATTTTTGAATTTACAGCAAAGAGAACATTCATTGGATGACTTATTTCTAAGCTAACCAATTTTTTTACAATGAAAAGGAGGACAGAAATAAATTAAAGGGAAAAAATATCGTAAATAAAAGAAACATTTTTTATTCATTGCAACAATAATACACTATAATAATCTCTACTGCACGTGTATGCGCCATGTGTGGTGTTTCGGTAAGAAGTAAACAAAGCTGCTTGAGCGAGGCGCGCTTACTCAAGGTCTCTTGTGCGAAGCACATGCGTCTCGTAATCGCGTCTCTCTTTTTTTTTTTTTTTTTTTTTTTTTTTTTTTTTGTAACTCTTTCCGCCCGGTGGGCACTAAGAGGGCCTTTTATAGCAAGCCCATTATGGGTTCGGCCAGGCCCACAATGGGGCGTCTCACCGCACTGTACCGAGCCTTGAGGAATCGCCATTGTCAGAGGAGTGTAAGCATGGCTTCCTCTATATTCGCAAGAAAGATTATTAACTTGCTTTGTATTGTAGCTGTACGCTATACCTTTTTATTGTAAATATAGATTTAAGTTTAGTTTAATATCTTTCTTTTTCCTATCTTTTGTCTCATCCCCTTCTAGAACTTTCTTGCTTTGTCTTTCTGGTTCATTACCCCTTGGGTGGGATTGCCAATTCTGAGAAAAGGAGTACGTAAACAAAGGGTGAGGCAAGGTCCTGGAGCCGATGAACAAAGAGTAGTGACACTTTGGTCGGGACACTCAAGTAGCGTTGCCAGATTTGGCTACTTTGCGCCAAATTAGGCTACTTATTTTTCAGTTTGGCGTTAAAAAAAGCATTTGGCGCACTGGCTACTTTTTGGGCTACAAAAATTTGACTTGGCTACATTTTGGGCTGGTTACACAAATTATTTCATCCTTTGTTTTGCGTCTAGAACGGTAATACTTGTGTCCTGTCTACTCGTTTTGTTTTTATACATAGTATAATTTATATAAGTTTTATAATTTATTTATTATTGGTATTAAAATGGGTAAATGGACAAAGTATTCTCGGTCCTTTCGGAAAGAATGGCTTCAAGATAAAAATCTTAAAGGTTAGCGGGAAATTTTTCTCATTAAGTTGCATTTTTAAATATTTTGGCAAATGGCGTAATTTTAAATTGATTTAATTAAATTTAAACTTTATGAAAAGATAGCTCCAGTAAGTATTCAGTCATGCTTGACAGGAGAATTTTTAGTTTATAATAGCTTGTTTTTTAAAGAAAATTTAATATAAATTCTAGTTGAATGATATCCTAGAAAGAAAGAAATAAGAAAAAAAAATTGCATCTGTAAACAGAAATGACTAATGGAAAGTGCTATGCTATACGGAATGGTACCAAACATGGTTACTAGGGCCTAATTTTGGCCGGATGGCCGAGCGGTCAAGGTGACAGCCTACCGCTCTGGGGGACCCGGGATCGAATCCGAACGGGTCGAAAATCCCCAGGAATTTTTCGGGGGTGGTCCGTTCGGATATGTCGGACCCCGTCCCTCACCACCCGGTCGCCCCATTGTGGGCCTGGCCGAACCCATAATGGGCCTTCTAAAAGAGGCCCTCTTAGTGCCCACAGGGCGGAAAGAGTTAAAAAAAAAAAAAAAAAAAGAAGGGCCTAATTTTTATAAATTTTATCAAAAACAATTGTAACTGTTTGCCAACGTCAGCTTCTTGTAAATGTCTTATATATATAATAAAATAGTGATTTCTTTACAAGAAGCTATTGAAATTGACTGGTGTGGTCTCATTAACAGACAAGTACTAAAATAAAACTGAGATAATTAAAATATAAAACAATATACACTAAAATATAGTAAACAAAACAGAAAGTTTCCTCATCTCTGAAATTATATGCATATTTACATGTAATGATATATAAACGTTCGAAGTATGAACCATCAACGAGGTTGAGGCCAAAGTTTTAAACGCGAAAACGTGTACGTCCAACGTTCAGCGCCGCTTTCCTGTAAGCCAAGAAGTTTGACAATGGTGTTACGGAACAGAATGGGGTTGCAACTTTTACGTGCACTCCTTCACATTCGATTTTATTTATTTTCCAGAAACATACGTGTAAGTGAATGCCTGATGAATTAATAAAAAGTATTAATAGTTCTATGTACGAATTAGGTATACAGTCAAACCTGTTTTTGGTCGGTCTTTTTTTGTGCGGTATATGAAAATTTCAATCAAATTGGAACATAATTGACTCCTGTAAAATTTTTTAAAACTGTATTGGATGTTTTCTATGACAGCAGGTTTTTTCATTTTTTATTCATTAAAATTTGTTTCTCATACGATTTTTTCGGTCCCCTCGTATTTTAGCATAAAAATCATAAATATTGTGTTATATTTGAACAGATGCGGTAAGTTAGCTCCCCTCCGGCTTTAGACTGCGGGTGTGAAATTTCACGCCTTGTTAAATGAAATAACACTTCCTGCAGCTATATTTATCAAATAAAATAATTTTTTAACGATTATTTTTAACTTTTTAATGTTAGATTCGTATTTAAGTGAAAATAATTAATTAATATAAAAAGTAAAATTCTTAGAGGATTTTTCCCCCATTAGGGATTGCAGAAAAAGGCCCAAGGAGTTAAAAAAGCAATTCCTAGTTATTTCCTACGGTTTTGAGTTATTTTCTATGCGAGACTTTTTTTATGCGGTCCCTATTCACCGCACAAAAACAGGTTTGACTATTATAAATTATAACAATAAATATGCAGGATATAAAAATATAACCTGTATATTTATTGTTATAATTTATAGTTTGAGAGTTCTCTGTAGTTAGATATCGCACTGTACATTGTAAGTTTTACAATAATAGATAATTGAAATAAAGGCTGCTAAATGTGTTGCATTTATTCCATTAGTTCTTAAGCCTGAATGAATACTTAATAAGTATAGACTACTTACAAACCGATGTTAGTGCTTTAAATTTTAAAGACTGCACTTATTAAATCTAATACTTTATACGTGTTGACTGTGGCATTTGGCTCAAGATCAGGGTTGTTCCAAGCCTTTCTATAAAAGGTACAGTACTAAAAAGTTTTCTTTAAAAAGTCGACCAGTAATGTGCAATAGTATTTTTTTTTAAAATCAATATTAAGACAACTGTAGTGTTTGTACCAGAGCCCCTTTAGCCGCCACTCGAAAACATCGAGTGACGTTTCCACTTCCCAGGACGAGGACCTAGGGGTTGGATTTCGGGAAGCAGTGTTGGTGTTATGTGACGGTGTCGTTTACTGTAACGAAGCGTGATATGTAAATGATTGGATGCGACGAAAAACTAAATAATGGTTCAATTGTGAATGTTACGGCGAGGGGTGTTTGTAAGGATGTGTTGTAATGAAACCGTCGAAATCGTTTAAATAACGAAATTCACGCTTCTTCATTCTCCGCATAGTGCAGTCGTGCACCGAAGACCTCGATGTCTTTCTATCTTTTCTCCGCTCCTCTGCCAACACCAGCGTTACGTCGTCGGTCCTTTTTCTTAGGTCGTCGTCTAGCTTGTCCATCAATTTGTTTCCGGATTCTAAAATTCGTTCCGATTGATAAACTAATACCCACCTGGCGCCGAGGACAGCTTATCGCGGTCCAAACTGGGTCAGACGGAGCGTGTAATTTGTGGTATACCTGGCGTTATCTTGTAATAAAAAATATCGTAACTATATTACGATATTTTTTATTACAGGATTTTTAATTAACTATATTAATTAAAAATCCTCACATTCGAGCTCCCGGGTTGCACGTCAAACGAAAGCGTGCTCGCTTCCGTTTAACGTGCAACCCGGGCACTCGAAATTCTAAACAATAAATGGCGAAATAAACGGTTTTACAATACAATGATTGTTTCTGTAATAATAGCATCGAAACAATTATTACATTTTCAAGTCAACTATATGATTTATTAATTCTGTTTTTCTATTTAGTATTTGAATATTAGTTTGTCTTCCTACAGTTTCAAATACCTGTCGGCAACTTATATAACATAATGTTTGGTGTGGAAAGCCAGATGAAAGGTGAAAGGAGAGAAAAGAAAGACCGCCGATATGGTTGAGTCTGAGGAGGGTATTAATAATAAGGATGGGTAAAATAAAGCATAAGTGTGCACTCTTGTATTATTTCAAATTTCAGAAAGAAACTTTTATCGCATTTACATATTTATTTATATTGTGTTATCATTATTTTTACATATAAGAAATATGAATTTGAAATCTTAATAAATAAATATAAAATGTACTCTAAAGCGTATCGAATCACTTTTTGATATTTTAAAATACGACACCGACAAAGGCGATTTTGAAAGTCATCGATGAACTTTTCATTTCATTTTCGGTATCTGGAAATTAGGTTCCAGTCTAAAAAGTCTTGTAATTTATACTTATTAATTTAACGTTTTACTACTTTAGTAGGCGTTCAAGTAAATACTGTATTTTCTATTTGTTATCTAATAAAATTTTACCCCTGTCAACAAAGGAACTTACTGTGCAAACTGCTTTTTATTCCGATAATTTTTCTATTTTGAAATAGATTTTTCTATTTCTATTAAAAAGATTTTACAAACTTTTTGTTCTTCCCGTACTGCACTTTTCTTTGATGATTAAACCCCCAGTTAAAAAGCAAGGGAAAGAGCAATGTAAAAGCAAACCAGTGGCTGAGTGGGTAAAGCATTACCGCTAAACAGATGCCTAATACATCCCTGGACCTCATGCCATGTGGTATTTCTTTCTGTCGGGGTATGTAAAAGACACGGTTTATGGTCGCACTGTCTTCGGAAGAGCGCCGGAATTGCATTAATATCGATAATACGACATACGTACGTGCAGAATCAATAAGTTAAGTCAAAATGATCTATTGACTAATGCAGGCATTACTACTTTGACCGTAAACAGCTGAATGTATGTATATATTATATATTATTTAAATATATACTTATAAATAATTTATAATTTATCAAATTTCTGTTTATTAAAATATATATAGTGTTACATTTAACATACAAAATTCATACAAGATAAATTCATATATTGCAAAAATACTATTATTGCTCAACAACAATCAAATGAACGAAATGTTGAAACAAAAGTAATGAACACGAAGTACAAAACTTTAAAATTAACACATTGAAAAATCGCTGGTAAGATTCATCGTCATCAGAATCTTTTTCACTAGAATGTTATTGTATGGTTGAAGCAGATGATGGTGTCCAAGTTTAACATTTATCGTTGTTACTTTTAAGTAGCTTCTTTGCTAATAAGTGCTTCAAAGAATCGATAAGAACTCAACTTTGTAGTTTAGTTTTCATTAAACTTAATTGCAAAATAAATAAATAAATAAATAAATAAGTTCAACTGCTGCACTTGATTGAGGAAGCAATAAACTCTAAAAAACTCTATTTATTGCCAAAGTAAAATTAAAAAATATAGAAATATAGAATAAAAATGAATGTTTTCAAAGGAAAGGTATTAAGATTTCATGAATGGTACTAGGAAAATAGTGTTGGGTATCTTGGTACTGGGACAAGTAAAAATGTACTAGATTAGTACAAAAGTACTGTACTAGGTAAAATAACACCTTATAAAAAGTAGCCCAAAAGTAGCCAACTGCTGAGGCAGTTGGCTACTTTTGGGCTACTTTTTAAAAATTATTTGGCTACAAAGGCAAAAAAGGTTAGAGACACTTTAATGAGGACCCTCAACGAGTACGGACGGAGAGAGGGAAGGCTTGATATAGCTAGCACGCTGATCGGAGACCTCTGAGTTGCGGAAGGGAAACTTGTACTCGAATCCCGAAGAATGAGGGCGGAATTTGGGTAGCCACCAGATCGAATTTTAAAAAAATTTAGACGATGTGAAGGCTACGTCCACCCCCAAGGAACTAGTAAAGAAATTGAAGAGTTCTGACGCATAACATCGAGCCACTGTCCCAACAACCTCGCTGCAGTGGCAAGACGACACAACAACATCCTCCAAAGGCTTGTCAACGCCACCGACAAAGGAACAGCAAGAGTCTACATAAACCAGCGTATCCCGGAAATACCACGAAACTGCCGCCCGGATCTTGCCATCATTAACGAGACCGCTAAAACAGCCACGATCATTGATGTGGCTACTCCATTTGAGAACGGCGAGGAAGCTTTCGCCTTAGCTCGCTCTGAAAAAATAGGTAAGTATTCTGATATTGCAGATCACTTCCGGGCCAAGGGATACGACACTTACATTGATGCATTCATCATCGGAGCCCTGGGGGGCTATGATCCAGCAAACGAGGCAGTACTCAGACGACTCGCCATCGGTCGCAACTACGCCAAACTGATGAAGAAATTGATGGTGAGCGACAACATCCGCTACAGCCGGGAAATATATATCAAACATGTCACCGGTAGCAGCAATCCACAGTACCAGCCCAGGAGACCCAACGATGTCCCTGCTAGTAGGAACTAACTACCGGCTCTTCACCGCTGTTCTACACGCGGACTAATTTTTTGTATTATACCTCACTGTGTTCTGTATATATTTTTCTGCAAGCTGGCTTTGTGCCCTTGTTCCGCGCAAGACACTTTGTATAGTTTGGCTGGCTCTGAGCCCGTGTCGTCGCGCTTACCATTACCTCTGTCATATACTCCTGTAAATACTTAATTTTTTGAATTCCAATAAAAGGCTTTTAACCCCAAGAAAAGAATCAGATTTTGTGTCTCATCCAAGTCTTTAAAACCAGGAAAATCCCGGGTATTTCTATTTTTTCTCATTCTTCTATCTTCCATTTTCTCGTCTTTCTTTAGTTGTAGTTAGCATAAGTATTAGTTTGTAAGTTTCGGCCCGCGTATAGTTGTCGCGCGCGTTGATCTTTTGTTCGTTAGAAAATATTGTAGCGTATGTGTGTATAGTCAATTACTTGTAGTTGTTGGGATCCAACGAACTTGTTTAGTGCGATAATAAATTACTTTGTCACATTAAGAAAATCTAGTCATTTATTTGTACCTGTCGCCCTAAACTTCACAGTATCATGTCCTCAAATACTGAAATTCTAATTTTATCCATTTCTAATTAAGATAGAAGGCTGGAATTTTGCTGTCAATTCTACGTTCAGCAGACTAAACTGTTCTGAAACAGTATAATTTTTTTTTCCGCTGAATGTCCTGTAGAAATGGTCTTTCCGAACACGTTGAGTATTCTGACGTACCAGAATTAAGACATTCTGATAGCATTATCTCGGGTGCAAAGGGCGACAATCATTACAAATTTCTCTTGGGATTTTCAAAAATACAGATAACATTACTTTAGAATAAATCTCCAAACTCGAGTCTGAACTTTGCCGAAAGCGAAACGCACGAAACACACGGACGCTAGGTGAAAGGTTAATTACGTGTTGGCTTATCGCGAGCGTCGTTCGGGATCGTTTTACGTTCACAAACGAGAATGTTGGTAATTGTTAACGTGTTTTAGCAAACAGCGGTCCCCAGTGGCGCAATTGGTTAGCGCACGGTACTTATAATCAGTACTTGTGAGTTATGCCGGGGTTGTGAGTTCGAGCCCTCACCTGGAGAACGTGATAAGTTCTTTTTTAAATTGCTTTTTGCTACTGGGGAACGTGACAAGTTCTTTTTAAAATTGCTTTTCGCTATCGGCCAATAAGTTGAGCTGGGCGCCCGGCTCAACTTATAAATTTTATACTTTTTATACCGAATCGCGTATACTTTTTGCACTGTTCGGTCTTCATCGTAGCGAGTGATCATCGATTCGGTGTCTGGCACACAATTCTTACCAATTCCAGCGAATTTAAGGAAGCACGGAGGGTTTTGCAAGCAAGTGAAATGCGTCTCGGTAAATTGGCTCAAAACTATAAAAGTGCCCTCTAAGGAACGACGGGCGGACTTTCACGCAAAAGTCCGCCAAACTTTCCAAAAACGTAAAAAATTTCATCTTGTGCCTGCCAGGGATCGAACCTGGGACCTTCCGCGTGTTAGGCGGATGTGATAACCGCTACACCACAAGCACTTGCTCCAAGTGATCCTCATATCTGATCAATAACGTGCCGCTGGATTACGTCCACTGTTCCGACCCGGATGCATTTTTTCCCATCGGCTGTATCGGTTGCGTCGTTAAGCCGCAATTCGGTGGGGGTGAATTGCGGTTTAACCAAACTTTCAAGCGCATTGCGTTTCGAAATTAAATTTAAACTTAAACGAAAGCGTTTAATAAAAATATCGAATGCTTGTGATGGCTCTTCTAAAATATACGTCCGTGCCAAGTTTTTCAGAGATTCGAAATATTCGGCGGTGAGGCAGTGGCGTAGCGTAGTGGGGGCGTCAGGGGCGGCCCGCCCCGGGTGGCACTTTTAGGAAGCGGCAAAATTTCACAATAAATAATAATATCTTGTAAAAATACCTAAATAAGGGGCGGCGAAATTTTCCTCCGCCCCGGACGGCTGACACCCACGCTACGCCACTGATGTCATGGTGTCCTGTCAAAAACATGATGAGACGCAAACGGCGCAGTTATGGAATAAATAGTCTTGCTCGCTATACCATGACAATGCGTGTTTTAGTACACGTGGCGTGGAAAATGCCGTATGACGACACGCGTTATTTGGCGTTCCACTCAATAGTTTCTGAGCAAAAACTGAATGATAATGATTATTCAGCATTCTTGCCCTCCTGATTGGTTTCATTTGATTTTTCCACCTAAACTAAAAACAGTCAAAATGTAGGATATAATGGGATAAAGCAAAAACAAGACATGGACGATCTGCCTAGAGCGAGGACTTTCAAGGAATCTGGTCTGTATTTAGGTATTTGACTCGCGAAGAAAATCCGGGAAACTTAACGTGGACAACCCGTTGACAGGCGCAAACCCTCCACCAACTACTAGTGTCTGGAGATTTTATTGACCGGCCAATGACGACCTCGACCCTTCTGCACAAACTGGAATTTATCTAGCAACAAATTGCGCAACTTTCCCGGTTGTTATGAGATTTTATTTTAAAAATAACTTATTATTATTCGTAATAAATAAATAAAATTGTGTATGACGCCATCTGTTATGAGATTTCGTTATAAAAACTTTATATATTTTTAATTATAAAATGGCAAAAGACTTAATTTTGAGGATAGAGAGAGATTCGTTATTAGCATCTACAGTTTTTACTTTTCCCAGATTTTATGTATGCGTAACAAGGGATAGTATTGGAATCGCGTCAAATTTGACCCTCCGAGTTTTTTGCAGATCTAATACGTATTGCGTTTTGAGACCTTTTGAAGCCAAAAATGTAAAAAAATGACAAAAAATTCCGTGGATGTGTATGTAAGCGTGTGGGGGTGTTGGTGTCTATTTCGTGTAATATCTCAGGATGGGGTGAAGATTAAAAAAAGAAATTTGGCACGGCAGCTTGTATAAAAAGGGCATCGATGTTATTAAATTTTGGTAGTGAAAGGTCGAGGGGATGAAGAGATAGTTTGGCTCATGTGTCATATCTGGAGTGGGGTTGGATTTAATGATGTTATGTTTTTAGCATTTACAATTTTTTTTAATATATATATATGTGTAAAACTGATCACTACCCTCAAAATTAAGCTCTCTGCCATTCGATAATAATTAAAATTATAGAAAGTTTTTATAGCGAAATCTCATAACAGATGGCGCCACACAAAATTTTATTTATTATATTGTAATTAAAAATATAAAAGTTATATTCTGAATAAAATCTCACAACAGTCGGAAAAATTATGCAACTCGTTGCTGGATTTTTTTATTAAAAAATGCTAATAACGAATAACTTTATTAAGTCCGGTCCCTCTCGAGATATGACCCGACACCTTTTTATCTCCTCATCCTTTCGACCTTTAACCACCAAAATTTACTAGCATCAACGCCCTTTATATAAGTTTACAAATTACCATGCCAAATTTCTTAATCTTCACTCCGTCCTGAGATATTAAACGAAACAGACACCAACATACACACACACATACACCTTCCACCACGCATATACTTCTTAGGACAATTTTGGAAGATATTGTTTGGCAGAATCGCCATAATATGCCACAACGAATTGCGAGGGATTTAGTTACTCACTATCAAAAAACTGTAGTAATGTGATATTTCACTATAAGTGAATAGCATATTACAGTTTTTTAAATGCTAACTGGCGTCGATTCTCTTGTATGGGGTAGTGAAAGTAAATGCTCGAATCTTAATGTTAGGTTGTCGACTCACCAGTTAGTAATTTTATAACACTAACCATATACGTCCATTTTTGATCCTACAAGATATTTATTAGAATCTATATTAAATTGAAGTGTATTGTTCTAGTATTATGGAGGGCAGTTTGCTGACAATGACATGTACAGGGAGAGAAGGCCTTGTGATCTTCCTACATAAAAGATATTCGTTTAGAAAGAATAAAATAAATTTAAGTAGATTAATTGCCTTTCCTGACCTTTATCTATATATCTATATATATAGATAAAGGGTTTTCCGGGTTTTCTTTACGTTAGTAACACTTAAATAGAGTCCAGCTTCCCATAAAAGTCTTCCCGGAATGCATCCCCTCGACATATCGCTCACGTGTCGCGTTGCCCTAACCAAATAAACCAAACGAATTCTAACGAGCGATTATATATTGTGACATCGTTACAATGCCGGGCTGCAACTTTTCGTCACAATGTTCTCAATTTCTTTAGCGGTGTCTTTTTCCTGTACTTCATAGTTTTCTGCTATCAATAGAGTCTTGCCGATTATCTATCCAACTCCGTTCAGGGAAAAATTTTGAATTGATGTAACGTGACTTCCGGTCAAAAAACAAGAAGTTTTTGTATAGTTAATCTGGGCTGCTCTTAAACATATTTGGTTTCGACTTTCGTCTATCTAACACCTTTCTCGAGATTAAGGAAGGACAGGCAGATACACAGATAGACAAGGGACATCCGTCGGAATGTATAGGTCTACAATTTTTCAAATTGCAGCCCGATAGTTTTTCTATAAACGCGATATTTACGAGAACATACTTCCCGCATAGTTTATACAAGCTGTTGCAAAAATTTTTTAAAATTTATTATTACATAAAAGCAATTATTCTAGCATTTTTACTTAAATCATATAAAGTCTTTCGGTTTGTTGTTTAGTTATGGCAACGCAACACTTGGGCGATGCCTTCCGGGAGGTTTTTTTTAAAGGAAACTGGCCCCTATTTAGGCGTTACAGACGTGGAAAAAACCCAGAAAATTCCACGTGGCCAGCCCGTCCGAGAGAGGCGCGAACCCACGACCGAACTCCCAGTGTTTAGGAACGAACCGCTTAGCCACTGGTGGACCGAACGTTAAGGTTAACAACTTCGATCACGTGCGCGGCCATCACAACGTATCCAACACGAATCACTTTTCAAATATTAATAGTAGACCAGTATTAATTAATAGTCGTTGATAGTTCTCCCTTCCGGGAGGTGGTCAACGACTACCGTTCGTCGAATTTACTTCGACTCCCTTCCGCAACAGTCTCCTTTCTATCGGACCAGCGGTATGGTGACATAAGAAAATTGTATAATACAAGGTTACCGGCGAGCATAAAATATGTTTTAAGTGGTTTTCGAGGGTGCCGAGTTAAATATATGATCCGTTTTTCGCGAAATTTGATTGGTTGGCAGATTACCATTTGATATTTGGCTGCGAATGGTAGTTTCTTAGAGTTAACATTAGGAAAAAGATACGATATCATAAATTTTTTAAGATATATTTACAATGAGATGTGCCATTTTGTACCTCCGAGTATTGCGATAAACGTGACAATGGTAGGCTGAAATAATCAAACTCTTTATATAGTTTTCGTTTTAATGTTTGATTTACATAACTACAAAGATTATGTAAGGCTCTTTATTCGTCTACTGCACACAATTTATAAAATTTTTTAAATGTGTTAGTTTGCTCACTCGGTGCGATAAACCTTTGGAAATATAAATGAAATACTATAACATAGGCAAATATAATAGAAGGGTTAGAAGTACGAAAAAATCAAATAATCTCAACATTTGTTGTTATTCTTTGCCTGGGCAATCTGTTAGTATAGCCTATATATATAAAGTAATTGTTATTAAAAACAAAAAAAGTTTAGTCCCTCTGAGATAAAACCTTGTAGACATCCTTGTTGGGCAATTGCCGCAACTATAGTTTAAAACCGTTTATACAGTAAAACCTGTCCAAAACAGAATTTTAATAAAACGGAACCTTCCAAACCGAGAAAAATATTCATCCAGTAGCATCTCTCGGGAGTAACAGGAAATAAGACTAGGGGCTGAAAAGTTATATGGTAAAATATACAGTAGAGCGTCGATAAGTGGAACCAATTGGGGACTGGGGTCCTTCCAGTTAATGATTTGTTCCAGTTTCCGACTTTGTACGAAAAAATACATTAACCTGTCCGATGTTCAAATTTTTCTCCGTTGCGTATCGCTTCCTGTTGAATTTTTTCTCTGTTGCGTGTCCGCTTCGTGTTGAATTTTCGTCGATTTTAAGCCTAACGAAAATTTTTATAATAATCATCGAGGCTATCGTCTCGTTAAAAATTATTTCTGCATTTTGTACAAACAAAATAAATATATTAAAGAATATAAAAAACATGAAAATTATACTTTAGAAGTAAATTTAGTATCAAAAACATTCGATTCAGCACGACACAGTCCGACTGAAAATCGTTCCGCTTTCCGGCCATTCCACTTACCGACGTTCCATTTATCGACGCTCTACTGTAGTACCGTGGAGCGGGAAGAGACTGCTTGGTATATTGTAATGAATGTAATAATGAAAAAAGTTGTTTGAGAGATTATCGCAGAAGGAAAGATGGAAAATGTAATAGGTGAGAGCAAAGTGAGACGATTTACCATATTTACTTTGAATGTAAGATTGCTACTGCCGTGTGAAATTGGGTTGTGAATATAACGTTATCATGGGATAATATTAAATGCCAGTATAATTATAGTCGTAAGGAAAATGCCTATGTGTTAAACTGGATAACTGCTCTAGCTGAAAGAGCTAGGTGCTAAAAGAAGTTTATGAAAGGAAATGATGAGTTAATCGGCAAGGCTTTCGCTGAAAGAAATAGGAAGCTGATTATCTTATGACTTTTTAGTGAGTGTGTTAACTAAGGTCGTATTGAGTTTTAGATTTTATTTTATTTATTCTACATTTTAGATGTTCTAAGATTGCTTTCACCTTTTGGGTTTTTAAACTTTTTATGGCTTCCTATTTTCTATTTTTGTACTGCTTTTCTAGGGATCTGCCGCTCCTGGAGGGTATTATGGTTTCGGCTTCTGGAAATGTGCAAATTATTTCGTTGGCACAAATTTACATGTAAAATTGAAGCTATGTTTTACTATGATAGTATCGGGATCATCCGTTGGTAGGCCGGCGGCTACTGAAGGGAAAGTTTCATAAAATATATCATGATTTAAGAAATGAGAATGAACAGAAATTAATCAGTAATCGAATCTTTATTGCTTTTCAGACAATCAGTAAGAGGGTCTCGACAATGGCAAGTAAAGGACAATGAAGCTTAAGCTTCCTTAGATTCGTGGTATTATAAATTCGTCATTGATTCTTTTAATTCGACCAAGGCCGCAATGGGACATCTAGTTAGTGAATCACAGAATTTGGTCATCTTGAAAAATTCCTCAGGGTCCTATTAGAGCTCAGACCTGGGTTCCTAAAACGAAACCGGCCTCAGATATTTCAGAGAGTCAATTGCCCATACTGGATGTGTTAGGTGTTATTGAGTAAGCTACAAATACTCTGGATGAGGAATTATCTCTATATAAACGATTAAAATTGGCAGTAGAAAGAGTAAAATAATTTAAAATTAAATCAGACAATGGCAAATATAGGAAGAATTTAACATATTCAAAACATTTCTTTGTAAATTATTTTTAATTGTGTTGGGATTATCACCTGTGGACATTTTAGACCGTTTTACATATTTGTGTAGAGTAGTAACCTACAAAGAAAGGTCATCTCTGCAGTGGAGAATAGTTGTTCCTGGTGATTGGACATGGCGAGCAATGAAGATATGTCTAGTGTCTGTAATGTAATTTTTACTTTATTAAATATTCAAAACAACTAATAAAAGAGCAGAAAATTTACGCTTTGTGCGTGAATTGTACAATCAAATCAAATCTTCAAGACATGAAAGCAATTTTTCTACTGATAATTCATTTATAACCAAAAAAATCCCAATGGCGGATGTTTTATATTTTTAAATAACTATTCTAAACAATACTCCCAACTTCATTATTCTGTAGTGTAACAATTTGTATTGTTGATTTCGATTGAGAGTGTCTATCAGCTATGGATTATTTTTGGAATCTCTTTACTGAAAATGCTGTAAGATTGATGTTTAAAGGCAGTCTATTGTAACGCTCAACGTTGAAACAAAGTAATAAACCCCACTTCATTTTACAGGAAGAAGATTCTAGTAAAAATCGCGATCAGCCTGACAAAAGCAAAAAGAAATTCGAGACAATCGGCACTCAAACTTCGGTGATAAATGTCTAAAGCTTTTGTTCAAGGATTTCTTTACGAAAGGAATACAAATTATAACTTAAATATTTGGTTCTTTCAGTGCACGGAAGTAAAAGAAAAAGAGAAGTCCAACAAAAACGAAAGCAAAAATGATCGTAGAGTAAATAATTTAAAAAATAATTGAAATTTAGGTCAAAGTATACCTAGGTAACCCCAATGGCGGCGCTATGGCTGCGCTTCCGACTGTTCGTGCTCCCGACTGACCTCTCGGAGGGAAGCCGCCAGCAGGCCGCCGTGTGCTAAACGTCACTAGTTATTGATTCACGGTAGTTATTGAACAAAAGAAAAAAAGGAAGCGTCTACTAAAAATATAGTTAATCTAATCTAATCTAATCTAACAGAAGTGCCTCCATTGGGGTTACCTAGGTATACTTTAACCAAAATTTATATTTGAAATCGTCTGATTTTATTTCTAAGAAATTTCTACTTATTTTCGTATTTGTTTTAGTTAAACAATAAGCGGAAAATTACATTGATAATTGAGGATTGTGGTTGTCCAAAGAAAAAAAGAAAGACTGTGAATAGCGATAAAAAGAAGAGCGAGACAAAAAATAAACCCAAAACTTCCAAAAAGTCAAACAAAAAGGTAGAAATTCCGTCGTAAATCCATACACAAAAATTCTGAAAATTCAAACACTGATTCGAATTCGAATTATTTATATCACAGAGGCCATTGTCTTTAATAACAGATTAATTAGAAAATTATCAAAATTCTCGCGATCATTTAATATTTCGGCATAATTCTAATCTCTGAGAAACCAATTAACAACGTAAACTGATGAATTAAATCCATTATAAAATTAAAACAAAAAAAGAAATATAAAAACATCCAATTTTATAATGATTTGAATGTTAAAATTAAACAAAAATATACAGTAATATTTTTTATTAGTAAATATAATTCAAGTATAGAAAATAATATGTTATATGTAACGAATAATTAAAAATGTTTTCAACTAAATTATTATTTCATTATTTTTAATTAGGAAGCAAAGACAAACATTTGCAAAAAAAAATATCAGAAACAATGAATAAAAGCAGTTAAAACAGATAAAAGATTGGAGGAAGAGACAGAAACGTGCGATTTCCCAACAAACTCTTCCTCTCGGGAAAACATCGACCAGCCAATTACGGCATTTAGACGTTTACAAATACTGTAATAATTGTTTAAAATCAAATCCTATCAAGAATTTCTATCGAATTTTACATTCCTAGAAGTAAATACTCTAAAATCAAGGCGATTCCCACCCAAAAATAAACAAGAAAATAAAGTATAAAATAATTTAAATACTTGAAACTTTTGATTGTATGGAATACATTTATGCTATTTTATTACTTTAATCAGAGAATTTCGTTCCGTCTGGTCAGAATGATGTCAGATAAACTCGATAGATGTCTATCAGAGGCTTTATTTTTATGTTTTAGTAAAAGCTCTTATACAAGTGTGTAAAACTGCTACTTAGCTACGATCATGCTCTTTAGAAGACTCAAACTTGATCAACATAGGTTATAGGTTTGATAGGTTAGTTTCTGAATCGTTGTATATTGATACAACGATTCAGAAACTAAATCACTATGTCAGACTATATATCATACACTGTAAATTCAGGAGGCCTACAAGTGTTCTAATTAAGACTATCAAACGGTAAACTCGAGTTTGTCTTATAACCAAGCCTGTTTTAATCAGGAAACAAGGTTCAGTTGACGAAATTTTATTTGCTATCCCACTGTCATCTGTCCGTTCCTTAAACTCGTGAAATGAGTTAGATAGATTAAAATCGAGATTAAATATAGAACCCTTGGGGAAAGGAAGCCCCCAATTAACTATATATGAACTTCAGATGCAAACCGGAAGTTACGTTATTTCAATTCAAAACTTTTCCCCTGAAAGCAGTTAATAGATAACCGGCACGACTCTATTGTTAAAGGAAAAGTATGATATACAGGAGCAAGCCACTACTAATTTGAGATGGAGGGCATATATTTTAAATTATATAATTTTAAATATGATTAAAAATTGCAGCCAGGCATTGTGACGTAACAATAAATGATGGCTCGTTACTTATCCAAACTGCTTAAGATAATCCTAACAAGACATGGAAATTCTCGATTTCTCTCCAATCTGCAGGATATCCCAAGGTTCTACTTTAAGTGCATTATTCTTTTCAGCATATATTTCTAACTTATTTACTAATATAAAATAGAAAGTGATTGCCTATGCGGATAATATTAAATTATTAAATCAAGACCCTTCAGTTTTACAATCCAACCTTAATATATTATCTCCAGTATTCTCCAAAGCTAATTTAAAAATTAATTTTCCAAAGCTCAAGTATCTTCAGCCGATATTTCGCAAGAATAAAGATTCATTCCTTCTGGACTTGAAAATTGCTTGTATCCAAATTGTTACGTCTAAAAATAAACAGTTTTACAGAGTCTACCAAATTCAGGGCGTCCAGAGCTTGTACGATTGCGAGGAGTACAGCGGGCCTATTCCATGTATTTTTTAATATTTTTGAACAAATAAAATACATAGAACGTGTTTATTAATAATAAAAAACAGGATTAAAGATTTCATTTTCTGTTAGTAAAAGCAATATTAATTTTATAGGTGAGGAACCACTAAGTTTTCTCCGTATCCAGGGAAAATCCCAGCTCCCCTCGACAGCCCTGATCAAGTTTGTCGATTCTCAGTAGAAAAATCGCCTTACGTAAACAGGTTGACATAGAACGAAATTCACTGATTAATATAACAACATACTATTCGTTTGCAAACAATGTAAGATTCCAGATTTTATTTCAGGTACGAAAATATTTTATACGTTTTATTTTCATAATTTCTTTTCTTCTTTCGAGTTATTTCTTCTAATTTTAGTACTACGTGATTTCTTTTGGCGTTCGGAATCGCATTGCTTTTTCAATATAACCGTCGTCTCTTTATCGTAACATTCACTTTTCGGAATCTAAAATTCAATACAAATTCTTTATTCCAGTTGATTTTAAACAATTATTGGCGTATTCGTAAACGTCTAAATACCGTAATTGTGTATTCCTCGCTGGTCGAAGTTTTCTTGAGAGGAAGAATTGTGAGGCAATCGCCAGTTTCTCTCTCCTCCTCCAATTCTTCGCATTCTTTCGTTTTTTTCGAAGCTGTTTTCCTTTTTGTTGGTGTTCTTCGCAATTTTTTTCTTTCCGTTCCCTCCTTAAAATTAACGAATTAATTAATAATTTCGATATAAATTTATTATCCGATACATTATCATTTAAGTAAATAAAATATATTATATACGCTCAAACTTCGAATTAGTGCTAAGGATACCATTTGTTTGCCTCTGAAATTGGCACTAAATCGAGTGTCTGTAAACTGAAATACCTCAAACAATACGTAATGAAGTCTACACGTGTTTTCATTACGTAGTCACTCAGTTTCACGATTAGAATCTCGTCGACAACGTAGCCTACGTTTATTAATTGACGAGTAAAGGGGTTATTTGAGGACAATCCGTTCTCGGTGATCGCGGGATTTTTTACAATTTTCTAATACGGCATTAAATTTATTGCCGTTATGTAATGTAAATGATTCGGATTTTAAGATTTTTCGCCGTGATAAAAATTGTAATATAGAGTGGAACAAGAGTCAGCTAATCGAGACACTAAAACGTCTATAAGTTAGTTAATTGACTTTTGTTGTGTCACTTTGGATTGCCTATTTTATTTGCATGTTTTTAAAGAAATAATTGCTCGATGTATGAAGACTTTTCCAGGCAATTAATATTTATCTTTTCTAAATTATTTCTCGCGGATTTACAATGGAATTTCTACCTTTTTGTTTGTTCTTTTACAAGTTTTGGGTTTATTTTTTGTCCCGCTTTCCTGTTTATTAGACTTCACCGTCTTTCGTTTCTTCTTTGGACAACCGCAATCCTCAATTTCCAAAGTAATCTTCCTCTTACTATTTAACTAAAACAAATACAAGAATAAATCCAAATTTGCGTAGAAACGAAATCAAATTATTTCTAAATTTACTTGTTTATCGTCTTTGATTTCGTTTTCGTCGGATTTTTTTTCTTGTTTTACTTCCGTGCACTGAAAGAACCAAATATTTAAGTTATAATTTGTATTCCTTTCGTAAAGAAATCCTTGAACAAAAGCTTTAGACATTTATCACCGAAGTTTGAGTGCCGATTGTCTCGAATTTCTTTTTGCTTTTGTCAGGCTGATCGCGATTTTTACTAGAATCTTCTTCCTGTAAAATGAAGTGGGGTTTATTACTTTGTTTCAACGTTGAGCGTTACAATAGACTGCCTTTAAACATCAATCTTACAGCATTTTCAGTAAAGAGATTCCAAAAATAATCCATAGCTGACAGATCAACAAAAAGAATTGTTATACTACACAATAAATAAGTTAAGGGTATTGTTTAAATAAACATTAATTATTCTTAGAACTATATCTGACGTAAATTTTATTCGATTGAAGCATAAGGTTGTAACTTCAGTTAACTTTGTTAATTGAAATGTTTCATTTAAAACTTCTATAAAACTCTTTCCTTATTGGAATTATTTACTAATTAAAATTAATAAAATAAGACAATATGTGAAGAATAGGGCCTATATGTTTATAATATTCATTAAAGCGTGGTCCAAAAGTTTCAGAGCTGATTCGTTGTCGAGTCATTATACATTACAACTAAAACTGAACGTGTCGAAAAATATACGTCATATAATGTACGCGTGCAACATACCATAGAAGATTTAGTTTCGTTTACGCTTGCAAGTGCTGTGCCACGCTTGTTTAGTCACGTATGATAAATAGCAGCGCATAAGCATAAAATTTTATATTAAACTCGAAAGCATTTTCGTAGAAACATATATGAAATGATACGAAAAGCGTTACTAGAAACAAGTCCTCGACTGGATAACGTTTTTGAGTGGCATCAAGAAGGTCGAATCCCATGAACGATGTCTGTCAGCTTTGATTCATCCAGATAATGTTCAAGAAATAAGCATCAAAGTTCAAGAAATCCATTACATAAATAGTATGTTTTCAGGTCTGAAAGTATTGACATGTCATGCAGTGGCGTAGCGTAGTGGGGGCGTCAGGGGCGGCCCGCCCCGGGCGGCACTTTTAGGGGGCGGCAAAATTTCACAATAAATAATAATATCTTGTAAAAATACCTAAATAAGGAGGCGGCGAAATTTTCCTCCGCCCCGGGCGGCTGACACCCACGCTACGCCACTGCGGTGAGGATTACACAAAATATTTACTTCCATTCTTTTCTAGTCCGTGTCCCCGAGTGGATAAAATCACCGAACACTAAATCGTGTGGTAGTTGGCCGTGGGCTTACGCCTGACCAATGTGGCGGCCATGTAATGTTTTCCGGGTTTTTTTTTTCTATTGTCTAACAACTAATTAACAAGTTTCTTATAGAGTCTTTCCAAGAGGTTCTTGGCAAATCGCCCATGTCTTGTTTTGCCTTATCCTATCAATCCAGTCCAATCTAATATTTTCCTGGCAATTTTTCACAGCATATATGTTGCCGCGGGTAATTGGCACAAAATTACTATACTTATATACTTGAAAAATGTTTCTTCTCCCATTATATGTTGATATTGAGTAGAATAAAAGATTCTTTCGTTTCTGCACGGCGAACACTGAAATTGCCCTGGAAAATCTAGCATGTTTTAATAAAAATGACTGGATTTACGAAATGGTTTAACTTAAGTCTTTCATAAAGACCATAATAAAATTACTGAAATAAGATAACAAAGTACAATAATTTTATGAAACTCTTCTTTTGATCTGTTTTGACTAGTAGACTTTAAACTGTACAATATGTTAAAAGTGTGTATTGCTCTATCTCAACTTGTTAGTGCAGTTTTTAGTCATTATCAATGCGACAAAAACCGAACATTACGTAATGCGAGTTGCCTTTTATTACATCTTTTAACAGCAATGAAAATTCGATCAGGATCGTCATAATCCTGTATGTTTGGATTGATATTTTTTGTATTCGAAGTAAATTTATTTAGCAATAGGGCCAGACAATTAGACTACATATTGCAATGAAAGAAACTAAGGTTGACAATATCAAATAGAAAATCTTGGATAGATGGACAATAGCATTACATATATATATATATATTCCAGAAATGGAAACATTTCGCGACCCGGGTGACCGGACTTATGCATTTGTGGTTACTTTTTATATGAACTTCTTAAAAGGTAGGTTTTTGCAAGTTGGCCACACATCATTCAGGAGCAGAAGATCAGCATCCACATGGAAATCAGTAACATTGCAATTAAAATATTAGAACGTGGAATGATCAATCTGCACTTAGGCTGAATGAGTGTGAACATTGCGAAACTTGTCGCCTCGGCCGCCAGACTGGTTAAGATCACTTCGATAACTTAATGTTTACTGAGCTATCCAAGGATTATTGCTTAAGTAGTAAATGGTCGTTAGTTTGGCTTCGTAGCATTTGACCAATCGAAAGTTTTTGTCCATATAAATCATGGTTTCCTCTGGCAAGTTCTGAATTCGTTTTACGGTTGGATGGAACTTTAAGGCGTCAGTTACTGGTCTGTAGGCCTTGGATCGGATACGAGCGAGAAACTCCAAGAATTTTTCGGAATTGAGTTTTTCCAGGGCCGTCGAAAGCTTTTATGAGCCTAGGTGTAAAGGGCTCTTACTTCTTCGTGGGTCCCTTTATCTATTTTTGTTTTTGAACAAATGAAATATACAGAATATTTCTTTAGTGATAAAAAGCAGTTTTATATATATTATTTTTTGTTCGTAAAAATATTATTAATTTTATAGGGATATGAACCATTTCGAGCCCGCAAATTTACTCCAATCTCAAGAAAATATCATCAGTCTCTCTCCTCTTGAAGGCATTTAGTCTGTTCCCACCATTCGGCCGCCCTGAAGTTAAAAATGCCCTTTTGACGCAACAGGACTTTAGGAGAAAGAGTGAAGAAATAAGGAACTGAAAAAATTAAAAAACTAGTCAACAATTATTTTAAATGTTTAATAGTTATTTTAAGGGACTTGAGAGGGTGCAATGAGCAAGGTTAGTTCATAGCTAACGCCTAACTACCCCGCTAGAGGGCGGGACGTAAGTTTGTTTAGTTCGGAAGGAGGAAAGTTGTGTAGTTGATTCATAAATTGTATTTTAATAGAAAAAAATAAATAAAGGAAAAAGAACTTGTTACAAGAATAATTCAGTTTTTGGTAAAAGAAAACATTTTTAATTGTTTGAAATGTTAATATATCCATATAATTTATATACAAATAACTGTTTTGCTCCTATGGGCATCTCTACAGGTCCCAACAGCCTCATTCACATCTGCCATTCTGACATTATTTTCATATTTGTAACATTTCAAACAAATTCTAATTGAAATTACTTTAATTAGAATTTACAGCAAGTTAATACTAATTTAAATCAATTCAATATTTGAATTTTGTAGTTCATTGGTTTATTGTTATACAGAGGTTGATTACATGACAAATCATCACTTAGAGGAATTGTTTTTTAATTAAAAACCTACATTGGAACAATCTTTTATTATTTTGAAATTATGTTTTGGAATAATTTTCTAAACACTCAATTTTCTATCATTCATATTTTAATTGTATAATTTTAAGAGAGTATACAAAATTGTTTATTATCCTTTTGTCGGACACAACAAAATCATAAAGAAGATTGCACACTGTATCGACATGATCACTTATTTAAGATTTTATTATTAAGCAAATATTTTAAGAATTATCACAGTATGTTGGAATAATAATAATTCTGATGTAATAGTGAGGTGGTGGCTGAAGTATTCATCTCTAAAATATGAATGTCGAGCACCGCTTACAATATAGCGGCACTCGATGTTCGGCATTCGCGTTTTAGAGATGAAAACTTTGGCTGCAACCTCGCTATTATTTAGTTTTAAATCATTATCATTATTAAAAAATCAATAACAAGATGCAAATTAATCTTTATCAAACTCATACATAATTTATTATACCTTTTCATGGAAAATGTAAAAATGATTTATCTGTATTATACAGAAATTTTTCTATATATAACCATTCATTATGCTTTCTTATATTTATGGTAGGTTTTGCATGTTGTACAAAAGGCTTCTTGGGTGATTAACAAATTATCTTTTCACGTTTTTTTTGCATTTGTGTTTTGTTAGTGTTTTTTTGTTCATTACATTTGTTTAATACAATTTTGGTTAACAAGTTTATTGTAAGTTTTTAAAATTTTAAAACATTGAATATAAGAATAGAAATCTTTTCTATTCTAATTAACGTTGTGCTTCTGAAGTTGAGAGATAAATTTTTATAGTTACATGTTAATAAATTTCTTATAACTTCTATAATTTATTACTTTTATTAATTATTTATTTTTTTATTTAAAAAAAATTGATTGTATCTTTTTCCATTAAATTATGTAACTTATTTATTGCTTATCTCTAAATTTTATTATGTAATAATTATATAAACCTAAATTATCTGTTGAACTTCTGAATATGTAATTATTAAAGAACTATTCATTTTATAGTTATTTAAATTTTTTCTTAAAATTTATAGTACTATGCCAGGTTTCACTGTGGCAGGAGCTGCTGAAATTCTGCGATCTGCACAAAAGGATGAACAATATTTACAAGAACTCCAAAGCAATGTTACACAAATAATTCAAAAAGTAGCAGGTAAGAAGTAAGAACATATTATAAAATTAAATATCAATAAAATTTAGATAATACTATTTATTTATGAATTATCATTTTAATGGTCTAACTCCAATATTATGCATCTTTTACAGTATTTTAATTCAACTGCTTTTTTTGCAAAACAAAAGCAGTGAAGTGAGCAATCTTATGTGAATCATTGCAAATGCCATTAAACAAAATGGCAGCTAATAACAGAAAATTGTTTTTTATTCTTGCTGCTTTATTAATTTATTGAAAAGAGAATTTTAAAATTAATCATGATAATTGTCAGAAAGTATAGTTTTTATAGCTATTATGTTTAAATCTCTCCTTCTTACCTACAGAAATTTGTTGTTTTAATTAGTGACATATATTCTTCATCACCAGTAAAATTCAATGTGTTAAAATGTGATCACAATTCACAAACAAAACTTTGCCAGAAAGGACATCACTACCAACACAATATTCATTCAGATTTCAACTTTTCATTAAAATTTACTTGAAAAAGTAGGCCATTTTTCAAGATATCACTGTATATAGTGGGAAATGAACAAATCTTTGTACAGTAGACCCCCCCTATAACATGGTAGATACGTTCCATGTTATATGAATTCCGTGTTGTACGAGTCACTTAAATACACGAGCCAATCACAGCCCGGCATGTGTGCAGTTTAGGGGATATGGCTGTTTGAAAGGTTTTCTCCATAAAATTAATCAATTCTAGACTAATTTGACTCAACATTTCCAAATCACATATAATTTTTTGGGAATAATCCATATAAATTATATTATAAACAAAAAATTGTAGGATTACTTACCAAGTGTGCATCGTTCAATGACACCATTGCTTAAGCTTGTTTTCATCGTGGAGCGGCTCATCGAATGGCAAGCATGTGTTTCCTGATAAGTTATTTTTCTGCGAAAAATTTGCTGAACTTTGGAGACATCATTAATAAAAATATAATTTTTATGGCCGTTGAATAATAAATGTTTTTTAGTAGGTCCAGTGCTTGTTTAAACTCAACAGTTTGTATAATGTCCACTATTGGTCCAGATTCAACCAATCTTGTTGTGACACGAGTCAGCGGTGACGTTTTACTGTGTTATACGAGTCTCTTTTAGCATGTTATATGAACACAATCACAATTTTTTCTCTGTGTTATACGAATCTGTGTTATGGGGGGGTCTACTGTATTTCAATACATGTATTGAATATTAGTTCCAAGTTCACCCAATAGGAAGCAATAGTCTGAGATATATATATATATATTAGTGATGTAACGAATAGTATATTCGGCCAGGAGCATGGCCGAATACCGAATATTCGGCCAAACTATTCGGCTGGATTAACGCACGTACGAAAGTTGGCGCGAAACCGCATTATGGCAAAGATCGCGCACCGTGCTCTCTATTGGCCCGCTGTCACTACGATTTTTTCTTCAATTAGGTCTAAATTATTTAAATTAATTAATTAAATTATAATTATTAAAAAGTTAATATGAGATGGAACCTAACGTCTACCTCTAGTGCCAAATTGGTTTATAATTTATGTAATAGCCATAAATAGCCCGCTATGATTCGGCAGTTGTTGGTATTTAGATGTAAGTTATAACTTATAAGTTATTTTATTTGCAATCGATCATTTTAACTTTTTAATTAAACACTAAAATTTTGTTTTTACTACGTATTTGTAGACTGAATAGTACCCTAAGGACATACTTTAGTGGTGACATAATATGGTCTAGTTTCTCCCCAGTTGTGGAACAATTCAAATATATCGTATAAATATTAAAATATACGCAAATACGAATATAACATAATTAACTAAACAATAACATTAATGCCCGATACATTCTAACCTACACGCCATCAATGCCATAAGATATTGGGCTAGATAAACGCTATAATATTATTTAATTACGAAATAATTTAATACTAAAGTTAGATGCTATTTCTTATTAACTTTAATAATTATAGTTTAATGTTCAGCATTAATAAAAGTAACAAAAATGATTAATTTACTGTGTTTTTGTTATTTCTTACTCCTGTTTTTAGGTATTCGGTATTCGGCCGAATAGTGATTTAAATATTCGGTATTTGACCAAATAGTGAAAAATAGGCCAAATAGACCGAATACCGGGTAGTAACCGAATATTCGTTACATCACTAATATATATATATATTTTTTTTTTTTGAAAGATGTTCTGGAATGTTCCATTTTAGTAAATGAAATCTATTTGTTAATAGTTATAGATTAAACATATATTCATTTTTTAAATTTAAGACAGTGTGTTAAATACATGTATTCATAAAAATGCAGTCCTGTGAGTTGAGCAAGGATTTATGGTACTATTTTTCAGTTCCTTTTCCAAATGTTCTTTATTATTTTTTTCCTTGTGGTATACACGTAAAAGATCTTCAAATATGTCGGATATATTTTTCAGTTGTGTTAACGCTACATCTTTCATTGTTGTTCTTAGCACTCTGCCTAGCTGTATGTACCTTTCATTTTCTCATATCTGTCTCTGAAGTCTTGCACAGGTTCATCACTATTAAAACCACCATCTAGATCTCCAGTTTGCCATTTCCTCAAGTTTGCTATGTCACAAGCCATTGCAGATTGGTAAAAATATTGGAAGAAAATTTCAAAGGAATGTACAGGAACACAAAGGGAAAATGAGTAAAATGGAAAGTAATAATAATAAAATAGTAATAAAACTAATCTAAATAAAGTACCATAAATGTGATAAGTACCCTAACAACCAATGTGAATAGCTTAGAAAACCATAAAGTGGCCACATGGTCACGAATGCCTAAGCACAAACAAAGAACTGAACAAGGAAAACAAAACTAGTTGCTAGGTTCTATAATACTAACTTAACCTGACAATTAATGCACTAAAATAAACAGGGATGCTTAAAGAAAAAGAAAACATAAAAAAAACTCATGGAATCACTGAAAATCCACCAAAAAGTTGATAGAAACATGGAACTCATAGATGCAGTAACTGATCAGGCACACCCTGGTGGCCAAACTCCATTCATCCCTAGCTATTACTTTACCTTGGCATGGTGTATATGCATATATGTATATAAACAAATAACTACTCAACAAATCCAATGTTTTATTGTTTTTACATATACAGGTATACATATACACCATGCTTGAATAAAACAATAGCTGGCTGAATGCTGTGGAGGAGGGCTAAGGACACTTAAAGTTGTCCTTAGTTTGCACCATAATCTGTATTGTTATATCTAAATTAATAGTTCTGGAAGCAAAGATTTGACAGAGGGTAGCATAAATAACACAGTAATTGGAAGTTATGGGTTTGAGTCCCACTTTGAGCTGATTCTTTTCTTCTAGAAATTCCAAATTAAAATTAATTTATTATAATCATTAAAATTATGAATATAATGATTTAACCACCTATCTGTAGACAAATTACTTTATATCTAATTACTAACTTTGCCTAATCAAACCCCATCATTTGGCAGATTATCTGAACTCCTGAAATTATCCAAAACACTTTAAAAAAAAACTAGAACTGGCCTGGAAATGTTGCAGCAGAAACAACAGGCCAAAAATTTTTAATATCAAGTCACTCCTATCTTTCAAATGATGATGGTAAATTTGGAATGCAGTAGAAACTTTTTTGTTGAACTGAGGAACAATTGTTATTTGCAATGAAAATGCAATAGCAGATTTAAACTTATTATTTTTATATTTGAAAATAAATGGTCTTTTATGTATAATAATAATATGTACATTATTAAAATATATTTTAGTTAAAACTTAATTAACAACCATTAAATATTTTAATTTTATTGATACAGGCATTCAAAAATGGATAAGATGGAAAGATGAAATAAACAAACTTTGTGATTTTACATACTATTTTCTCACAACTATATCAGGTTGTACATATTTTATTTATGTTTTTAAAATTTAAATTATTTTTAGTACATAAAATAATTTAATTTTAGTTGAATTCTGATTATGAAAACTAACTAGTTGTTAATTCAGTGTAAAAAGGAATTACTTCAAAATCTTCATACATAAAAAGTTAAGCATAAAGTTAGTTCTTTTCAGTAGAAAAATTGGGTATAATTTCATCTACAGATGCTAAATTTTTATTGTTAAAATTGTATTATATTTATAATGTGATTTTAAGAAAATGTTATTAATTTCCCAAAATTTTATCTTTTATAATTTTGAAAGACTTAAAGAATACTTTATAAGGTATTATAAATTATTACTTAAGTCTTATCATTCAGTAAAATTATGTATTATCTGGTATTTTTTATTTGTTAAGAAAGTTATTTTAAAAAATTTAATTTTTCAAGTATTACTAAAAGCAAATATAAAAATGAACTTCAACCATTATAAAAAGCACAGAACTTTTTACTTATTAGTTTAGAGAGATTCAAAATATGTCATGGAGTAAAATAAAGTCCAAAAATGAGAAACCAGATAGTTTTTTTATGTTCAGATTATATCATGAAGACATTGGCATTTATTTCATTATGTGTGATAGAGATTATTTATTTTTTTCTTGAAAAATATTTAATACATTGAACTTAATGGTACTAATATATGTATATAATGTGTTTATTAAAACATTCTGGTAGGAATATTAAATACTTCAAATATTACTATTATTTTCTTTATATGAGTTAGAAAAAATTAATTTTGATTATCTTGATACTAAATTTTTGAGCAAAAAGTATCAAACAATAAATCTGCTATTAAAATTCAACTCCACACACAAAAAATAAACAAAAAATTGTGCTAATTGAGATTCACTTTACGTTATAGTATTAAAGTACTTTTGCATTTATTTTAAGCATATATAAACCAAACACACATTAAACTGGATGTAAATTTCAAATATATGGTCAAATTGTTAATTAAGCTTTTTGCTATTTTATAATAATTAAAAACAAATTTTTTTGAATAAAATATCATAACAGATGGTGCCATGTGCACTTTTAAATGTTGCTGGGAAAGTTAAGCAACTTGCTGTTGGATATTTTAAAATCTGATAACTGAATAGGTTCTAAAAATAAGTGAATTTGTAAGGAATTAATGAGAAATTATAGAAAAATTTTAACTTTCATAAATCTCTGAAATTTATCAGAGAGAACTATTTTTTGTATCATCTTTAGTTAAGAAAACATTTTATTAAATATTTATAAATTTCTTAGCTTAAACTAAAATCTTAAAAATCTGATTACATTATACAGGAAATCCTTGTTAATTCAAACTTGGATAGTTTGAAATCCTATTAGTTTGGAACTGTACTTTTGTACTGGCTGAGGTTATAGAGATTTATGTGTTAAGGAATTTGATTAGTTTGAAATACAGCTACTTCATAATTCGAAATGAAAGTTCAGTTGAAACTGTGATGTGCATACATTAACTCGTTCATTTAGATTGAAGTGTCCACATACTGTAAAAGAACAATAGACTGAGAACAACTTTAATCTAGTCAATGCGACTTTGCTTTTACAGTAACACATTTTTAGTTGTCACCTTACATATGGAATACCCCTTTTTTCTCTTATTTCATAAAATACAGTTGGATTTCAGGATAGCAAGATTGAGCTACAAGTAGCAGAAAGAGATATTTGTAGGACTCTAGTTCTACTACTTTTTGGGTCACTTTAAAAATAATTTGGGCTATATTTTGAGGAATTCTGTTTTACTTTTTATAAAACTTATCTGATGACCTGTGAGGTTCTCACTGGACACATGCTGTTTACCTGCAGTTTATTTATATTATTATTATTAATAATTAATAAATGAAAATAACATTCTGTATAAGTATTCTGTATTCTGTTTGCTTAGTAAATTACATCATTTACATGGCATTTATGCCATGTAAATGATGTAATTTACTAATACATATTATACAGAAATATGTAAATCTTGAGTAATTTGAAGTTGCAAATATTTCATCCCCTGATTTTTGAATTAACGAGGACTTCCTGTGTTTTGAATATTTGAAATATAGCTGTTCAAAATGTAAATACAGTATAATTAAATTTAATGTGTAAAATTTTGATTTAGGGTTACAAACTGTTGGTGAAGAATATGTTTATATAGTGCAAGTTGATAATGCACTTAAATCGGTTCCATCACTATTGGTAAGTAAATTTAATTAGTATGCTTTCTCTTAATTAAAATTTTTAAAATATTGTGTTATTGAAATAAATATAAAAATTATTAGTTGGAAAAAATTTATATGAAATGAACATCTTCAAATTATATACTAGGATTAAGTTAATCAATGAATAAATGATGATTTTTTAATTTCTACTAAATATAAAATTTAATGAAAATTTAAAAATATATTAAATACAGTTAATAATGAAAAGCTTATATTATAGTTAATCATCTATTATATATGTAATTATATATATGTGCAATATATAAAAGTGGTTTAATTTTCTGGAGATGAATTGCTATATTTGAAAATATTTTGTATTATGTTTTGAGTTTAATACCTTTTAAATATATGTGTAAAAATGCATTTCATTTAATACTTAAAACACATATGTACGTATTGAATGAAATGTATTTTTACATACATATTTGAAAAGTTATGAAACTCAGAACACAATACAAAATATTTTCAAATATTTATTTTTTATTTATTCAGTATGAGGAAAACCTGTATGTAGGGCATACAACATGATATTACAATCATCCAATAACAATTACAACATAAAATAAAGTAATGATGATAATTCAGCACAAAATAATAAGCCTATTAAAAAAACAATACAATAATAAATAATATCAACAACAATAATAAACATTCAAAAATGATACAAAAAATACACAAAAGTGGCAGTGAATGGACAGTGCAAACTAAAATTCTAAAAAATTTATATAAGAAGTAAAAAAACCATTCTACCTGAAAAAATTAAACAAATTGTTAATTGTAATATGTCCAATATGTAATATATAAATGTTCATTTGTATCTCATGGACATCAGTGCTTTACACTCAGCCACTAAGTGAAAAACGTCAAAATTAACAGAAGAGTATCAAAATTTACAATATTTCAAACATGGAATCATCATTATTTTCAACATATTACATCACATGTATAACACAATTTGTTTAATGCAAAATAATCTTTCTATATTTAAATGAGTCACAGAACCCCACTCATTAAAAATATCCACTTACCACTTATTTTTATTATATTTAGAGGCTCTATCTTTGAACTCATTTAAATAATTCTTCATTAATCTTATTAAAATGTCAGAAGCCTCTATTTCGTTCAGCATAATTGGATATCCTCCATAGCCAAATTTTTGCAACAATGACACAATTCAATCCCCCCATGCTGTTCTTTCAGAAATCAAATATAATTTTGCCTAAACAGTAAGTTTACTCACTGACTATCTGTGCAACCAACTTATATTACTTTTCATTATATTGAAAGTAGAGAGGGACTCTTAGGAACTCTAGATATATAATATATGATGGGGTCCATCTTTTTAACAAATACAAATGCTTAATAAAATTTATTTGTAAGTTGTTATCTCTATCCTCCATATATAAATACCTCAAATAATTTTAACTTATCTTTTCAGCACAACTGTCTACCGGACACACATGCCTTAATTATCTTGTCTATACCAATACCAACTTTACAATGAATATACTTTAAATGCTTTAAGAAGTGTCCATTAACTGAAAAAGTACACCTAAATATTTGTATTCATCAACAACTTCTATTTTACAATTAAGAATAAACCAGTTCTCATTTTTGGAATGTTTTCCTCCATTTCGAAATACCATTATTTTAGATTTATCAACCTGTCAACAAAAAAGCATAAAGTTTACCTTGTTTCCTCTTTAAAGATCTTTGAATCGACGTATATAAAACAAAAATATTATCTAATGTTGAAAAGCCAGACTGAAAGTCAATTTTAAAATCCGAAAATACCTCATACTTATTTAACCATGTTATCAATTTCATATACAGGATTTTACAAAAAACTTTAGAAATTGTTGGTAGTAATGAAATTGCTCTATAATTATTGGGCAAATTGCTACTCCCCTTCTTAAAAATGGGAAAGATCTTACAAATATACCAATCCAAAGGAATCTCTCCTAGTTGATATATATTATTAAACAAACATACCAAATATCTATTCAAACCTGGAAAATGCTTATATAGTTCTACCAGTATACCATCAATATCAAGAGCAGTACCATTTTTTATAGTAACTAAAACCGGTTTCACTTCTTCTTCTGTTATTTCCATATCCAACACTTCATCCTGCCAATTCACATGTCAATTATATACAGAAATATCCAGTATTTCTTAGAACGAAACTTTCCTGAAAAATATGCCAACCAATCGAGGCCTGGAAGTTCACTATAGTTTTAACAAATGAATTGATTGAAATCTCCAGAACTGCTTACTGTCACCAGACTCCAGATTTTTATTAATCTTCTGTAAAAAGAGCTTTTTCTTAACTCTGCATAAATTATTAGTCATATATGTTCTTTATGAAAATTACTCACAGTTTCACTATTTCCAATTTTTGCTTTTCTCATTCTGATCAAAGCACGATTTCTTCTGACAACACTCAATCTGCAGTCTGTATCAAACTACAAAAATAAAAATTTAAGGTTTGAACTGACCTTTGACACCAATCTGATTTAATTACATATCCAAATATGTTAACCATTAATATTTCCTGACCTCATTAATTTATTATATTTATGATTTAACATGTCACTACCTTCTTCTCTCAAAAAATTCTGTCTCCATTACCCTTAAACTTTTGTACCCATAAACCTTAAACCTTTATATTTTCTTCTTGTAATTACAATCTAGAACTATACTAATTGGGAAGTGATTATTAAATACTTTATCTATCAATAGATCAGAAACTTATTACACTAGGTAACTGAGTCAGCAAAACCATAGCTGAATCAATTACTGAGTATCCTAATTTGCTCACATAAGTATAACAGCTTTTGGAAACAGATGGTTCTCTACTATTTTAAATTATGTATCCCTTATTTTCACAAAAATCCAACTCCAATTTTTTATGATTATTTAACAATAAATCCTGTGATAACTATGACATCCAATCCTGATCAAATTCACCATCATAATCAAAGATCCATTCTTGTAAATCTATACCAAAATCTCCCAACAAATAAATCAATCTTATAACAACACACCAACCTCACAAACTCTGTCCAAATAACATTCCATAAAACAGGTTTTAAATACATTAAAGAAAAAGAAATCACTGAGTGTCCTAATTTTACTTCCACCACGACCCAATATGTATATTTCTCCACAATATTAACTTCCAAGGAATTGATTATTAAAAGCCACCACCCACCAATAAAACAACCTCTATTAGACTCCCAAACCTGCTTCCTGAAAAACCAAAAAAATGATTCATGTTCCAAAGATCAGAAATCAGTCTTACCATCCCACCACATCTTCATGAAGAAAATTATTTCAATGGTATCCAAAAAATTCCAAAAAGAACTAGATTTATTTACAATACCTTCACAATTCCATGAATGCACAGACATACTTTCTTCTAGTCAAGTTGCAATCTGCTCTTTCATTTTTCTAGAGACTGCATTATATCTATAAATTTTATCATCAACCTTCACCACATTCCTATTACCTAAATAAATAATTGAAGCATCTGTCATTTTTTTTCCTCTAGCAAAATTATTAACTATTTTCTTTATTTCTTTAGTAAGAGGAGGAAGATCATCCATTATAAAAATCTTGGATCTCTTTAATTTAAATGCTGTTCTTTTTACTTTGTATTTATCTCTATAATCTAAGAAACTACAGTAAATCAATCTAATTCTACCATTTTGTTGTTGAGCCAATCTATACCACCATTCTATGTTAACTTGATCAACATTTAATTTATTCCAAAAGAATTTGAATAGCATACCAATACCTACAAGTTATCATTTTCTGACTCAGGTAATCCAGCAGTTATTAAATTGCTTTACCTTTAAAAACACTCAAACTGCTTCTGACTTAAAGTGAGATTAGTGAGATTAGCCAATTTACTCTCCAAGTCTGTTCCTTCAACCGATGAGACTATACCCATGTCATGTAGAAATGTTTTCTCTAAATTTTCAAGTCTAATTTCTAAATTAACAATAGCTTTATCCAAATTCTCCACCTAGGAGAATATTCTGTCAATTTTAGCAATCATTCCTTCCAATTTTGTATTTTGCTTTAAGTTCAGTTGAATTAATAACGATATCCCATTCTTAATATCCAGTTCACCCTAAAGCAATTCTAAAATCCTCATCTCCTCCAATGGGTCTGGATGAAAAATTTTAGATCTACTGTCTGATTGACTCACTGGTGAATACATCTTTCTCTTGGACATAATGAATAATACCAATAATGTTACCTGAAAAAATTAAACAAATTGTTAAATGTAATAAGTTCCGACCAATAATGCTGCCCAATATTTTCAAATATAAAAATTCATCTTCAGAAAATTAGAATTTCTTGGAAAATGTTTAGTAACTATGTTTGTTCATTAATGAAACAAACTATCACTTAAGTTTTTTTTATTAAATTGAAAAATTTATTGTTTTTAAAAATCTATAAGAAATAAATAATAAAATAAATGATAAAAAATGAAAAATATGATTTATGATAAAAAAAATTGTATTAATTATTTCAATACTCTATGATATGAATACAAATAGGAGACAGATTTTTTGCTATTGCTTTTATAATAGTCAAAACAAAAATGAAATTGAAATACTTTAAATTTTAGTAAAATAATTTTATGATGATTTTATTTTTTCTGTATTTTATAAAACTCTTTTTGGATGTGTTCACTTTTACAATCCAAGCTACTGAGCACCTCAAATGCATTTAAAAATCAGACAGCACTACCTCATGTTTACTTTTGGACTCAGATATCAGTTCAAGTTCACTTGACTCTCTCAGAGTTTTCAGAACAAGTATAGGAAGTGAATCACAACAAACATGACATCTGAAAACCATATGTTGCTGAAATGTGCCTTTTTTCTTTAATTGACTTTCTGCCTTTTAAGGCAGAAAGTCAATTAAAGAAAAAAATACAAATTGCAAATGGCTTAGATTCACTAGGTCATTTGCAATTTTATTTAAAAATGAATTAATTTGTTACTGGATAAATCTGTGATGTCTCATAAATTGGTCCATAGATTGTAATTGGACTACATCGTCTACATATCCTTTGATTTTTTGAAGTTTTCTCTTTTGATTCGTATTTCAATAGCATCTCTACAAAACTAATTGTATAATTAAGATAAATAACCACAGCTAGATGTAAATGCCAGTAAACCAACAAAAAATAAATTAATAAAACAAAAACAAACTTTTTCTTCTATTTTAAATGTCATCCTCAGATTTGAAGAAAGCAGATATAAACTTTATACTTACATTCTTCAAACCTGATCTAACAGGCAAATGTCATATGTCGGATCCACATACAGATCCCTTCAAGCCAGAATATGTGACCATAAATATGATGGGGCCAGGGGGAATTATAATGCAGCATTTGCTTGCTATAATGCTGAAACTGGAGTTCCCCCCTGTTGGGATGAGGCTAACTTTTTACATAGGGTCTTTGACTGACATGACACAATCTTTGGAGGCTTTAGAAATTTATATGGCTGACATGAAGGGAAATTGCATCAACTTTGACTGTATTTCAGTATCTGCAATCATGGAAATATTATTTAGATTGCTACAGAATGTAATAATAATAATTTCATTTGTGGCATTATACCTTGTAAAAAATTATTTATTTAATTTTCTGATGTGAATGATGTGTCAATGTTTGTATCAAACATATTTTTAAATGTTTAAAAGATTGAAATTCAGTGAAGTGTGCTTCACTGCATTTCAATCTTTGGAATTTTTAATTTTTTGGTAAGTTAAAAAGCTTAAATATTTAATACAATACAGTTTTATTTACAAAAGCTATGTCAGTATTTATTTTTCATCTTCATTAGAATATATGAATAATTATGTTAGAGAAAGAAGTTTAGAAAATAAAGATTAATATTTTTAATATGGTAATAAAGAACTTTTTGAAGAAAAAATTACAAAATCAAATGAAAACTTTATGTACAGTACATACATACATAATTTATATGATGACATGATTATGTAGTGTAATTTTATTTTCTCTCCTATAATTATATTTAATCACTACTAAAACTTACTTATATATTTTTACTTTCTCAGCTGTTATATATAACAGAAAGACAGTATAATTGGTAAAAAAAATGACCTTACAAGATTTTTACATTTTTGGGTTTGAGATATCTTGAAATATTAAGAAATGCAAAAAAATTTGGGGGTTTTTCTATATGTATGAATGTTTGTGTGTGTGGGGGTACACGATTTTGTTCACTCTCTTTGAAGCTTAATAACTTCTGTGCTTTTTGTCAAACATTTCTGCAATTTTGCAGGGATTTTTGTTTATTAGGGGATTGATGCTATTAAATTTTGATGATTAAAGGTCAAGGGGGTGGGGAGATAAAGAGGGTCATGTGTGTATCCAGTAGGATCAGACTTAATGGTGATTTTACTTGTTATTAGCATTTAGAATTTTTTATAAAACCCATCCCTACCCTCAAAATTAAGGATTTTGCCATTTTATAATAGTTAAAAATTATGATAACCACCAAATGTCAGGAAAGTATGCAGCTCACTGCTGGATTTTTATGCATGAAGTGACATCTTCAGTTATTTTTTTTATAAATTTATGATTATTGATTTTATTTTACAGATTTGATATATTTAGGTTTAATTTTTAATTTTTCAGAGAAGAATAACATCTGTGTTAATACACACTTTGGGGCCACTTTTTATTCAAATTATACTAAATAAGTTGGAAAGAATAGTGAACCAGAATGATTTTCCATCTTCCATAGGAGGAGGAGATTTTAAGATTCTTCTACTTCAAGTTATTCCAAATTTAAAATATATCCTTACTTTACTACATCGACTACATTTGATAACTTTTTATTTTTATGGAACATTTTATCATATGTCAAAGCGAATTTCTGGAATAAAATATGTAAGTATGAGAATATGAAAATGTTAAATGGGATATTTTTATAAATTAATCAATCAATCGCTATCTTTAAGAAACCAGCAATATTTTATTATTTTTGAGGGGGGCACTCCGATCATCATGGAGACTGGTGAGTTTTCGATTACACCTGGTTTCGTTGGAAAATATTTTACCCAGTTCATTTTTCCTGTGTTTATTTCTACTATGTTGATTCTAAAATTGGCTCAATTATTACTACTAATGTCCGGAATTGAGCCTAACCCTGGTCCTCTTCAAAAATCTCCAACGAAAAGAGGTAGACCTCCAACAAACCGAGCTACACAATCTTCGTCCAATACAAAGTCGGCTGAAGGTGAAAGCAACTTGGTTACCGAATATACTCAACCACGAAGAATAGAATCGACCACTTCGGTAAGTGAAAACTTTACTTCAAATTCTTCATCTGCAACTTCAGATATGGAACTATCGGACTCGTCAACTGCACATCCTTGGACGAAGATAGTCGATTTGATTACTTCTAGTAACGAAAAAATTGAAAACCAATTTTCTCTAATTCGCAATGAAATCATTACTATTCATAAAGAAATTAGTGACTTTACTGATCAACTCCATTCTATGAGAGATAGAAATGACAAATTTGAATCCGAGCTTACAAAATTAAGAAACGAGAATGAGTTGCTTCAATTTAAGATTGATGCACTGCATAATAAATTAAACAATAATAATTTAATAATATACGATTACTCGAAAACATTTGCTGACGGGAATGAAGAAGACTTATTGAATTTCTTGAATCATTCACTAAATATTCCATGCAAAATGGATGAAGAAATAAAATTCATTCATAATATTCCTAATTCTAAGATTAATATCAAATGATTAACTTTAAAATCTGATCAATTGCAAAATCAAATTATGATCACCTTCAATAAATTAAAGCAAAATAAATCATTGGGACCATGGCAAAATTTAAACATTTCTGTAGATTTGGTTATTAATTCTCGTAAGAGAAGAAAAGCTTTACTACCTTACTATATTGATCTAAAAAAAACGAAATATACAGGTTAAATTACAAGATGATTTTCTTCTAATTAAACAGAAAAAAGTAACTTACAGCTTTTCAACAAATCAACTGGTAAATGCAGAGGATTTTTTAGAATGTACGACTGAAATAATTCCGTTAATTACCAATCTTCGACAACACTCAATAATGAAACCGATTGCAATAAAAATCAAGAAAAACCTTACCTGAACATAATAAACTGGAACTGTAATGGCTTATTGAAAAAAGTTGATAGTATGGAGTTTAAATGTTTATTGAATAATACTGATATAATGGGACGAACCGAAACCTGGTTGACTTCCCCACATAAAGGTTTAAAAAATAAACACATGGATTATACTGTTATATCAACTGTGGCGCATAAACCAGTCGGCCCCGGTTGCCCATATGGTGGTTTAAGCTTACTCATCAAGAAAAATATAGGAGTAATTAAGAATTTACAAAAAGTTGATAACTGTATAGCAGTCTTAATCCAAATTACCAATCCAGACTTACAGTTTTTGATAAACAAATTAATAGCCATTATACTAGTTTATATCCCTCCAGACCAGCTTCAGATTTTAAAAGACGTCTTTAAACTCATTGAACAATGGAAAATTATTACCCCTTACGTTATAATAATAGGAGATTTAAATGCGAGAATAGCCGAAAAAATGGACATGGAATACAAGGGACCCAACTTATTAATTCAAAATACTCGTAAATCAAAAGATAAAAAACATAACAAATTAGGACTGTAATTACTTGAATATATGGATCAACTACAACTATATATACTGAATGGCAGAATTAAAAATGATTACCCGTCTGAATTTACTTGTCTGACCAACTCTGGCTGTTCAACAATAAATCTAATAATATGTTCAGAACTAATTATAGACTTATGTATGCAGATCCAAGTATTGAATTATGATCTCTCTGACCATTTTCCAATAAAAATGTCTATTCAAATAGCAAAAAATCAACTACATAAGATTGAATCAATATCTCATCAAATAACCAATTATAACTATCAACAATACCAACTTTCGATTAGTAACAGATTTAAGCATTTACTGAATTATGCTCTAACAGAGGGATTAGAAAAATACAGGTATACCTCGACTTATGTCGGTAATTGGTTCTAGGAGAGGCGACGTAAGTCGAATTTACTTGTGTAGTTACGACGTAAGTCGTAGTTTCGACTTACGTCATAACTAAACGCCAATAATGAGCACTTAAAGACCGCTAAATAATAAGACAACACAGAAACACAGATGTTTTCATGTTTCGTTCTCTAGGATTTATGATGATTATATTAACATTTACTGTAAATGTACATATTTTAATATGATTTTATGTGCTTTTAACGCTTTTCTAGTCATATTATGACTTCAATATTTGTGGCGGACGGATTTAAAGTCGAATAAAATGACTTAAACTTTGATTTTTATTTTTCTATATACTTTTTTGACAAACGACGTAAAATCGGGAACGACGTAACTCGAGAGGGACGTAAGTCGAGGTATACCTGTATTTTCAATTTGAATTAGTAATAAAAGAATTTATTCATACATGTAACTCAAAATATAATATATCACATAAATTCAAGAAGCCATGGTATGATTTGGACTGCTACAAGCTCAAAACTCAAAAGAATAAAGCTTTAAAACAATTTAGAATAAGTTAATAAGAAGAATCTTTTAAGCAATATAAACAACTTAAAAATATCATATTTCAATCTATTAAAAGCAAAAAAATTAAACTATTTTAAAAGCCTACAACAACGAATGCTAGCAAACAAAAATAATCTACTTTTCTGGTCATCAATTCAAAACTTGCGTAAAATTCGTCCAGAACGCCAACCAGATATAGACTTTTTAATATAGTTTAACTATTTCAATAGATTTCCAATTAATGAAAATCTATCAGATAATTACCAAATAGCCTTAACGAGTGATTTTCTTGATTCACCCCTAACCTATGATGAACTGGAATACTCCATTGGAAAACTAAAACTAAAATCATCGCCTGGATTAGATTTAATTACCAACAAATTCATTAAACTCTTACCTCTGTCAGGAAAATGAATACTACTTGAACTATTTAACGATTTTTACAATTCATCAACTTACCTGTCATCATGGAACTCCGTTAAGCTACTCATGATTTACAAAAGAAAAGGAAATAGATTAGCACCAGAGAACTATCGACTCATCGCACTTCTATCTACTATAAGAAAATGTTTCACATCCATATTAGCAACACGTTTTCAAAAATGGACTATAAACCAAAAATTAAACTCGAAATTCCAATATGCTTTTATCAAAACTAAAGGAACTGAAACGGCTATATTCTTGTTAACTTCCTTAATCCAAATATACTTAAGAAAAAAACCGAAGGAAAATTTTTGCCGCGTTCATTGATATTTCTAAAGCCTTTGATTCTATACACGTACCCTCTTTGGTTAAAAAATTAACAATATTTGGAACTGGTAATAAATTCGCAGCTACTATTATGAATCTTTTTTTCTCATACAAAATCAATATTATTTACGGAAATCAGCGATATCCTGAATTTACTATAAATCGAGGTATTCTTCAAGGTGAACCATTGTCTCCTTATTTGTTTAATTTTTATATTAATGATATTGATAAGCTGTTTCTAAATGATTCAGAAGGCATTTATATATACGGAAGAACATTTCATTACGTTTTATATGCCGACGACCTGGTTTTATTGGCTCCAACCAAAGTTACTCTACAACATAAGCTTAATAAAATTAATGACTATTTGAACTCTATATTCTTATCGATTAACATCACCAAATCAAAAATAGTTATTTTCAGAAACAATATCAAACTTGCAAACCAAGAAAAATCCTTCTACATAAATGATCAACCTTTAGAACTGGTCAATAATATAAAATACTTAGGTGCGTTTTTCAACTGGAACGGTAAATTTCAGATACATTTGAAATATCTTAATGTTAAAATCAATCAATTAATCAATAACATTCTCTATTTGGGTGCTAGTTTAAAAATTACGAATCTAAAACTTCATATGAGAATGTTTAATTCAATAATAATGCCAGCCGTTCTGTATGCCAGTCCGATTTGGGCCATTGAGTTATTTTATTACTTGGGAAAATTTCATATTATATTCCTACGATAACTATATAAACTGGAACGTACTGTTCCTGGATATGCTATACGTGCAGAAACAAACAGATGTCAACTTTTCCCCTTCTTTATGAAAAGACTAATCAAATTCTACTACCGATTATTGAACTCAAAAGATGATAATATTAAATTTCTATTTCACATTATGAATACCCAAATGAATAACGATAATATCAACAAAACAACATGGTGCTATAAATTTAATAAAGTTTTACAATCTTTCGAAGTATCTAGTTCCTTATTTGACAACGATATTGACAACTGTAAAAATGCCTATTCTATGATGATGGACTCTGCATTCTCGCAATCGATGATTAGTGATCAAAATGCTATAATTAATTCAACATATCATCCTTGGTACTTACATATTCTAAGCCTTCCTACTCAATCGAACATTATCACAATGAACACATCTTTAAATATCAAACGTATGTTACTTCAACTGAGACTCCTTAATTGTGAACAATACTTATATTGACTGTTCAAGATCATGTTATTGGTGTAATTCCAACACATTTTCCGCACTTCATCTTCTCAGAGATTGTACGGCTTTGAAAAACTACCAAAAAAAATTTCAAACTTCAGACCTATTTTCTACAAATAACGAACTAAATTATAGATCCACTTTGGCCAATCTATCTAAAGTGACTATGTATAAAATTGAAAATTTTTTTACCCAAATTGTTAACGAATTGAATGTTCATTACACGAATTAATTATATGTTCAAGTAAATTATTGTCATTTTTACAATTAACTTAATACTTTGTACAGTACTTACAATTCTTTGTACTTTAATCAATTCCCCCTGTAACAAGGGTTCTTTTATTATGAATAAATATATTATTATTATTATTATTATATTTTATTATTTTCGAGTGTTTTACACACAATTATCTTTAGGAAACATCCATAATAGATTGCTTTCAAATTTAGAATCTAATTTAACCAGTTATAATTGTGTTGTTAGTGGGGAGATATTTTTAATTTTATCATTTGACATTATATATTATTATATGAAAAATGTTTTTACTGAAAATTTGATGTACTGTTTTATCAATTATTTTAAATATTTCAGGTTAGTTTAA
Source organism: Centruroides vittatus (assembly GCF_030686945.1). NCBI lineage: Eukaryota > Metazoa > Arthropoda > Arachnida > Scorpiones > Buthidae > Centruroides > Centruroides vittatus. The sequence continues at coordinate 1,295,761 of NW_027120692.1, read as the reverse complement.
AAAGATGGATGTCAGATCCTCCTCAAGATAATTATAAACTTTTGGGTTGGTTAGCATTCAGTCAATTATGCTTAAATTTGGGTATGCAAATCTATTTTGCCATTTTAAATAAAACGAAAAGGCAAAGAGTGGATAATAGTATAGAAAAGTAAGTTAAATTTTTTAATTAGTATTAAAATAAAACAATATTTATTATTAAATTTTTGTATAATAATTATTTTAATCAGCAGAATCTTGAAATCATCAGAACTTCCAGTGAAAGAGAGAGAAAAATGTTGCTTATGTTTAGAAAAAAGACAACATACAACTGCAACACCTTGTGGACATTTATTTTGTTGGAAATGCATTATGGAATGGATGCAAACGAAAGTAAGCTTTTTTTATTTATCATTGTAGTCAGTTTAAATTATTTTATTTACATTTGTCAGACATTCTTCAAGAAATATTAAATTGATTCTATTAATAATTTTCTTGAAAAATATGAATATTTATCATTATTAAATAAACCATTATATATTACATTTTATATTCAATAATAAAATAAGTGAATTTTGAGGAAGCTTGTTTTACACTTGTACAATTAATAGAATCATGCTGAAATTCAGAAATAAGGGGTGCTGTCTGATGGTTGTGGCTGTTAGCATAATTTTCTTTTGTTTTATATAAGAGCCGAAAAGGAGATTAATGTTCAAGAAGGAATTAGACTTTTGTTGAAATTACAAGCCTCTTCAAACAGTAAATTACAAACACTTTTGAACCATTTAGATAGAATGCAAACATGGACTGAGAATGTAGATACTGCTCTGGTAGATGTTGAGTCTAGGCTCTGATGTAATCATTGAAACTGATGGAGAAAAATTTTATCTTAAAGATGACAAATCAAACACAGAAATTAATGTAACTTGTAATAATCTGCATGAAAAGTTAATGAAATTAGAAGATAAAGAAAGAAGGAATAATATTGTTATCTCAGGCATAGAGAACAACGATAAATGGGATGATTGTTCAGCTAAGGTTCAAAAACTTTCTAACAATAAATTACAGGTTACAGATGTCAATATTAAATATGCCTTTAGAATTGGAAAATTTAAACCAAATATAAAAAGACTGATTATTTGTGAACTGTTAGATTTTGAAGATAAATTAAAAGTTTACAAAAACATTAGTAATTTAAAAGGTATAAAAATATTTATTGACAATGATTACTCAACAAATACCAGAGCTGTCAGAAACAAATTAAAGCTGTATGGAAAAGGAATGTATTTAAAAGGAACTAAGAATGTCAAATTGCAATACAACAGATTAATTATGGATGATAAGACATTTACTTGTAATTACAGAGGTAAAATTTTTTTAGATGGAGAACTGCTTTTTTAGGAATATAATTTATAATGATAAACAGCATAATAACATGAATGATAAGAATGACCAAAATGAAGCTTATATTTGGATAAAGATGATAATATAAAACTTCTCTTTTACAATATTGCAGGTTTACATAATAAATACTGTTTCCCTAATTTCTGGAATTTGATATACAAAATAGATATATTCTGTCTGCTGGAAACATGGCATAAATCTTTGGTAATTGAATCTGTTTTCTGATGACTATAAAATAAATTATCAGATATCTCAGCCATGAGGGACCTGGAAGACCCAGGGGAGTCTTAATCATCAGGCTCAGATTAAATACAGTATCGAAGAGTAAACTGATATTTCAGACATGATTTGTATTGCTTTTACAATTAGATGCTGACAAGTTAACCAATATTCAATTAATAGTGTCCTATATTCCCTTTCACTATAATTATGATTTCAAGAATACTTTGTTGCTTATAGAAAACTACTTGCTACATGAAACTAACTTAATTTTATATGCAGATTTTAATGCTAGAATGGGTCACCCTGATTATTTGACATGTTTTACCAGTGATTGACAAATTGCCTTGTGATTTTTGAACTACTGTTTGATTCTACTGTTAATAATAGATGGAAACTTCTCTGTCATTTCTGTGAGAATGACAGTCTTGAGTGTTTAAATAGTTTATTGCCAGGAGATAAAATAGGTAATTTTACTTACCATGCAACTAAGGAGGCAGTGTAATTGATTTTTTTAATAGTGTCACAAGAAATATATTCTCATATTGTAAATGATCAGATGAGTGCCTATCATCAGAGATAGGCCTGATCACTCACCTGTTTTTCTTTCAATATTACCATTGATAACATCAGGAGTTCTTAATAGACAATTCTCTGGTAAACGTGCAATATGGAAGAATGAATTTAAATCTTAATTTGCTGTTAAATTGGATAATGTTTTATTACATAAATATGGAGGAAATCTCACATGCAATGATTTGGTGGAATGTATAGCTAAGGTGGCAATCTCTCTAGATTTAATTTATGATGTTAAATCTGTAACTTGTAAAAGGCATACAAATATATGGTATGATAGCAAGTGTTACTCCAAGAGAAAAAATTAAATACAGATGAATGTTATGTTTCGTATGAAAATTATTTAAAAGAATATAAACAATTATGTCAAAATAAAAAACAGTTTTATTTTTGGAACTTAAATAGTAGATGATTAGTGACATGCAGTAATTCTAAAATATTTTGGCAAATAATTAATAGTTTTAAATGTAAAAGCTCATTGGGCAGTTCAAGAATTTCCTTGGAAAGATGGTTCAATTATTATGCTACTAAATTCTCTAAAGAAAATTCTGTACTTATTAATGTTGAACAATTTGTCGACGGATGTGTATAAAGTGTTTCCAATAGGAACAGAATGTTTTACAGATTTTACAATGGAAGAGTTAAAAAAAGCTAGTTGATCAATTGTTTTAAATCCGGTATTTCACCTGGAATTGATTTTTTATGTAATACTTTAGCTCCCTTGTAACAAAGTAAGGTTCATACAATAAAGAATTGAATTGAATTGAAATTCAAAAATGTTTTTCAGATGTTTTCTTTCATATAACTTATATAGTGTATATCATTATTTACAAAATTACTTTTTAAATAAAAATGTATTAAATTAAAATATTGTATATGCTGGCAAATAAGTCAACTTATTATTTAATTTTTAAAAATATTTCTTTAAAACTATGAGTTGACTCTGAAGACAGATATAAAATGTGAATCTTTATCAAAGTCATATACAAATAGAATAATGCTCCTAACAGTAGTCTTGAACAACTGATTGTAAAACCAGATTTACATGAAACATAAACACCTGATATCATGTCACATGCGAACCCACATTGCAGGAGCTTAAACATTACACTAAGCAAATTCAAGTAGATTTGAACCTCTGCATCTATCTACTATCTGAAAGTAATTATGAAAGCTTGTTAGCATGCAAATTTGAAAAGATTATTTGTGTGTGTATATATATAATGAGAAGTATCTTAAAAAAATATTCTAAAGAAAACTGATCTATAAATATTTTAATTTAAACTTTATTTGCTCTACTGATAGAAAAAAGGATATTTAATAACTTTGAAGCAAACTGATGTCTGTAACCTATTTTCAACAAATTTTTTAAATAGTTGTAAAAAGGAATGGAATATTAAGCAATTGAGTTATCATTACTAGATAGTAATGTGATTCATTGGACTGCAATTTGAAAAAATTGTAGACCTATAAATTCCCACTGTCACCAGTCCATTTGTCTTTCCTTAATCTTGAGAATGGAGTTAGGTAGATGAAAAACGAGACCCGATATGAAAACCATAGGGGCAGGAGACTCCAATTAACTATATGCAAACCGAAAGTCAAGTTATTTCAATTCAAAAATGTTTCCATGAAAGGTGCTAGATAGATGACTGGCATGACTCTATTATTAAAGAAAAACTATGATGTACAGGAGTAAGCCCACTACTAATTTGAGGTAAAGAGCAAATATTTTAAATTAAATAAATTAAAAATTGCAGCCTGGGATTGTGACAATGTCAACAAATAATTGCTCATTATTACTGGAATCTTTCACTTGTATCTTTGAAAAATTTTAATGAAGTTTCATATATACTTTTATAATTTTATTTTCATTTAATTCATTATCAAAATTACATTTATAAGATGAGATGAATTATATTAAGTTTCTTTCTGTTCTGTGAGTAATAACTTGTAAGATGTCAATCATGGGTTTGGCCAGGTCTACAATTGGATGTGAGGTGATGATGGGCAGGGCCTGATATATTCAAGATAGATTTCCTTAAGCTGCTTGCTCAGATTCCCTAGAACAGTAGGCTGTTGCCTTAACTATCTTGGCCATCTAAGTTACATTAAGCCTTATATATGTGAATTTAAAATTTTTATTTTTTAATATATTTATATGAGCATCGTATTAATTTAAATTCATTTTACAGAGAGAATGTCCTTTGTGTAGAGATGACATAGAACCTTCTCGACTTGTATATCTTCAAAACTATGAATAATTTCCCGTATCATTATTAAGGAATTGTGATATTGTTTATTTTATTATGTAAGATTAATTAAATTAATAATATTGTAATAAATTAATATTTTTAAAACAAAATGTCTAGAATTACATTTTCAAAGATTCTAACTGGTTTAAATTTTTATCTTGAAAAAGATGTTAATAAAATTAATTTAGTTAAACTTTTTACATCAGAAACTTTGCAATGTATTATCAAAGAATATAAAAAATAATAAATAAATAATTTTTATATTAAGTGAAGTAGAATAAATTAATAATTGAAGTCATAATTACAAACCATAAAATATCTTTTTTAATTATAACGAATGTTCACTAATGTACAGTATCATTTTAGTCAAAGATATATTTGATTGACTTATGAAATATGTTGGGTTAAAGTAGTCTTGTTAGCCTAGACCAGTCAGGTCTCTCTGATGGACTTGCCGTAGGCTACAAGGACATTCTAATGAAGATTTTTGGATGAAAGCGTCTACTAGAGACAGATTAGAAGTAAGGTGAACAGGTGAGAGAAAGTGACCTAGATGAAACAACATGGTGGGGAAAACAAAGGACTTTGTTTAAGAGGACTGACACAAAACTTTCCATATACAGTATACAGTCCAACCCCATTTATCTGGGTTCCATTTGTCTAATATCCGATTAGTTTTAATAGTTGTAACTGTAGTTTTAAGCCAATTATTAAGAAAATTAATAATTATTGGAGGTTTTTTTATCTTGATAATTTTATGCTGTGCCTTTTTTATACACAGTATTTATAACTTACATTTAAAGGGTGACCCAAAAGTTAATCTAACCTAACTGAAGTGGCTCAATCTCATATAACTGACTTTCCAGACATTCTATATATTTATATAGCAATTTTTTTTACCTTTGGCACCTTTTGAGCTTAACATTTTCTGAGTCCCTCCATTACAGTAGCTGGAGGTAAAATTAAAAAATAAACATTGAAAATTCTACCGTTTTTTTAATGTTTTACAAAATGGATTTTTAATTAAAATAATTATAGCATATAACGTTAAATCGTGTAACTTTCAACCTTCAAATTCAAAACTTGTATACATACAGTATTACTATATATAATTGTTATTTTTTAAAATAGTTTACTTCTCTCGTTTTTATGCAAGTTTCAGAGGTGAACAAATGGTGACGCTAAAACGAAGTTCACGGGATATGCACTCCATACATCTACAAGCAATATTTTAATAGTAAACATCCTTTGAACAAAAATAAAGTGAAAATGACATGCTCTGTATACAGGTGCAAGATTTGAAGTGTCTTCATTTTACAAGAAACGAATGAATGTATATTGTCTGATAAACATTTTAGGTTCAAAATTTCCTTATCAAATTTACTTTTGTAGTTTATTTAAACATAACGTTTTAATAATTTGCATACATTTCTCTAATAATTTACTTATTGAAATCTAATTTTTTTCATATAATTTTAATATTTGGTTCTGATTGTTTCCTTCTATAGTTTACTATGTCTCCCCAAAAATTGATTTTTGGCTCCTTGTTCTGTGGCCCAAGTTGAGAAACATTGATATAGAATACTTCCAAGTGGATAACTTCAAAATCTAATATTAATTGTTGATCCGTCATTCGCATATTTCTATTATAATTTCAATTTATTTTAGATTAAGGTTTGGACCATTCTGATATAATTTTTATTCCGCTAGCAATTTTAATAACGCAGACTTGGTCGTAACAATTTATACGAATAACAAATTAGAATAATTAATTTAAGTTAAAAAAATGTAATTAGATATTTCATCTCTTAAATTCTCACCCTACAAAAGAGATTTAACACAGTTTCAATCAAGTTTACACATTCTATAATGTATAAATTTTATAACTAAATCATAAACATTGAAAGAAGACTTTAAAAGTAAATTTTATTACTAAAAAACTTGTTAGAAAGCTCTAGTTAAAAGATAAATCCTTGAAATTGTTGGAAACCTTGACCGTGGGTTTTTACCTTGAGAAAAAAAATTAACCTCATCCTATATTCCATTCACATCAACAGATAACTTCAGTAAAATTTATTGACTTGTGGAATGCAAACTGTCTTAAAAAGTGTAATTTAAATTTTATCATCAAAAGTCCCTTTAATTTATGATGTACAAATCAAAAAGATGAATTTATCATCAAAGTTCGCTAAGAGTGATTTACTTGTAATTAATGTTTTCAGCATTAATTAGATGCATAATGATAACTTTACCATATTTTTATGTTAAAAAGCATTCTTATATTGCACCTAATTAAATTTTAAGGAGAGATAATATAACTAATTATAATTTTCTAAATTAAAGATATATAAGATCAATTAAAATTACTCTAAATTAATTATAAATAGGTCTATTAAGTAAGGTCTATCAAGTTTATTTTATTTTTTGGCAAAATATTCTTGTTTTATCCTTTAGAAATCATCAATCTTCTTTGTTTACTCTTTTACAAGGGCAAACTAATTCAAGTAGAAGATAGCAAATAATTGCTTCCTGATTTTTTTTTACATTTCCTATGAATTACATATTATTTTTAATACATTATAAACTGTATTAATTTCTAATTATCATCCAGTTTTTTCTTCGAAAATCCATTGTAAAAGAAGGACGAATTAAAAATTCTAAATGTTATGGCTATAAAGTTTAATGGTTCATAAAAATCCCCCGTTCGGTTACAATCTATTGTATCGATTACACTATTAATTATAGCTAAAACTGGTTATTGATTCATCATAATCATCGCAATCCCACACGAGTTTACTCTGACCCTACGAACTACCTTGACTATCCTCCAAATATTCTTAGCCACCGCCTCATGCAAACTATTGTTCAGTTTTAACATATTATTTCTTAGTATGATAAATAATAACACTTGCTAATTTAATTGTTTTTTAAATGTAATTTTCTATTAATAATTATTAAATATTTACCATATTAAAGATTTGGTTATTTTAGCCTACCATTGTTATGTTTATCACCAAGGATAAGAGGGAAGAAATCAAGGGAGGGGTGGGATGTTTATGTTTCATGTAGCTTATACTTTCCTCTGGATCCTATAGATTAATTCTGGACTCCTAGAAACGTTTGTATAGCCTATTTCTGTTTTTAATTAAATTTTATATAGGTAGGTCTACATATATTTAAATGGCTAGAGAGAGATTCAATGGATGTAACCAAGATAAGATCTTTTACCAGGTTTAATTCTCCTCAAATTCGAAAAGAAACTCAATAAAATAATGACTATCCTCTTACTAAATTGAGCTTCTTATTTCCCCCCCCCTTTTTTTTGATAGAATAGATTCAGGAATTTCAAGGGCTCATTTAGATTTTAATCATTATACATTTTGTAGATTTAATATGAAACCTTTATCATTAATTGTCTACTCGGACACAACTTGTTATTAGATCCTTATACTGGTGCTTATTATTAGGACCTTGTGCTTATTATTAGGACCTTATACTTGTGCTTATTATTAGAATCTTATACTGGTGGTAGCACCAGTATAAGGTCCTAATAATAAGTTGTGTCCAAGTAGACAATTAATGACAAATTAGAATTAAGGACTGTAAGGCAACTATATTTAATATGAAACCTATTTAATTTTAGAACATTAATTCATTCTATAAATTAAATTATTTTACTTTGCACAGAAGAGGAAATAGGAAACACCTTGCACATTATAAAAAATAAAAAATAAAATCTTAAATTTAAAAAATTTATTTTCCGAACTTCCTCTAAAAAGTAAAAATAGTTTCTAACTGTAACTCGTCCCACCCATCTGCAAGATAGTTGAATTGGGTGGGGCACCCTAGATATAACGGTATCTGAGCAAGGTCAGTTTGTCACCTCCACTGATGTCCTTCGCCAATATTACGAAACTAGAAATAAAAATTCGACTCTTCACAATGATCTGGGTAATTCACTCGTAAGAGAATGCTTAATTTGTTGTTTAAAAAAACAATAATTATTGTTTTCAACTTTGAAATGTTTTTATGTTCTTCTCTTAATGATACGTCAACCATTATGGATTTTGGTAATTGATAGTGGAATGAATAAAACATTTAAGTACACATAGACTCACAATTAACCAATATTTAAACGAAAACTGTGCTAATGAGTTTATTAATATCTAATTAAACCTTTGTATTTGCAGTATAGTTCTTTTGACTCGTGTAGATCAATTATACTGTTATAACTACAGTATATATTAAGTGGTAGCCTATACGATAGCTTCGATACAATCAGTTCCAAGAATTAATTTATACATTAGATTACAATGCATTGATGTAAGTTGAATGAAATAGGAGAATTAGCATGTCTTTAACTTAAAAAACTTCTATTTAAATACAGTGAAACTTCACTTATGTGGCCAGCTACATGGTGTACGATTTCTGGCCTCATAAATGAGTGATCGCTTAAGTAGGCTCATGAAAAAATTGATATACAGAATTGTAATTAAAATACTGTACTAAATCTTCTTAAGGGTTTAATACAAATTTCGAAAAACTGTTTCAAAACTACAGCAATTCTGTTTAAAGTACAGTACTTTAAACTATAGGTTGAACTTAATTATTCTGTTCTGTTGACCACCTACACGTGGATAAACGTCAGTTTTAGGATGCTTCAATCTTGGCCATTTAAGTGAGGTAGATAGTGGCCACCCAGATAATTTATATTAAAACTTATGCGGTTTTACAGGGTAATTTCATGAATGGCCACATAAAAAAGTTGGCCCAAAGCGAAGTTTTACTTTATAATAATTTATATCTTTCTAAATTCTAAAATACAACTAAAATTTCTATTGCAATAGTATAGAAACTTCGCGATTCGTCACGATAAACGGTTTCTTATAATCACTTTTATTCAGAAACAGGTCTAATGAAGAATGTAAACAAACCTTCTAAAGCAGAGACCTCCAAAACTGTATTTAAAATCAGAATATTCATAAAAATAATAAAAAGTATTAATCAATAAACCGTGAATGAAGAGAGGAATGTACAAGGACAATCGCTGATCAAGGTTAAACATCTGGATGCTAATCAAGAATCCTTGCAGAATGCTCTTCCCGATAGGAAAACATTCCGTTTCTCCAACACAGATTTTCACTAGGTGACCTTAACGTCCGACTAACTGACTCATTGAATGTGTAAACCACAACTGGAATTAGCTACTCTGTATTTGACAAATGCTAATTTCTTGTCGCCGAAATTTTGATGTGTCCCTCGTTGACCTAATTTCGAGTGTGGCAAAAAAAAATTCGATTTGCATATCGAATGTGTAGGTGCTAAAATGGTCCATCTTTAGATGTTCTGGCGGGGTCATCCGATCTGTACACCTATAACAAGGTCGAAACGGACGAATCAAATCACTTCCTCATATTTGTCAGGTGATGGGATGAGTGGTATAAATAAGTGGACATTTGACCAAGTCTTCACTGCAGTCTTCCATTCACAGACAGCAACAGACATCATGAAATTTGTAAGTATACATTTTATGATTTTCTTTCCTATCTACCAGCAATTACTACTTCACCTCTAGTCATATTAGCAATAGGAAAAGCAAACTTTGCAGGCTTAATTGTTGTATTTTAATATTACAGATCATTCTTTCCGCTCTCGTCGTCTGCGCTTTCGCAACAGACGCACATCTGACATCTGATGGCGTCAATTACAGCTTCGGCTACAACACCGGTGATGCAGGCCTTCATACCCGTTCCGAATCAGGCACTGCTGGTGCTGTAAGTGGACAGTACAGCTACAAGGATGCCAACGGCTACCTGAGACAAGTCACCTACACCGCCGACGCTACAGGTTTCCACCCCGCAGGCGACATTGGCCCAGATAAGAAAACTCTCGCCGATGCCGCTGCCATCGCCGCTCTCGCACCAAAAGCACCAGAACCAGTGAAACACCACTACTTGGGTTACCCATTCCACCACCCATATGGTGCTTACTACCATCACCCAAATGCTTACTTCCACGGAGTTCCCAACGCTTACTCCTACGGTTACCACTTTTAAAACACTTTAATATGCTTTCTGGGTTTTAATGTTATTGGGTGAAGGGTCTTGCATTTTCCAAAAAAAATGATGTCTGTAAAGAAACGCCTTCATTCTGGAGTAAAATAAAAGATATATATATATATAGATAAATATATGTAAACGTATTATCTTGACTCAATATTACTTCAATCGCTGTCGTGAACACTTTCGGGTCGGTTCTGACGCGAAACTTTTGATATATTTTCATTTCGGAATGAATAATCGAATTTCAATTGGCACTAAAAATATTTATTAACTCGTGATTTGATTTTTAAAACTTAACGCCAAGAAAATTGAGTGATTTCCATCAAAAAAAAAAAAAAAAAATATTGACAACTAGAAAATGGCTTCCAATATTAAAATGGAAACTGAAGAAACATCTTCAATTTTCGCTTTTATTTTTTTAATTTTTATTTTATCGACATTGACCTAGTTTCATATTCTTGGGCGTTGTTCGTTCGATTGACAACCCGTTCAAGGGCTAAAAATCTGAATTAATGAATGATGAATTTGTCCTGGTTTTCGGCCTTGCAATTCATATAAATAAATCATATTAAATCTATTTAAATTAATCGAATTGATTAATTTAATTATAAAAAAAAGGAAAGAATTAAAATTAAGGAAAGTCGTAATAGTTTAGGTAATGTTTTTAATCACGTGCAATTGCCGAATTTACAAGTTTAGGCTTTATACTATTTAGGACTTCACTGTTTTAAATTTATCATTTGTTAGAGAGAAAGGCCTCATATATGTTATGGCATTGGGTTTTTACAAGTTGGTTATCTATGTAACTATTATTTACAGCTTAGAGTATTTATATAAGGATTTAGAAGATATTTAATTACACACAGATTAACACTGGCTTTTTGGAGACGTATTTGTATTTTCCTGTATTATTGGCAAATTTATTCATTTTCGTTAAAATTGGCTTAAAGATGAAATCTTTTAATTAAATAAATATATAGTTTAATTAAAATAATTTTTTATAAAATTTAATATAATATTACGTCATTTTTAAAATTTTTAATTCGGGCGAATTAATTTTATTAAAAATATTTATTCATAGATGGAAGCATCATCGCATTAAATTTTTAAATTTTTTCAATCATATTTAAGTATATTTATAATAAATATATAAATGTATTCACTAATTATAACACGATATTATTTTTATATCTATAATTTAATTTCAAAATAATCATATCATCATATTTGTAATATTTGTTCCTCGTGTAATAAAACGTCTCCAAAATATTATTTTTAGTTTTAAATGTAAACTACAGATGGCAGGACGGAGATTCTATTAATATCCATTTACGAATTTTAAATTAATAATAATTATAAAGATATTTTAATGGACAAATTTGTAAAAAATACACGTTGAATTATTTACAAAATTCAGATTTTTGAAATAATAAAATTTAATAAAAAAGATTATTTATATCAACCGGGTTCCTTTTATCGGGCTATTAAGGCTAAATAATTACTAAGCAATTTGGCAGGAAGCAAGCCGTCAGATCGCCATCTCTTGTTTAAATATAAAAATTATAAATTAATTAATTAATTTAAATTAATTATAGAAAATTCCGGAAGAAAAGGATTATTATTGATTAATATTTTTACTCTCGAATTTTCATTTGAAGAAGATTTTAAATTGCATAAATTAACACAAATTACACCCTGTGATGTGCGTATGTTGTACAACATAAATATTATATAAATTAATATTACTTCAAGATAAAAATGTTTGTTTGTTAATAATTAATATTTTTATTTCGATGCCGCTTACTGATGAATCTACAATTCACTTTCTATTGTAGAATGGTGAAACTCTATTATACAGATTACACGCAGATTAACATTGGCTGTGCATGTTTTCAGACGCTTGCCTGAAATTACATTAGAGCTTTAAGAAAATCGAATATTTTATAAAGCATCAGAATTTAAATTAAATTATTTTACTTTTCAAAACTCTATTTAATTCTATATTATCGAATGATGAACGAGGAAAAGAAAACCTGATTCCTTATCAGCTTTAATTAGATCATTCATCATAGAAATTGGATAAATTCTTTTTGTCTTCCTTGAATTATCTATTACGACCTTGATCATCATTTGATTTCCTATACACGAATTCTGAACGTGTTTTAAGGAGGTCAAGAAGATGAGTAGGATTATGCAATCTTTGTTCCTCTACTATAAATAGAGTGAAGACAGCCCTAGGTGTCATTGCTGTTACAATAACCGGAACACGAAAATGAAGCAAGTTGTAAGTGTTTGTACTCTTTTCTTTATTGTTATTGCTTATATATCGTCGCACTATGGATGATTGTATACATTTTTTTTTGTGTTTCCAGGCCATCCTTTTACTCTTAGTAGCTGTGAGCTCCGCTCAACTCGCTTACAATTACGGAGTAACTACACATCATGTGCCATCTTTAAAATACGTCGGAGTACCAGGCATTTACGGATACCATCATCCTCTTGCTCTTCACCATGGCGCTCTTCTTCATCACGGTGCTTTCGTTCATCCTTTCCTGGCAGGAAAGAAAGAAGAGAAGAAAGATGACAAGAAAGAATAAATGAATTTGATAATTTCTTAAAGGATAAAAGCGCTTTTGTTCTATTCTATTCTCTCAATAAAATCTTTTTTTTTTCCTCCTCGCTCAATCAAACTTGTCTTGCGTATTTTTATTAAAAGATGCTGCACTTACGTCTCATTAACACGTTTTTCTCAAGTCATATTTTTGTAATTTATATTTATTTATTTAAATTTTACCTGACTTATAATCTCTATAAACCTCTACACAACGACCACTGATGGGAACTTAAAAAATGGCAGTGGTTCGGAGGTTATTTTGTATACATTGAAGACACTTCCTGAGAAAATGGCCGCCGTTATTGTTGGAAATTTTACTGTATTAATCAACACAATAATAATTATTCGCATATAATTAATTGTAACAGAATTAATATCCTATACACTGAGTAATAACCGCAAAAATTCACTCGAGTCTCAGCTTGTTAGGGGGATAATTTATAGGGAAATGGGATAGTATAGAAATATTTCAAACAGCAAGTTTTAATTAAAGAAAAATCAAATTGATATATAAATACAGAAATGGCAATAGTACCTGTAACTAATATAATCGAAGGCTATTTTTTAACCGTGAAAAAATGATGGACTCCACCCTCTGTATTATCATTCAGCATACAAAACCCCTATCAAGGTTTTATTGCTGTCCTTGAGCATCTGCGATATTCCTTTTATATTTTGCTAATAGAGAAGAGGAAAAATTATTTAATATTTTATACCATCTTCTTATTTAATAAAATTTTAAAATTATATTTAATTTTGCATTAAATTGGAGTTATATAATTTTTACTATAACTGTTGTTTATTTAAGATTTTTTTTTTCTGTAATACTTTGTATTTATATTATTTAAGATATTTTAATAACTTGATTATAATTATTGAAATTACATTTTATTGCTATAAAAATATGAAAAATTAAATATAATTTCTGAAAGTAACCGAGAAATAAGAAATTAAAAGGGAAATAAACGAAAATAAAGGTAAATAATGAGTAAGAAATCAAGGTTAAATCGTTCAAAAACGAATAAATTATCATCTAGCTTTGTTTGGTACATAGTCTTACAAGTAATTTATGTAATAATTTTATATAATTGACGTCGATTAAACTAAGAAATTCAATTATTTAATATATTTTATATTTGAGCTAAAAAAACTAGTTTAAAAAGCTACATAATTAAGTATTAATAAATTTGTTTTCATTTAAATTATCATATTGAAAGATATTTAAAAATTATGCATTAACACATACACACATACTCGTAAATATAGAATGCCTCAGGAGTAAGTTAACTGGGCTATATTTTAAGATTTATTCGATGCGGCGGATAGTATAAATCAGGGCTGTGGAGTCGGTAGATTTGTACACGACTCCGACTCCGACCAGGGGCGGACTTGTTAACAAAGTAGGCCCGAAAATTCTGACGTCATCACGTGACCTCAGAATATTAGCATCAATAAATATAGTTGTAATAAAGATAGAACGCAGACACTTTTTTATTCCAAAGCTAAAATATTCCTCTAGTTCTTCGGGGTAATCCTTAAACCTCTCCCTCTTATGCTTATACTTATGCAATAATAAAATTTAGTCGTTTCAAACCGTTTTTTTTACCATTTTTTAAAATTAATCTTAATATATATCCTGGCTTTTGGGCCTAATATACATATAATAATACATTTGTGTGTTAAATGAAGAATTTTTAATAATAAATATATATATGTATGTACTGTGCATACATTGGAATATTGATAGAATTGTGTAACATAACAAAGTAATAGGATAATATGGCGACAAAATTTTAATTTTTACTCGAATTAAAAATAGTATAAATGTTAATATCAATATTTACGTATAAATTCAATTATTTTAAAGGTATTTTTCCTTACTTTTTAAATTTAGAGCCATACAAATACATAAAAGAAAGATAATATGAAGAAGCGATGCAGACTTATTCTATACTTTACATCAGTTTTCCTTGCAAAACATTTCTGTTTAAACGCGAAATCTACTTTCAGAGTGGATTAGAACACTTGAAAATAAGATCAATTGTAACTTTTAATTATAAAAATTTATTTAAAAGCTAATAAATCCAGTATTAAAAAGCATAAAAGTACATCACAGGGATCCCATAAGTAAGAATATAAAATGTAAATTTAAAAGTACAGTACATCCTTTAAAGGTGCATTCAAGAGAAAAGTATCCTTAATCAGATTTGTCTTCATCTTGTTTTTCGGGTTTCTTTTCGGTCAGATAGACGTATCCCGGATAATAGTAACGACGATAGTAATGTGGATAAGTCAGATATGTAGAAGGAACGGTGTATCGGTAATAAGGATATTTCACCTCGTACTTAGAAACGTAACTTCCCGGTAATCCATAGGTGTAATGATAGTACGGGTAGAGGAAAGTGGCAGAACAAGCGGCCAAAAGTGCAAGGAAAATCTATAATTAAGAAAATTATCATTAAGCATATGAAACGAAATGATAGCTATTATAGATCTTAATTACTCACCAGAGCTTTCATTTTGAACTCGACTACGAAAAGCCTGGAGACTTAACACACATAAATCTTTGTTCCCAGCCTTATATAACTTGGTTAAAAAATATTAGCCCGGAGGTAAATTTTATAAATGAGACTGCGCCCTTGAAAGTTGATTTACTTTCATCCATCTATGTAGGTCAAGATCAATTTTTGTGATGCCCACATTGTTTCGAAATACACATTCTCCTTATTCGAATTTTGCCAAAATTACTTACATATTTTTGTAATTTTTAAATGATAATACGTTTATTTGTTAGATAATTGGTTAAATTGAGTAGGTTAGTGAAAGTTGTAGGAGGGAAAAACTATACAGATTGGCCTTGATTGCCAAGGCCAAAAAGGGAAATTCTGAATAGATGCATCAATATTATTTTAATTTGAACGTTTAATAATATTTAATATACAAAAAAAAACCTTTATTATAAATAATTTTTGGTTTATTTTCTTCTGTTTGTATAAGAGCTTAATCACAATATAAGTGAAAGTAATATAAACTTTTCAGTGTGATTGAGCAAAATAGATACAAGAGTAGGGAATTTTAAGAAAAAAGTTTTATCCCTACTCTTGTATATATATACATCACATATTTATTTAATAATTAATACAAATAATGTGTAGAGGGCAACAAAGAACTGCCCGATAAATCTACAGAATAAACAAACATAAGTATATAAGAAAATAATGTACCGGCCAAGAATAGATATATTTTAAAATAATAATCTTTTAAATTCGATCCTAGCGTAAGTATTTTAAATAATTATTACTTATTTAATTAATTTTTATATCATTGCTTTTAAATGTAATTGCTTGTTCCTTATATAAAATACAGTATATTTTTAAGGTGATTAATTCAAAAAATGTTGCTGATTAACGAATAGAATTTAGAACGATTTACATATTTAGGGGGGTCTAACTATTACCTATTATTTGTTTTTTCTATTACAGAAACAATATATTCACTTCTATTTATTTGCTTGTGATAATACCTTTTTTAACTTTTCCAGATTTTATATACTATATAGGAGGGAAAGTATGGCGATCGGTTAAAAAATAAACCCCATAATTTTTACATTTTTGGGCTCAGGACATCTCGAAAGGTCAAGAAATTCAAAAAAATTCGGGTATTTTTTTTTTATTTTTTGTATGTATGGATGTTAGTATGTGTGGGGGCGATTTTGTTTACCCTGTTTAAAGCTTAATAACCCCGAATTTTGTCGAAAATTTCTGAAATTTTGCAAGGAGGTCTGTGTATTAGGGGAATTGATGCTATTAAAATTTGGTAATTAAAGGTCGAGGGGGTGGACAGATAAAGAGGGTCGTGCGTATCTCCACAAGGATCGGACTTAACGATGATTTTACTCGTTATTAGCATTTACAATTTTTTATAAAACCCATCCCTGCCCTTTAAATTAAGGTTTCTACCATTTTAAAATAGTTAAAAATATAAAAATAATGTAAATAAAATATGATAACAGATGGCGCCACGAAATGTTGCCGGAAAAGTTAAGCAACTCGTTGTTGAATTTTTTATCATATCCTATCATCAAGACCTTATGAATTTTAAAAACTAATTATATTTAGCTGTAGTTTAATTAAAAATAAACTGTAATTTACATATTTACAAACTTATGTTAATTCAATTAATACCAAATATTTATCAGAAGGTTTTTATTTTTTAATACGATATAGGCCTACAAACAGTATATTTAACGATAAAATTCCACACTAATAAGACATTTAATTATTTTTTATTGTTTCCTATACAATTAGTTTTTATCTTTATTGAGATGAATTAATTTGATAGCAAACAAATTAAAAGAAATACAAATTATATTAATATTTTCATAAAACATTCATAAATAATTATTACAACTCCTTTATTATCTTTAATGTAGGAGGAAAACATGGATATTTTTCATAGGAAATGTAATTTTTGTTTTATTATTCTCTTTTAAGTAAGAAATATAATTGTGAAGTACATCTGTTTATTTACATTGAATTGTTTTGTCATCGTCATCAGTTAAGCCAGTCTTGAAATATTTATTTTTAATTAATTTAGTAGCCAAAGGAAGAAAATACAGTTGTATTTTTATATGTATAGATTTAAGAAATATCAATTATAAATTTTCAAAGTCTAAATAGAAAAAATAACTTGCAAACTGCTTTGTTATTATCATTATTGTTATTGTTGAATTGCCAACAGAACAGCTTGAAAAGAATTTTTCTATATACATTTTGGTAAATAATCAAGAGAGAATGTGAAATGAATATCTTTTAATAATTACTAAATAGAAATTTGTTGTCATTAATGAATAAATTATTAAATTAATTCTTATTTTATCTAAATTATCAGGCGTCAAAATATTTTGACGAATTACCCCCAAAAAAACAGCACCCATCAATTGTGACTTAAAAAATCCGGAATAATTTTTTACACGTTCTACGTACATCAACTTGCATAATACAGTCGAACCTTCGATAACGACCACCTCATAAAATATAACCTGTAAATAACGGACATCTCCGAGCAATGGACGTTTTTTACAGAGGTTTGACAGCACGCTACCTTATCTCACCGTGTGATTCTAATACAATTTTAAATTGTTATTTTTAATAATAATAATAACAACAACTCTAATCGAATTTAAGAAAATTACATATTACTTTATAATATTTTCTAATTATTTGAGGAAT
This sequence comes from Centruroides vittatus, assembly GCF_030686945.1. NCBI lineage: Eukaryota > Metazoa > Arthropoda > Arachnida > Scorpiones > Buthidae > Centruroides > Centruroides vittatus. Next base: position 1,277,424 of record NW_027120692.1, on the reverse strand, counting down.
GATTGATATTTCGCTCAAGGCCGAAAGTGTAAAATTGGCACACCTATCGATGATTCATATTTTAAACAAAGCTGGTAAACTAATTCATATTAATGTCATCACTTATTGTCGAAACATCGACTCCACCCAAATTCATGCTATTCCTCTGATGAGATTTTAGTAGATTTAACTGCTTCTTAATTATGAACTTATAATAAATAAGCCTACTCCAGGTATCAATTTAGTATTAATTTTCCGTGTTGTGCTAGATTGCTTTATTCGAATAATTAATTTTCCTCATAAATTGATTAGCGTAATCATTTATAAAGCCAAATTCGAGTGAAAAAATAATCAAATTTTATTTATTTATATATATATATATCAATTTACGGTATACAATTTTGAAATTTATAACTGACAGCATATTGATATAATCATTCGATAAATTGTAATCGGAGAGTTTTATTGGATCGTTTTATTCCTTTTTCTCTTCTTCTTTCTTTTCTGCATCCTTCTTTTCTGGTTTCTCGATTTCTTTCAGGACGGTAAATGGATTGACGAACGGATAGTAGTAAGGTGGCCAAGCAAATGGTTGATGGAGACTTAAAGGCACCGAAGGGACAATGAATTTAACTGGTTTATCCTTCCATTCTATGTTGGTCACTCTTGCGCTCGATGGGATGTAGTGCAATGATGGAATAATAACGGCTGCAGAACAGGCAACAACCAACAAGCTAAACACAGCCTAAAGGAATAATAACAAATGTCAGTTTAGTCTTTATAAAATTTCCTCTAAAATACTATATTTGTTCACTGTTTTTTTTTTTTAAATGTAAAGGGAATTTAGAGCGAAAGTTAAAATAAACGTAAATAAAACATTCCATATATTATAATTAATATAAAATTTTACTGTTTATCCACATTTAAATTCTTCCATATACTATATAAAACTATATTAATACAAGGTACTTACGAGTTTGTACATATTGTCAACAAATTTCTTTATTAATCTGTGTACATCTTAGTAAGGAGAAGACGTTTTTATAGGTGGTCAGTATCCTACGAATGGTCATCAAGCATATTATTTGTTACCTGGTTCAGTTTCACATTCAAGGACTTAAAACAATGTGGGTCAAGTACAAAGGGTGGAGATGTCGAGGAAGATCCACCACGATTATCATATCTGTCATTTGATGTGACAAACAACTGATTTTATTTACTTAAGCATGATCTTCGCCATATATAATTTCTCGTGTTTATCGATGTTTCACTTGTTAGAACGTTTATTAATTAATTTATTATTTTTTTATATTATGAAAATTATATGACGTTATTTATTCTTTTCCTAAAATTATTTTTACATAATTAAATTGTTATAAAATGATTTAATTACTATTAAATTGTGATTTTTTTTCTTCCATTTTGTTACGTAATTGTGTGTTTCCATTGTTGTGAAAATAGTTATGGTGGCATTTTTAAACGACAGATGGCAGTAAAGAAAGAAATAAAAAATTATTATTATTTTTATTTTTATTACATTTTATTCGTTTAATTTATTAATTTTAACACTTAATTATTGTTTTAAAATAAAAATGATTACGTCACGAATTATGATGGTTTTCTGTCGTAATTCGTGACGTAATGAATTTATTGCCTTCTTTAACATATTTATTTCTTTGGAAGAGGCATTATGGAAGATTTAATGGACGTAGAATAACATTCATCTAGTGAGATTTCATACGATTTCACAGCCTGTATAAATCTAACAAGACTTATGTGCATGTTCTATAGATAAATACATCAATTCTATACTAAATATGTACGGTATATAGAAATATATGCTCCTGTTTTAACTTTATTCAGTGTTTTCCAACCGAAGATAATATAGGAATACTCCTAGAAGTTTGTCTAACACTATGCAAGAAGCAAATCTTACGATTTTTACCTGATTTAATAAAATGAATAATTACTTAAAATAAACAGAATAAACTAAACAGCATAAAAATGTGAGAAAATTTTAATAAAAATCATTAAAATATCGTATAAACGTGGATGTAAAGTAGCGAAAATCCTATTAGCAATACGATAAATCTTTGGGGGATTTTTCCTATTCTAGTACGTGAGACACTAAAAAAATCGTTATTTTACATTTAAAAATAGAAACAGACAAGAATTTCCTTCAGAAATTCAGAAAATGTTTACTCTGTTATTAAGTTAAATTAAATATAATTTTTGTTTAAAAAAAAAAATGTTTCTTTTTCTTCTCGAATTTAATGCAGAATTCGTTTTCAAACCTGACAATTCGATGCATTTAAAGATGCATTTCGATTGACCTAGTTTAATAGAAACTGGATATTTTGTTATATATTAATTGATTCTGACGTTTTTAATTTCTAAAAAAGATAGTTTTGCAACGTATTTTACTGAAGATCTGTATAAATAGCGGTTGTTTCTTCTCGATGATACCATAAGCGATCCAATATGAATAAGTTGGTAAGTTTCCTGCGACTTTATCTTACATAAATTGTTGGAAAAATATGATTTAAACCATTTATTTTTATTATTCAGATTGTTTTTACGTTGATGATTGGATTTTGTGCTGCGGGTATTTTACCCGTGATGCAAGTCAAAATACCATCTTATGCTCGAGTTGCTAAATCAGAATGGCAGCATTCAGCCTTTAAATATTTATTGCCACCTGCACCTGTTATGCATTCAGTGCATCAGTTGATTCATCCATCGATTATGGTGCAACCTTTAGTACCTCGAATTTATTCACCGGTTCCCCTTGGAAAGAAAACTGACGACGAGAAACAAGAAAAGAAAGATGAATAATAATTATACATCTTTTTTTTTAAGCTAGTTAAAACTGAATTAATCAGTTGACGTTTTAATTACGCATTGGAAAACACTTTTTGTAATGCTGAGGGAATTGTATGGTTTTAAGCTTTAATAAACTTTAATAATTCTTTATAATATTTCTCTCGTTTTTTCTATTCTGTTATATCTTAAATCAGTATTAAACGTATTGTTACTATGTCTTCCTCCCTGAAGACATATCCCATTTATTCCTATGATAGTTCTGACGGGATTTCTTAAAACTTCTTCCCTAAGGGGTTTTTAGCAAGCCCATTATGGGTTCGGCCAGGCCCACAATGAGGCGATCGGGTGGTGAGGGGGGTCCAACATATTCGGATGGACCACCCCAAAATATTTTTGGGATTTTTCGACCAGCCCAGTCGGAGTTGACTGCCACCTTAACTCACCGCCATGGGTTTGATATTAATTACCAAACTTAAAGCCCGTAGATAGTGGTACATAAATTTAATTAACTCGTAATAAATAGGCTCAAGATTAAGTCTACAGATAAATTACAATAAGATAAAATTAATAATTGGTAATAAGTTACAAGTACCTTCTTTTCATATTCAATTGAATGATTATTTTATTGCAGAAATCAAGCGTAGACTATGGGCGTATTGCATTGAGGAAATTGCAAAATATCTAGAAACACAAACCCTCTCAATCAAAATTATAATTTACATATTATAATCATTGATTATCTTCTCCAAGTGTTAGATCGGGGTAGTGATTGAACGTGGAAAGATTAGTGTATGAGTAGTTTCAATTATAATGTTGGAAAAAAATAAATTCCAATAAAGTTATGGGCAACAAAAAAGGAATAAAATCAAAGGTTTTCTCTATAAAGACTAGTGTTTAAGTGTATTTCAAAGAAGAAAACTTCGTATTCTAATGACATTTTGACAAGAGAAAGTAATTGTTTACAATGGAAGAAAAGGAGAAACACTTCATAAAAACTTCAGTATAACTTTTAAGCCGCAATAAGAATGTATAAAAAATACTTACAAATTTTAGAGATTTTAGTAACCAAGAGATAATGATAATTATTATCTGAATTTTGTATATGATATTGTAAGATTCGAACAAGTAATTAAGCGTGTCAATTTATTTTGTACAATTTTATAATTAATAAGACATTACTATTGTTCTTACCTTATTACAAATAATTTTTATGTTTATTTATGAATTAATTTACAAATATAAAATATTCATATATATATATATATTTTTTATTTCGATAAACGTTATTATAATTTATGTAAACTGAGCAAAACAGTAGGCGTACACAGGATGTAAGATAATTTATGCAGGCGTTTTCTTGCAGTTTTAGACCCTCAGGAATTTTTAAAATTATTATTTATCTTTCAAATTTCGTAGATATAGACTATAATTTTAAGCTGCTATCATGTCAAGATTTCTTCCATTTAAATGTTTTTTTCGTGTGTTTATTTAAAATATTGTTTCACATGCCAATAATTATATAATTTTAAGTTCTCTACCAGATTGTCATAATCATGGACAAAAACGTGAGCGGTTGTACAAAAATATACCATTTACACATACCTTATAATAGGATTAATAACAGTTTCCAAAATTGCCTAAATAAATTATTTTGGAGCGATCTAAAGCTTATATTTTGTTTATTTACAAACGATTAACACCAAATAAACACCGTCTAATGTTACTGTATTTTAGATTTAAAATTGTTTACTGTGTTTTTTTTTATTATGAAGTCACGAATATTTAAATTATTATACGAGGTCATCATAAATAAAGTGCAAGTTTTCAGAGATGTATGTAGAAAGAACTATTCGGTAGTAGAAAACGATACACTAAGAGACATCAGCGCCAATTTTGCCCTTGCGGCTGACTTTCGACATAAATTTTTTCTCTTAAAAAATAAAAATCGCATACTCAGGATAATATGTATACTAAATTTGGTTGAGATTTACCAATAATTCTTTTTACAGGAAGCTTTGAATACCTAATATATAACTATGAATACCTTGTATTTAAGAAACAAATAAGCAAGTTAATAGAATTCTATCGTGTAAACTAATGATTAATAAATTATAGCAAATAATATTTAAGTTCTACTTTTTAAGTAGCCTTCAAATTTTTAAAAATGTATATTTTTTAATTACTATTATCTATTCTATTCGACTTTTTATTTATAGTATAAAAAGTAGTTTCTGCGATTTCTAAATGAAACGATTTACGATTAAATTATGTATAATTTCTCTTAATTTTTAAGTTATATTTCCCTATAAACAATACTTAAAATTGTTTGTACGATACATTTGAATCCTGCCCTATAACATTGATAATAACCAGTTATGAATTACTCTATCTGAAAGAAAAAAAAGAACACTTTCTTATAATTAAATAATATATTAATCTAGATACTAATTATTATCATGTGTATTCTCTTGTAAATTAATAATATAATGAAATGAGTTAAATGAAGATATAAAGGTCGATAAGAAAGTGACTGTCACTAACCGGAAGACATTCATGTTCTTGACCCAGATAGGACAACTGCCCAATAACATTGTCCAGTGCAGCATGTTATATATATAATAAGAAATGAAGTGAGGTGTAATAGCTTTTACAACTTTCTCTGATTAATTTACCGTCATGAAGATCTTTGTAAGTTATTATTGTTTATATTACTTATCAAATATTAATCTGTTGACTTTCGAAAGTTTAGGAAATCGTTTCTTTCTTCTATTACCTTGTCATGAGTTTCCATGAAGATATTTAGTTGTATTAGATTTAAGTATTTTATTTTTTAATAATGTTTGAATAAATTAATATTTATATTATGTTTTAAAATCTGTTTTATCTCAATTTAATGGTTCTTTTTTTTAAAATTATTTTAGGTGATATTTATAACGATATTATCAACGTCGTTTGGAACATATCCTGGATATGTATCTACTCCAGTGCAAGTGCATCCTGCCAATATTGAATCGCATTCTTTTGCAGCCGAATTACGGCACGATGTTCCTGTAGCAGCACCACCTGTTTTAATTCACGCACCGAAATCTGTTCATACCGTTGAAGATGTAATTTCACCGGCAGTTGTAAACCCCGCAACATTTGCTGTTGATGCACCCAAATCTATTCATACCGTCGTTGCTCCTAACGCACCTGTTTCAGTTCCGGTTGCAGCAGTACCAGTTAACCCTCATATTGTTAAATCGTTTTCTCATGCCACTCAAATACAACACGATGCTCCAATTCCTGTCGGGATTGCACCAAAATCTATACATGCTGTAAATGCACACGCTGCTATACCTGCTGCCGTTCCTTTTGTTGATACTGCTGTTCCAAAATCGATTCACGCACCAATTTCACCCATTGAAGCACCCGTAGTAAAATCCTTTTCTTATGCTACTGAAATTCAGCACAATGCTCCAGTTGTTGCAGTGAGACCTGTAAGTATTTCCGCAGCACCAAAGTCTATTCATGCTGCTAGACATTTTTCTACTGTACCAGCCGTGGCACCAGCCGTGGCACCAGTTGTAGACATTCGAGTTCCAACATCAATTCATGCACCTGTTGAGGTTCCTACAATAAAATCATTTTCGTATGCTACTGAAATTCAACACGATGCTCCAGTTTCTGTACCTGTAGCTGTGGGAGCTGCACCAAAATCTATTCATGCTGTCACACCAGTTGCTGCTGCACCTGCTGCGGCACCTATCGTAAATATTCGGGTACCAACATCAATTCACGCACCTTATGGACTTTCGGATTTGAATGCATTTACTTATGGCAGTCAAATCCATCACACTGACCCAGTTTCTGTACCAGTAGCACCGAAATCTATACATGCTATTCAATCTGTAGCTGCAGCTCCCGCTGTAGCCCCTGTAGTCCCAGCAATTCATGCAGCTTCTGAAATTCCCGCAGTGAAAGCATTTTCTTATGCTGGAGAAATTCAGCATAACGCCCCAGCATCTGTACCTGTATCAGTTGGAGCAGCACCAAAATCTATCCATGCATTTTCTGATCCATCAATAGCACCCGTTGTTGACATTACTGCACCAGCTCCGTTATTAAAATCATTTTCTTACGGGACTGGAGTACAGCACAATGCAGCAGCCCAAATACAAGCGCCCATAGCTCCAATAGCTGCAGCACCAAAATCTATTCATCATACAGCATTATCTCCAACTCCTATACATCCAGTTAGAGCAATTCACGCAACGAATATTGATACACGTCCATTTTCTTCCGTTGTAGCACCAGCTGTACCACTATCAGCAGCAAAATCATATACTACAGAAATCAGAAGAAGAATTCCATTATCTGCTGGCATAAATTATTCACCAGCACCTATAGTTGTGACATCACCCGTGGGACTTCACTCACCTGTTGCAAATAATTTAGCTTACGGTCATGTACTGCCAGTGACTACAAATGGAGTCAATTATCATTTAAATAGAGATATGTATGCTAGAATCGCTGCTCCTGGAGCTCATCTGTGGAACGGACATGCTTTACAAAATGGCGTCGGTTACGTATCAGGTATAGCAGGCCCTCTTGCTTACAGACCTGTTCCAGTATATTATAGAAATTTTGTTAAACCTACAAATGCCATTTACCACTATTTGAGAGGTAAATAAAATATTTTCTAATAGTATCAATCATTAATTACCGAATTGTAACTGTATTTCTGAGACATAAAAAACAATAAATACGAAGAGAACGTTAATGATTTTGTTCGGATATTTATTTATTAAGTTATTTATAGAAATTAAAACATTTTAATTCAATTAGACTTTCACAAAATATAAAAAATAAAATTCTTTATTTAAAAATTTAAAACATTCAACGATATTTTACGAAGAAGCAAAGCCAAAAACTCTTTTCCTACAGTTTCGATTGGCATATTTTCCAATGACGATGAAGTCATTCGATTCCGAAGAAAGCAAACAAACCAAGGACAGACAAACCAACAGAATCTATAAAAGAAATTATATTTTATAGTTTAATAACAATAGTCAATTAAAAACTAGTTATTGATTTAAAGTTTAAAAATAAATCAATGATAGTTTTTTTTTCATTTAAAAAATAATAATGGTATGTTGTTATAGTTTCGAGTAGTACTTAAAAGGCAAATTGATAATTATATTTCGAATTCGCATTAAAATGTGACGTCAAAGCGTGGTTTAAGCTCCAAAATTGGTGAAAAGTAAACTAACAATTAAGTAATTTTAGTATTTTTTTTTTTTCCTTTTCGTATACGTTTATCAAACTTACCAAAAATTGAAAGATGGACATGTTGACATGTTCGAATAACCCGATACTGAAGCAAATGGATTGTCTATATCATCTACAGATTAAAAAAATAATAATAAAATAGTTAATAGAGGAGAAAATGCATGAATTTAATTCGACATCAGTAAAATTTTTTTAGATTTTTCAAGGTAAACACCTTGATATAAATATCCTCTTCGATCCGTTACAATAAATGCTTCCAGGCTTGAACCAAGGTCAAAGTTAGTATTCAAGGTCTTTAGTAAACCCGATAAAATGATATATATATATATATAATTATAAATAATAAAAATTGTAAATATGTGGAAATTATTGTTTAAAATTGTTTAATTTAATTGAAAGATGTCATTAATTATTTTCTATCTTTACTAAAACAAATGAATTATAAATACCCGAAATTGATTTGAATTATATTTAATATTGTATATAATTTAATTAAAATAATTAATTCGGAAAATAAAGTATTTTTGAATTTTTTGATCATATAAATTGAGAAATAAAGACCGGTATGTAAAAAGAAATAAAAGTTATTTTAGAAACTATATTTTACTAGGAGATACGCTCGGCGCTCCCGGGCTTAAAGTAATAAAGACGAAGATTAAAATAAAAACCATATTTAAAGTTTGGTTATTTTAACCTACCATTGTTATATTTATCACGAAATGTCAAGAAGATAAAATAGGGGAGGAGTAAGGTGTGGTAGACTATATTTTCCGCAAGGTTTTAGAGATTAATTCTGAACATCTTGATCAGATCGATCGAAGGATTTAGAAGTGTGTAGAAGACAGACCGACAAACGTTCTTTACATTCGAGTATATAAAGCTTGTAATTAATCATTTTGAAACTAAACACGTTATTCTGTCATTTACGTTAATAAAATGTGTACTTTTTATTTTTAAATAAGTTTAAAACTTATGTTTTAGGAATATTTTCGCCATCTATCGCGTAAATTTAGCATTAAATAATATTTAAATTTTATCAATAAAAAATAGGCTATATATAACTGAAGATATGTTAAATAAGTGGTCAAGTCAAGAAAATATTTTATGTTATCATCAAAAATATGGCAAATAATAATGAATTGAAATGATTTGAACGTTCTCTTAAGGAGGATTGTTTATCTGACTCAATATCTGCCTTAATGGATTTAATATCTTCGTGTTCTTTCTTACAAATCTTTGAAGATGTTTAGTAGTATGTTCAGTGAGTACTTAAGGCGATACCTTTTCGATTAAATATAATTTTTAAAAATTTATATCAAAATAAATGTTTTTTTTTATTATTATTATTTAGCAAATGAGCAGGTCTTTCGGAGCTTGTTAGGGTCATTTTAACCCCCCTTTTTTAAACGAATGAAATACGTAGAATGTTTCTTTATTACTAAAAAGCAATCTTACAAATTTTATTTTCTGTTAGTAAAAGTAACGTTAATATTATTGGGACAGGAACGACCACGAGCCTCACGTTTTCACCAGATCCAGGGAAAAATCCCAGCTTCCTCCTCTCTATCGCCCTGTAAATGCCATAAATATCCTGTTTCGTTTTTTTAGTATTTCAAATATTTCTGAAAATATTTTTTTGTCATATTTCTATCTTTTGATATATTAAATAAATTTTTATAATATTAAATCTTAATACTGTTAAATTATTACAAACTTATCACGCAATATAATGGATGGTAGTATGTAAAGAATATCAAATTTAAGTATCAGATTAGATAAACTTCAATCATTTATCATTTCTTTCCTTTCAGATAAATATCTTTATTCGTTTGTTTGCTGTTTCCTTCGCTGAACAAGTTTACAAAAGTTTTAGTTTTAAATTGCCTAATGAAAACAAAAGAAAACATTGTTTAGAGAAAAGACTAGAGATTTAGATGATTTATCTTTACAAGAAAACACAGTTATGTAAATCCCGATGGTTACACGAGAGAAATTCATTACATATCAGATGAGAAGCAATTTCAACTGGGAGGAGATGTATCCATAGATAAGAAGATGGCAGCTGCTTTGTCAGCTATTACTTCTATCTGTACAGTTTCTATGTGTTCTCCTGATATCTTATTATTCCACGTATCTACTTCTTTATTCTCTATCTACAACCATCTGCCATTTGTTTTCAGCTATTACCCCTTCAGCATTAATATTTTGAAGTGAAAATTTATTTTCTGATGTTCTAAATCGCCAAAATTTAGTAAAATAAAGTATAGAAGCACAGCACATAGTTAAATATATGCTCCATTCAAAATTAAAAGTATGTTAATATATACGACTTATAAAATCAAAAAAGACATTAGTTTTGTTTCGTTTTAGCCTAAAATTATTAGTCAAATAAATAAATTATATGTAGAAATTACTGCAATCGTTATTCAATTAATTAAAACAACACCATTCTGTTAATCTTTATACAGTTCACTTACCGAATTTAGATGTATTAAAAGACTTAGAAATACATAAAACCGTGTTTAACTTATACAGTTTTCGAACATAAGAGGGAAAATAGGGATACGCCAATGCGAAAACTCGTTTTGCCTGACTTAATGTCACACCAAGTTTATTTTCGTATGGAACGAGTTATGCAATAATTTACTGTTCTACAAAAGGACTTTTGTTGATAAAATTAGAAATGGAAACTTTAAAAATATCTATATTATTAATTCGAAGATCTTTTTTTTTCTATTTTTATAAATTAAAACATAGATTTTTATACGCTAATTATTACAATTTTCAAGTAAATATTTTAACGTAACCAGTATACATAATTACTTGTTTACATTCAATCAGTATCAATATTATTTTATAGAATTGTTTTGCTCTATTTTATACTTTTTGATATTATAAATAAATAATCTTAGTGGACACGAATTTTACTTAAAATATTAAAAAATTATTAATAATCCGATATAAAAACAAACCTTATCAACAGCTACTTGTTCACCTTGAGACAGTTTCAACGTGTTTTTTTATAGGCTTAGAACCATTACGTTAAATCACCGAGTGACTAATCTAAAAGTACTCAGCGTTGTTGTTATATATATATACAGGATTTTATATCCTTTTAAAATAAAATACTTTATAAGAAATCTCGTTAAAAATTTCAATCTGATGGTAATTGTAATATTAAATTTGAATTTTAAATTGAATTTCACTTGTAACCATCGCCAAATACTCGAAATTTAAAATTTGAATTTAGTCTATTCTGCCATCTATTGTCGACAAAATAGGAAATTCGATATACTTTAAATATTTAAGATAAAATTGTAAGTGTAATTAAGAATAATTAATGATTTTTTTAAAAGTTTTATTGCAAAAATATTTATACAAAGCCCAAGAAAATCCATCCCACACAAAAATAAAAAGCAATATTTTTTTTCTTTTATAAATTTACAAATGTTTTTAAGGACATAAAATACATAATATTAATTAAAATAAAATATACAAAGAGTCCTTGCCTCTATTTTGATGCCACTATTCCCATATTTATTTTTCTTTTTTTTAAAAAAACAACTTCATTTTGCAATCTGACCTGTAGTCCCTTTTGCAAAAACTGTCCAGTGGATCTATTTTGTCATAATTAGTGTTGAATTTGGTAAGAGTGAAAGTAAGATTTTGCAGGAATGATAGGATTACGAACAGTGGGAATATAAGGTACATAGGGAACGTGATGATGAACGGGTGCCAGATAATACGGTCTGCTTAATTCCTTGACATCAGTGACATAAGGAACTTGAGATAATGGATAATAATGGAGGTAAGGATTATAATAAGAAAAGCTTGATTTCTCTTCTGCTGGAATGTCTAATTTTCCGGTGTCTGATGGTTTTTCTAATCTCCTTTTTCCACCCAAACTGAGAACAAAGAAACCTGGATTTTCAGCCTGTTTATCTTTACTTTCTTCGTCGGGATTGGGTTTGTCAGTGACAGGTTCTTCGGTTGATGGTTTTTGTTCTTCGGAGCTTTTTGTTGTCGTTTCGGTTGCAGGATCGGCTTTATATTCAGGTAAAGCGTAAAGAGGTAGTTCTGCTTTAGGTGCTCCCTCTGGTCCCACGTGTCCTCTCGCAACATATCCGTTTCCATCGGCGCGATATTCGACCATCCTCAGATTACCGTTTGGATCTTCGTAAGAAAACTCTCCAACAACTACACCTTCAGCACTTCGAGTTTCTTTTCTGCTGTGCTTACCTCCCTCTTCTCCGGTTTCGAAATTAAAACTGTAGGAACCATCGCTACTCGATGCTTTATATTCAGCGTGAGGAATCGCATAGCAGGTAACTGCTAGAAGCAAGATCAATTGCTAAAAAAAAAAACTTTAATAATAAATTTTTTTGTTCTATTCAACGTAAAATTTTCTTAAAAAGTAGATAGCTTAAATTAAAACTGTAATATTTTTAGTATAGCTTACCAATTCCATTCGCCTCTACTCAAGAGTTACTGGATATTCATCAAAGCCAGTTGTCCTTCAACCACTATTTATATTTCTCCCACCAAGTATTAAGATGACACTGGTTTACTTCAAAGATGAACCTGTTTGACATTCCAAGAGGAGGAGTAACCCCACATCCCTTGCTCTAATTCGTTGCGAGAAGCAGAATAATATATCAGTGAACAAGTCAAGGTGAGGGTCCTAGCCCAAGGACATGCGTCTCTACATTATACATTTATTTTTTTTTCGCTACCTGTGACCTTCTAACTATGAAATGTAAATAATAGGTTGATTCTGATATCCAGACTAAATTTCTAAGAATAATTTCATTTTTTTCTTCGGATAAGATTCATTTTATCTTTGCCGTTTTGCGGCAGAAGTAACAAAGAAACGATTCTGTGGGTGAGGTCGCTTAAGAAAGGTCATACAAAACAGCAACGTTTCGAAGGAGAGTTAGGACAAGTTCAAGATCAATAAGGTTATCGCGTGTAGTGTAAATAACAGGATTTTTATAACAGTACTAAATAGCTGACTAGCGTAATTAGAAAATAAATAGGGTGTATTCTTCGCGATTAATTTTTATAAAGCTTCTTTCAAAAGCTTAATAGTTTTGATCTTGATCTACAATTTATCTTAATAGAAAAATAGTTTAAAGGTCATTATCTAATAAAAACTAAGAGCTTTCATTACACACCTTTGTTTTGTAGATTTTTTTTATTTGAAAAAATAATAATAAACGTGTCAGGTTTTATGTTTAATATAATCATCTTTTAATAATTAAATATTTAACCTTGATTTTTCATTACCTTCGTCTCACTTTCTTCGATCTAGGCCAAGGTTGTCTTTCGGATATTAGCTTTTTAATACGTTCAATAAATATTAAATTGTCATTTAGTTACACGATACGTTTGCCAGATTGAAAACAAAGACATCGAGACGACATAATGTGTTTTAACGGATTATGCAAAACTCGTTTAGCAAATAAACAGGCGTGCAAAATAAAATATATTTTTTATAATTTCAATTTATTTTACTTTTCCTTAATTTTTAAATTTATGCGTATTTAAATTTACGCATGAGATAAATTCATAATAAACTTGCATAAATGTACGAAGTATTTTTACGTATTTTTATATGTATGTAATAAATTATTTTATGCATATTTACATACAGCGTATGTAAAGTTAACATTTTACTATCGTTAGGCGTAAACGTCTTTGCACACTTTATGTAATTCGTAGTATTTTTCATGTACAGTAGAGCGTCGATAAGTGGAACGTCGGTAAGTAGAATGGCCGGAAAGTGGAACGATTTTCAGTCGGACTGTGTCGTGCTGAATCGAATGTTTTTGATACTAAATTTACTTCTAAAGTATAATTTTCATGTTTTTTATATTCTTTAATATATTTATTTTGTTTGTACAAAATGCAGAAATAATTTTTAACGATACGATAGCCTCGATGATTATTATAAAAATTTTCGTTAGGCTTAAAATCGACGAAAATTCAACGCAAAGCGACACGCAACGGAGAAAAATTCAACAGGAAGCGATACGCAACGGAGAAAAATTTGAACATCGGACAGGTTAACGTATTTTTTCGTACAAAGTCGGAAACTGGAACAAATCATTAACTGGAAGGACCCCAGTCTCCAATTGGTTCCACTTATCGACGCTCTACTGTATTATTAATAAATAGGTAACGTAAATTTAAAAATAATGGAATAAAAATTTGAAATATTGTAAATTGAAATAAGAAAATATATTATTTTCTGTGTAAGTCATTTGAATTTGAATTTCACTGCACAAGCAATTTTACAGTACCTCTATAGAGGTACTGTAAAATAGGTACTGTAAAATAGGTACTGTAAAAGAGGTACTGTAATATAGAGGTACTGTAAAAGAGGAACCGTAAGATAGATACTGTAAAAGAGGTACTGTAATATAAAGGTACTGTATTATAATTTAACTGAATATAATAGAGGTCTATATTATAATTTAACTGAATATAATAGAGGTCTATATTATAATTTAACTGAATTAAAAACAAAGGAAAAATCAAATTTTTCGAATAATTTATATTTTTGGTGAAAACATATATTTTTGGTACAAATTTATCTTACATTACATATTTTTTAACAAAAATTCGTAATTATATCTCCATATAAGTCAAAAACTTATTGAAAACTATGAATTAGCGGAATTATATTTCTATGTGATAATTAATCTTAATTCGCTCTGCATCTGCAACAGTAATAACATATCTAAATAAAATTAGTTAGACTATTTTCAATTTTTCAAAACAATGAGATTCGATAAATCGGAACACAATTTTCTAATTTATATGTTGTATTAATAACTACAACCATACGGCTGTAAAATTCGATTTAGTGCCAATTCCAGAAACAAAGAAATGGTGGCACTAAATCAAGGTTTGTCTTCAAATGAAGACTTCGGGGTTAGGTGCTCTACTGAATATTTATCATGACAGAATTGTTTCAAAAATAGTGACATTTTGAGCCTTCTTTTTACGAGAACAAGTAATGATGAAAGTTAGTAGAAAGAGTAAAATGTCTTCAAATACCGGAAACGACAATCTTCCACCGCAGAGACGACTTTTCTTTAGAGGCTACGCCCCTATATAACGTTCAAAACAGTCTAAAAGTTCTCCGGTGTCAAGCCCAAAAGAATTAAAAATACAATATTTAAAAATTGGCTGACGAATTTATCCATTAGTAAAAATACGTAGAAAGACTAAAATGAAAGTTAAAATTGCATTAACAGTTGTAGAAAAGAAATGATTTTGAAATTTTGCTCATTATTTACGTTTTTGTAATATATTTTCTCTTGAAAATAATGCTAAATTCATTCAGTTACATCAATTCAGGAGAATAAAAAACGAAAGAAAAACAATTTATCTAATTCTGGGAAACAACTGTTATTTTCCTTAAGATCTTACATATGTTACAATTAGTTAGTTACTACGAGTATGTACAAAACCTGTTGATTTTTCATCCAAAACTACTTTATGCTTTATTATTATAAACTCACGATGTAGTTTAATTGAGTACTGCTTGAAATCATTGCAATAATCTCAGTACTCTTGTAAAATTTTCATCTCAAACTTTTCCAAATTGAACTTTAACCTTTACCATCCTGCTACCCTTATTGTAGGTGGGGCTGAACTTACGATTGGCATGGAAAAAGACTTTCTTATTTGTTGGTGCCCACAGCGCGGAGAGAGTTAAAATTGAAATATATATATATATACAATATATATGTAGCAATTATATTCTGTTTGTATAAATTATCTAGATTTTTAGTAGAAAGATAAGTTTGTTAAAGATTAGATTTGGTGATAGACACATGACGTGGGCAGACCGTTGATGAGGCATCAACCCGCGACCCGTGTTCAGTGGTTTTATCCACTTTGGTAAAACCACTGAACACTGGTGAATAAAAAACAGTGAACAGTGGATAAAAAAAAATTATCCTATTTGTTAAATCCTCAACGTAATCGCGAAAACTTCCTGGTGAGTTATTCTCACGGATTGAATTTCGGGACTCTCAGAGCCATAGGCTGATGCTTTAATCGATCCAGCCATCCGTCCGTCCGTTATATTCTTTCGATTCTATGAATATTAATAATAACTCCTTTTACAAATAAGCAATTTGGCACAAATATCGCTTGATTAATCTACATGTTTCCATTCACTAAATATTATTTATAGGAGGTATCTGGCACTCACCACTCATATGATTTAATGATTAATGTTATCTATGATTAATTATTATGCCTTTTTGTCCTCTCTAACACTATTTAATATTTGTTTTGTATACTAGTACATTCTATATATTAACAGGACTTATTATACTGGAAAACTAAGGATGCAGATATTTAGTCATACAGATCAAAAATAATGTTCTTTATTTAGTTCACCTGATTACACCATAAGATATACATTATGTTCTTTATTTAGTTCACCAGTTGAATTAAATAAAGAACATTATTTTTGATCAGTATGACTAAATATCTGCATCCATAGTTTTCCAGTATAATAAGTCCTGTTAATATATAGAATGTACTAGTATACAAAACAAATATTAAATAATGTTATCTATGGTTACAAAATGGAGGCTCGTCTCTGATTCAAGGGAACAGAAGAAAGAAAACTGTGGGGACGCACATTTCTAATAATTTGGTTGGTAATAATTATGGTAATTTATTAGAATAGGTTAGGTTAGGTTAGAATGTGCGTCCCCACTGTTTTCTCTCTTCTGTTCCCTTGAATCAGAGACGAGCCGCCATTTTGGAACCATAGGTAGCATTAACCAATTTAATACGTTTTTCAATTCTTCGCTAGATTAAAACATATATGAAAATGAAATATAGTGATTAAAACATTTATATATAGCACAAATATTCTTTAATCTGTCATTAGACAAATATCTAAAGCAAATTTAATTCCCTAAATGTCATTATTTTTATATGAAACCGTTACTGAATTTTAAATTTAAACTCGAATCTTTTGAATTAAATACTTTTCTAAGAATTTTACAGTGCCGAATAATTTAATAATATTCTTTGTATCATTCATATAACAAAGGAAACAAAGAATGAAAATATCTGCTAGAATGTCCTTCACATAATGCTGAAAAACACAAAAGGTTGATTAGTATAATTTGTAACATTGTTAATATACTCTTCTTTATATCTGAGCTTATTTAAGAAAACTAAATTTTTTAATGGATTCAACCTCCAAAGAGAATTTTTTTTATATGTGGCTAGCGGCCTGTAAAGAAAGGTCAATGCTACGTAAAGTCTTTCACACATTACTTTCACTCAGCTGTGAAAACGAACGGATAAAAAAAAAATATCGTTAATTGCCTTAATTTCAACAATTTATAGGTTTCAACGCTATCCTAAAGAAAAAAATCATCTTTATTTTTTTTCCTTTATTGTATATAAGTCAATAATGAAGCCATTAAACGTAACTAGTGTTTAAATCTTTTAGTAAGCTACTATAAAACTTTTTAAATTGACAATTAATTCTTTTAATTACAAGTTTTATTAGCAGGAGTTGTACATGAAACTGTAAAATTTTCAGATTCTTTTAGTTTATTTAAATTATAACGCTTAATAAAAAATAATTAGCGTTTTCCTGTGAAATTGGGTTAATGTTACCCTAGGTATACAAAATGGCGGCTCGTCTCTGACTCCAGCATACAGAAGCGAGGAAACAGTGGGGACGCACGTTTTCTAAACCTAACCTATTCTAATAAATTACCATAATTACTAGCAATTAAATTATTAGAATAGGGTTAGGTTTAGAAAACGTGCGTCCCCACTGTTTCCTGGCTTATGTATGCTGGAGTCAGAGACGAGCAGCCATTTTGTATACCTAGGGTAACATTAACCTGAAATGGATATTAAATCGAATATAGCGCTAAACTGAAGCACTTTACATAGAAATTTTATGTAGAAATGAAGTGTATATACGAGTTTGAACGTTTGATGTCACGTTTGTAACGTAAAATCGTACATTTAGTAAATACAGTGAAACTTCGGTATACCTCTTTCCTATATAGCGCTACCCTTGTAAAGTGCTAATGAATACGTCCGAAGGGATCTTTCTGTTAAAATGTACTGTACAAAACTTCAGTTCAGCACCCATTCTGTTTAGTGCCAAATAGAAGCAAAGAATTGGTGGCACTAAATCGAGGTTTGACTTTATACGGTTGTGTGCTTGACTGAAATATTCTTTATTTAATACTCATGAAAGATATATACAGTATATATTTACAGTATTCATTGGCGCTTTACGAGGGTAGTACTATTCATTAATTCGAATCAGTTTTTAATCTAATCGATCTTCTCTATTAATTCGTGAATACTAAAATTTGCTGTTTATGTAGTAATTACTCTAAGGTCATTTTTAAAAATGACGTAATAAACGATTATGCATAATATAATGTCCATTGACATCGCCTATATCAAAATGGCATCCATTGATGTCATACGTGACGTCGATACATATTTGTATAACATATTTATATAACGTCACATATAATAATTTATTACGATGTATATCTTATGGTGTAATCTTAAATCCATTTATAGAAAATGAATATTAAAAAAAATTAAGGATTGAAGTGCTCTTTTAGCTTAAAATAAATATATTCTTTTTTTATTTTTCACACATTAGCAACATTTAAGTTTTAGTAATTATAAATAATTCTGTGTGTAAATTATACTGTATAAAATCGTCTTTGTCTCGAATAAAAGATTTCTTCTCCTCAAATAACTTAATATATTCATGTGACCTAGATACTTTCACAGTTTTCTCATTAGCCAACAACGAATTTTACATTAGATTTTTAATAGATTAAGATCTAGTTTATATTCATCTGCCTTATACTTAAATAGAAAGGGTTTACTCTGTATTTTACCAGGCATTTTCCACTTTAGAACGGACTATCGAGCTTTTAATTTCCTTTAATCATTTTATGTTACACCATTCCAGTTAGATTGTATACAGAATTCCCTATTTTTAAACAGATTTATTCATATTTTCTCGTGGCATCATTCATTCCAACTGAAATAGTTTACTTATAAAGTACAATTGTACACATTCTAATTTGTCAATATAAGTAATAGCCTAAATTGAAGAAGCTAGAAGTTGACGCCATATTTAATACAACTAAATATGGCGTCAACTATCTCAGTTTGAATTCCATTCAAGTGAAAACTTTTTTCTAACAGCTAGTTGTCCTTCTTTACGGAAAATCAAAATATTTGATTTTATTGAATTGATATTTAATTTATTCATTTCATAGAAATTTGACACTAATTTTCTTCTGCAACGCTATTTTATTTGATTCTAACAAAACAATGTATCGTCAACATAATTTCATACTTGAAACACTTGATTATCAATACGGAATCCTTCTTCATGAAAGCATGAATTGTTATTTGTATATATATATATATATATATATATATATATATATATATATATAATAAATATATTATATTATATAATATAATATATATTATTTTATTTCTTTTCTATTTTAAAACAAGTATTAAATAATCGTCTCCGTATTCGTTTTTATTGTTGAGAGACAAAGAGAATCATTTAAAATCGTTGAATAAAATAAATAAAATCGAATAAATGAAATAGTAAATAGTTATAAATGTAATCTATACAATAAGTTGCTCTAGCATAAAAAAATAACAATAAATTGATTCAAAATTAATAAATTCCTCGGCATTTTCAAATAAAATTTTTGTTAGTAAATTGATTAATTTTAAAATCTAAGAAATTACTTGTGATTTTTGCATTGTGAATACATTTTATCAATAGAAATTAACCGATATTTTATATATAAAATCCATCGACGTCAAACTTAAAAAATACAATCCAGAAACGAGTTGCGTAACTTTCCTGGCTACAACATTTAAAACTGCGTATGGTACCATCTGTTATGACATTTTATTAAAACAGCTTTTTATATAATTAATTATTATAAAGTGACAAAAAGCTTTAATTTTCAGGGTAGAGATGAGTTTATAAGAAAAAAAATTAACGCTAATCACGAGTAAAATCTTCATTAAGTCCGACCCTACTCGAAATATGACACACGACTCCCTCTATCTTCCCACTCACTTGACCTTTAAACACTAAAATTTAACAACATCAAAGTCCCTAATACACAAACTTCTCTGCAAAATTTCAGAAATTTTCGACAAAATAAACAGTAGTTATTAAGCTTTAAAGTTGGTGAGCAAAATCGTATCATTCACCCATAGTAACATTCATACATACAGAAAAAAAACCCCAACTTTTTTGCATTTTTCGACGTTTCAAGGTCCACTGAGATATATATATATATGTATGAAACCTTAAATAGATCAATTTATAGGTCTTCTGATGTAATGCATCTAATTTCTAGCTCAATATACAAAAAATAATCCATGTTTAGCCGTTTTTCGACCCTCTCGATATGGTGACTTTATGTACGAATGTATTTTACAGTATCTATTATTCAATTTTGTTTAATTATAGTTAAATTATTGAAAAAAATCTGATAAATCTTACTAATTTGCTTGTACTGTACATAATGTAGAATTTGATTTACTTGAAAGGATAGAAAATGTAAAGTAGAAAATCTGCTGCCATCTCGTGAATTGAAGAAAAACTAATTTCTACACTTACTGTTTCTACGAAGAAGTAACTTACTGTTCTTTTAAAATTAAATTAACAATTTCATAATTATGAATGTGAAATAAGGAGAAGTTCACTAATATTAAGTCATATCAGTTCGAATATACAAAATTTAATTGAATAAATAATTAATATTTTTTTATATGTTGTTGATATTTCCCTAATCCCCAACGTTAGATCCGGGGTAAAAATATATGTATATATAAATGGGTAATATTGTTAAAATAATTAAATGACCCCCCTTTTAAGAGTAATCATTCGTATTAACAGCGAGGTTGAGGTCGAAGTTTTCAACGCGGGCAACGTGTACGTCGGGCGTTCAGCGCCGCCTTCCTGTAAGCCTATAAGTTTGACAATGGCGTTTGGAACGTCGAGCATGATTCACCGACGTTCCAAACGCCATTGTCAAACTTATAGGCTTACAGGAAGGCGGCGCTGAACGCCCGACGTACACGTTTGCCGCGTTGAAAACTTCGACCTCAACCTCGCTAATAATTTTCTTTAAATCTGAAAACTTTAATTTATCAATACCAAAAATTATTCCAAATTAAAACGTTAAAATTGAGATTACTTTGAAAGACAAATCACTGACAGTGGCATTCAAATATAACGATTAAATTATATTAAATAAATTTTATTGAATTGAATATAAAAATGTATAAGGTCTACTTTTCTAATTTGTTTTTTTTTTCGTAAGCATTTGGAAGAACTCCTTTGATAATGAGAATACCTTCTAAGGTTACATAACGGGACATATGTTTGGATTCTGTTCCTTTTGGAAGACGTAAACTATACCGAAATTGCTTTATAATAGTTCTTCCATCTAGTTCTTTACTTACTTTTGCATTTACCTGTAATAACAATTAAGTTGTTTCGAATGAAATATTAAGATGAATGTATGATAACGTACCATTAAATGTTCGTTTTCTACGTCCACAGTTATTTCTTCGGTGGTATATTGACTCAGGTCGATTTCAATGTGAAGCAAATTTCCTCCGGAATAATTAGTAACTAATTTATCTATTGCCTCGTCCCACTGAAGTGCGGATGACATTTTTGCTTTATCATTGAAATCAATATCGGCAGACTTTTGTGTTTCGTGTTTCACTGGTAATTTAGGAGATTTCCTTATAGAGGTTGAAGATAGTATTGGATCCATTCTTGAAGATTTTTCAACGGAAGTATTTTGTAATCGAGTTTTAGGACTCGTAGGACGTACGATAGAATCGTTTTTCTCGTTTTTTTCGAGTGATGGAATTGTTGATCCAGTACGTATTGTTGCTGAAGATACAGAACCTGTTGTTATAATTTTATCTACAGAAGCGTTAGCTGGTGGAGTGACTTTTTCGTATTTCACTGAACTACTTCTCGCAGCAACTCCAGAAGGCAAATTCATTCCTTCAGGAATGACTATTTGTCCAGTTCTCTCTGTATCTGATGAAATATAAGTCTCGGCATCCTTTCTATTCGAAGAATCCTTAAAAGAAGAATGAGAACTTGTAATCGTTGAAGACGGAAATGTTACTTTCATCCGACTTTCTTCAGGAGATGTTCGAGGAAGCGATTGAGCATTTCTTGATGTCCCTCCTCTAACGCTAGAAAAATGACTGGATATAAGACTTCTAATTTCGTCAATCTCTTCTTTCATTTTTTTTCTCTGAGTCTGTATCAGATCTTTAATTCTTCCGAATTGATTTTCAAAATGCGATAAATTAGAGAAAGGAGTTTTAAGTTGCGATCTATAATTATAAATTATATAAATTTTTGGAAAAATTGTGAATGTAACTTTATTAAAATTTATAATATTCCTACCTATTTCCAGGTTCGTCGGATGCACATGAGTCGAAATGCAATCTCCTCGTTATTGGAGTATAAGGGGATTCTGATATTTGTGTAGAATCTTTAAGAGGGTCACGTCTTTCGCTGATACGTTTTTCATCACCCAGATATGAACCTCCTTGGTCTGGAATTCTTCTATTAACGAAACAAAATAAAATTTGTCTCATAAAGTAATGTTTAGTTAAAACAATTTTAAAATTTATGATAAATTATGTTATAGATATTAAGAAATGTCAACTGAGTGGTAACGAGTTTTTAAAAGAACAAAATGCAAATTTTTATCAAAATATCAACTAATTTCATATACAATATAACGAAATTTTGTGCCAATATTTTATAGATAGATTATATAGCCAAAAATAAGCTTAAAATCCTGTATAAACTGTTTTCAAAATCCGCTTCGTTTTCGACTTAAAAATCAAGGTACTTTTCAAATCACCTGTCAAAATATTAACACTAGAGCCTTTAAATTTTAAAGCATTGTCCCCTCTTTTTGTGTCGCTATTGACGGATTGAAGTAAGTAAATATTGTCTAAGTAAACCCTATTGTAATAGATGTAAACAGTCTTATCCACGGATTTTGCAGCATCCATTCGCTTTACAGGAAAAATTTCTAGGTTTTACTTCATTTTTTACAAAATTTACAAAAACTCAAAATGTCCTCCGCGGACACGGACATATGATTGTTTTTTTAGCGGTTCAGATCTCGAAAACAACTCGTTTTTAGAGGAATTTAAGCTTATTTTTGACCCTCTAAAATATTGGCACGAGAATTCGTTACACCTTACACACATATAAAATTTTATATTTATATACAATGAATAATAAATACCTTGGATCCCATTTTATATAAGTATCTTTGCCACTAAATCCAGCCATATATTTTAAGAGTAATTAGGTTTCAGTTACTATATAATGTATTGTTCATATTGACAATACATTGCTTAACAATAAAGTATATAACGATGCCAAATAATCAGATATTATTACACTAGCTGATTATTTAGCATATCTAATTTTATCTATGTCTTTTAAATAATATTAATTCTATAAGTAATACTGCTTTAAAAGTTTAATATCTCTAAATATAAGCAAGAGTTAATCATTTATATATTAAAAATAATTGTGTTATTATTAGTGACATTAGTATTATTAGTATATACACAACAAAAATTAATATTTCTTAGAGTCAAAGTCAACTGAAATGAAGAATTAACACAACGAAAAGAGGTATTAGGATTAGTTGTAAGTGATACATTATTTTCTTTTCAATCAGATGTTGTAATCGAAATCAAACTTTGTGGAAAACCGTCATATTACTGTTTACTAATTGTTGTAGCATAGAACTTACAGATTATAGTAAATTAACAATGGCGATTGTACTGTAAGAATATTCGAATTCTGTGTTGAGTAAACAATAAAGTAAAAAATTAGCTGGAAGATGTGTAGAGCTTGAAAGTATTTTATCTGTAGAAACATTTGTTTTACATATAAAATGCCAATGTTTCATTTAAAATGTATATTTCTTTACTTATATTTAAATTTTAAAACTTACCGCTGTCTTTTTCTATTCTATTTGTCGTTCTGAACTACATTCTGCTAAACCACAAGCAGCACTAAAAAGAAATTTATAAAAGTTTTATAAGAAAAACTATTATAAATTATCTCATCATCGGAATGACGGAAGCAGTATGGTTGTTTTGTCTTATTGCCCACCATCTGGGCAGTTCTGGCCAGACTGTGACGAAATGTTGAGGAAGTGGATATATGAAAGCATATATACAAGGTAGGCAGGCTCTGACAGACACACATGATCGTCTGATAGCTGCAACGGCGTCTTTGTCCATCATCCAGAGATAGACTCTCGCTACAGAATTCTGCAAGGGCTCCGAAACCGGAGGGCTGAGTCGGTTATTAGTATAGTTAGCGTCGTTTGCAATGTATCGTAACAGAGAAACATGAACTGCCACAGACTAGTAGCATACCGTCTTTAGTGACGAATCCCAGTTATGTTTGGAAACTGACGATCATTGTCGATCGTCTCAATCCCTTTTTTTTGCTATTGAGCTGAATACTGCTCCACTGCGGGCGTAATGGTTTTGGGGACCACTTCTTATGACCTCTAGTAATGGTGCGAGAGACATTGACGGTAACGTTATACTGTACGTTTAGGAAATCTTACTCCATGTTTTTTTTCATGGCAGAACTACAAACTGCCATTTTTCAGTAAAATAATCCCTGGCCACACACAACTGAGTTGCTAGAGTTTCCCAGGCATCACGTTACCACTGCCAAATATCGATATTTGTCTCCCATCGAGTATTTGTAGAACCAGACGGAGCATGTGTAGGGCCAATGTCTATCGATAAATATATTGCAGCATAGCATACGATGCCTTCATGTTTCCATGATTAATTTAATAATAACCACACTCACTAAGCTTGTAGAAGATGGAAAATGAAAATGATAAAGAAGGCAAGTAAGTAGGCTTACTAATACTGGGTCTATTTATAGGGTTATACATTTTTTCAGCTTGTTCCTCATTTTTTTAATCTAGCCGTCGATAATTTATTCCTGGTTAAAGGGACTGTTGTGATGATAGTTATCCTTCGTCAATTGGTAAAAAGTAGTCAAGATACAGTTGCTTTTATGTTAGTTTAATACATTAGATGTTTATTGACGGTTAGAAAAACTAGTGATTATGGAAGTGTACGAACCAAAAACCAAAGTTGGATACATTTCTAATTACAAGTGAATCGAAACATTAATTAGCTTTTTTAAGTCAATTAACGGAGGAGCCACCATTCACTTGTAATTGTTTTTCCAGCAAGTTTACAGGAAAAAGACATTTTCATTTGTTTTCTTCACCAATGGCCACCTGATGGCAGGAAATAACAGAAAACAAAATATATTATTAACAAGAATAAAAATTAGTTGTTTGCTCGTTGTTTGAAACAGTTGTTTCTATTTTAAAATCTTTGAGTATTTATCGATGAGGATAAGATTGATCCTCCCGAAACGTTACGAAAAAATAATGGACTGTAAACAATGTTTGTAAATTTTTTTTTTGTATTAGGATTGGGAATATTTACAGGCATACTTTCATATATTTACAAGTATCTGCGGACTACAGTTGGAGTAACACAGTGAACGGCTTTCCTCTTGTAGACTACAGAACCCTTTGTCTTGTATGGATCGTTCTACCATTTTAATCTTCTTTTTGCTGTGAAAAGCAAATTTTAAATATTTTCCAAACGTATTGCGTGATAAAATTATCTGTGTGATGTGAGCAATTTTTTGAAATTCCCTGCCATTTTGTTTAAGCTGCTTATATTCTAGATTTACTTTCCTTAACTTGGAGATAGTTTTTGACACGTTGCGTAGCGTAATAAAAAATTCTTATATAATATGTAACCTGAAAATTGAAACGGAAAAACAAAATATAGCGTAACAAATGACGCTCTGTTTTTTTTTCTCCAATTAATAATAAAACGTACCATAAGATGGCGCCAGCAAGTTGGCTGGAAAAAATACTTGTCTACCGAAAAGTTTGAGAATAATAAGCTAGTTTCATGTGTTATACCAATCTCTCTAAGGTTATGAAATGATCTTTAATTTTGGAGACTTACAATTTTAATTAAAATAATTTTATTTTTAAATATTCATAAAATTTGAAGAAAAATATTAAAAATGTATTATTCGTTGTATAAATTTTCGTTACTGTCTTTCGATCGCACTTGGAAGAGGACCATGCAAAATAAAAAATCCATTTCCCCTCGAATCTATTTTGATATTTTCGGCTTCAGTTCCTTCAGGAAGACGTAAATCGTAATTAAACTCTTTCTGGATCGATCGCTCTTTTCTTTCTGTAGCCTTTTTTGCTCTTACCTATAAGAAACTGATATTAATTTATAATAATTTAGCATAGTTTTAGTCAGAAAAATTTAGTAAAAACTATTACCATCAAGCAGTTATTAACTACGCCCGCACGAATCTCTTCAAGAGGATATCCTCTTAAATCAAACTCAATATGTAAAAGATTTCCTGCGGATTTATTACGAACTAATTGATTTACTGACCAAGGCCACGTGTTAGATATATCTTCCATTGTATGTTGAGAAGATTTCGCTTCGGCAGATTTCATTTGACTTCCAGGACTTGATGTTATATCTGGCGTTACTGTGGAAGGAATGCCAGAGCCAGAAATTGTTCCTATTGATATGTCAGGGGATACATGACTCTTCGAAACTTCTAAATTTGATATGCAAGAGGCATTATCTGTAGTTTTCTTTTCGTGTACAGATAGCCCCGAATAGGTTGTTATTTTAGAAGATTTTCCAGATACTTTTGAATCTGGGATAATTTTTACGTCAGCGGATGTTCCTGGCGAGACAGAATATTTTGGAATTGGTCCTACTCGTTCAATGGCACTAAGAGGTGGACGAGTACTTAGAATTTTGTCTGAAGAAGTTTTAATAGGTCCTGAATGTTGCGGTACTTGTGTAGATGTAACTGGTTTCCTGATAGATTGTATGGTTGTTTCTTTATTTTCACGAATTCGCGGAGAAACGACAGATTTCGGGATAGTTTCTACATCTGTAGATCTTGCACCAATTGGACTTTTCTGTTCTCTAGTAGCCTTAACAGATCTTACGATATTTTGAGTGTTTCCACTTTCTGGAGATGATTTTCCGACAATCTGAGCCATAGAAAGTGATCCTGTTGTTGAAATGCTTTTTAATTCTGGGAGGCTTGAATAAGTGCTTCCTCCTGATAATTTATACTGTTCAAGTGAGGAATTTGGAAATGTTACTCTTTTTCCGCTTGATGTTTGCGTTTCATTTTGGTCCAACGATGATTTTCCTCCCGAGAGTATTTCCATGCCTGTAGTTCTCTTTGGATATTCGATAGTTTTGCGAGTTTCTGTAGGTGATAAAAAGCTTGAAAACATTTTTTCTGCAGAATCATGCATTTCATTTAACCTTTTCTCATAGCTATACAAAAACTCGTCTACTTCTCTACTAGCATTTAGAAAAAAATTTTGCAATCTTTCGATTTCTTCTTCCATTTGCTCTATATCCGTAAGTTCTAGTTTAAATCTTGATGAGCTACGGAGAAAAATTACATATTACAATGATATTCATAGTATGAAAATTTAAAATAATCGAAATATTATGTACACTTATGTTCAAAATAAGAATAATCGTTCAATCCACATACACAGCAAAAAAAAAATAAACAAAATAAACGGCAGAAAATTTGTATGATCGATTCAAGACAATAAAACTACTCAGTATATAGTCGAATCTGCTATTAAAAAGCACTTATGCAGCCTTCCTAAATACAGCATTAGTATGACATTGTTTCTATTGTAGTTTAACCCTCGATGACAGTTTATTACTGCTTTACTGTATGCCAATGCTATTTATAGTGATAATGTCAGATAAACATTGCATAGACGATTTGCTGAAAGCTAGAAGAAGACTGGTTGCAGACAGATGGGCTTAGACTCTGTGCCGCACAACGCCATGTTCAAACTTTGGGCTAAATTTCATAGAATAGATGTTGGATATCATTCAAGAAGTATATGGCCAAGTGTTACCAGTCCCCAGCAAGACCGCTATTTAATAAACGTAACGGACATAACGGACGAATGATAATTCTGTAGCTCTCTGCAGAGCTGTCTACGGACATTGGTGTTAGGGTTTCACAGGAAGATTCCTAATAGTCTGTTTGCCAGACGCCTTGTACAGTATGTTGCGTTACATTTACCTCTATATAGTGTACAAAAGAGTCTCAAATGGTGTCAAGAACAACCACATTAAACTTTAAATGAATGGAGCAATCTGTTTACTGATGAGTCCAGTTACAATCTACAGTCTCGTTGGACTAGATTCTGGAAAGAGCGGAGAATCTGATAAACTCCCATGGACATCGTGAAAAGATACCAGTTTGCAGGTAATGGTATCATGGTCTGGGGGTATTATGCATAGTGTATCACTGAGTTCCAAGTTTTTCGCAAGGGATACGATTACTGCACGAAGTTATAGAGGCGAGGTTTTGAGACTTTTGCAAGGCGCTGTTGATGCAGGTGTCATTTTCATGGACGATACGTATATCTATATGAATATCTAACATTGATATCTGTATGTTCACACATATAGAGCTACACCCGTCGAAAACCTTTTTGACAGTGAGATATTCGTCGCATAAATTGGCCAGCAAGATCTCCCGACCTAAATCTCATAGAACACTGTAGGATGCTCTAGGGAGACGAGTTGCATTCCTTCAGCCTCCACCAAGAACATTCCTAGAGCTTCAAGATACTTTATTCGCGAATGTACTTAGTTCTCGACAGAGCTAATAAACAACGTTATAGTCAACATAAACAATCACTGGAGTGGTATATGCTTGTACCACAAGCCATATTAATTATTTTCTATGCAAAAAGATGATAATGCTTAGTACTTTTTTTAATGTTTTAATTTGACGTAATTTAGAATTTTTGATTTTCAATTGTTTAGTTGCATAATGAATACAATGCTTTGTTTTATGTTAAGTTTCACGCTGCTACGATCTTGAGATATATGTCAAAGTAATGGTTATGCTTACTTTTTGGCTATATGTGTATACATGTTCATATAAAATTCAGCAACAAGTTGCGTAACTTTCCCAGCAACATTTAAAATTGCAAGTAGCCTATCTGTTATGACATTTTATTTAAAAAACTTTTTATATAATTAATTATTATAAAGTGACATAAAGCTTAATTTGCTGGGTAGAGATAAGTTTTATTTAAAAAAAATTAATTCTAATAACGAGTAAAATCTTCATTAAGTTCGAACTTACTCGAGATACGACATACGACCCCCCTCCATCTCCCCACTCCAGCGACCTTTAACCACCAAAATTTAATAGCGTCGATGTTCCTAATATACAAACCTCCCTGCAAAATTTCAGAAATTTACGACAAAATTCACGAGTTATTATAATTAAGCTTCAAAGTGGATGAACAAATTCGTGTCCCTTATCCACCCACACACTAACATCCATACGTACAGAACCTCCCCCTCAAACATTTCTCGACGTTTCAAGGTAAAAATCTTGAGGCACACTTTCCCTCTGTTATACATAACAGCAGCCGGGAAAGTAATATAGTCTATATATATATGAATTACTTTAAATTTTCTTATAATAGATTCTACCAGTGTAACTAGATATGTGAAAGTAAACAAGACAAACCTTTGGTCAGTCGTGTAAGGTGTTTCAGGAGAAAATCTCTGTGAAATTTCATTGTCTGGAGTTTTTGATAACTCTGTGATTGTTGGGCCGGATCTTGGTATATTGATTATTTCAGTTATTTGTATTTCTGCTTCTGTTTTTAATACCTCAAATAATTGCTGCAAGCCTCTTAATACGTTTTCTTGAATTGAATCCATTTTGCAGAAATTTTCGAGTATCTATAATATTAATTATTAAATATGAAAAAAAAATTATTAAAGTTGTCTATTATCATTTTAAAAATATCGACGTAATTCTTAATAAAAAGTTAATATATTAAACAATGTAAAATTCCTTATTTTGGTAAATCTTTCAATCTTTTCCTTGGCCAAATAAATAAAATCCCTGAACAATGGTAGATGGTCATGCTTTGCGCTAATCAACGGGCTGGCCATTTGGACCTTTCTGAGTTTTCTTCACGTGTCTAGCATTTAAATAGAGACCTGTTTCTCAAAGAAAAGCCTTCCGGTAGGCACCCCCACATGGCAGATCGTCCATGTTATTGCGTTGCCTTATTCCATCAACCCAATCTATATTCTTACATTTGCCAAACTGTTACATGATTAGAAAAGTATATCCAGAATTTGTAGGTAATAATAAATAAAATGGAATAATACGATTCCAGCAAAATGTCGCGTGTGGTATAGAAAGAATTAACATAAATCTTTTAAGCCAGTGTTTTTAAAATATTTCCTTTCTTAATGTCTCAACAAGTTTTTAACAACATCCCTAAACCAAAAGAAATACACAAAAGTTCCGTTTATTAAATTGTATAATTAAAAATTGTATCTATCATGAACATTTTATCTATTACTTGCCTTTATATTTATTATAATATTAACATTTTCAGACTAATAATTTCTTCCTTAATAATACTAACTATAAACAATTTCAGTCTTAATAATAGTAATAATAATTCACTAATTCAATTATTGGAGTAAGTTAGGTAAAAATTTTTAAGTGATTTAATTTATAACTTAAAATATTAAGTATTTATTCCATAATAAATGATTACATTTTATAGTATTTTATAAGAAAAAAATAAATTTACTATAACATTAGACTTATACTTGTTAGAATTATGGTTTTCTTTAATTACACTGTCTACACTCTTAAAGACGTGATAAATGTCCACGTCTATGGTACACTGCATCAGGAGCATCACGATACAACATCCAACAGTAGTCTGCCACCAGAGAGTCGTTTCAGAAACATTGCTAACGTTGTTCCGTTGACTAGATATCTTGGTAGAAGCACTTACATCATTAAAGTTGTTAGGAAAGAAATGTAAATGGGAATGTAGCAAAACGTAACTTAATTGGCATACGACAACCCATTTTCTGGTATGCACGTAGAAGTTTCTTGACACCATTTCGTTTTACGTAGGAAGTTTTTCCAGACCCGCTGAAAAAATTGTCCATACTTCTCGAGATAGAGGACGAATGGATAATACCACTGAACGCTGGTAGTTGATCGTGGATTCGCGCCTCGCCAATGGGCTGACCACTTCACTTTTACAACACCTAAATATGAACCAGTTTCCCATAAAAGTTCTCCTTAGAGGCATCCCCAGGAAAATCGCCCATCTGCCGCGTTGCCAAATAAACCAAACTAAGCTTACGAAAACGCCTTCTTTCAGTTTATCTGTGGTAATGTTCGGAAATTTTCCAATCTGGTATTGAAACCCATTGGAGATCATCCCTGCCATTGTCTTCACCAATGCTTTTTCCAACCCGAGTTTTATATGCAGGGAAGGAAGAAATAGCTTCTTGGGATCAACGAGAGGAACACGTTGAATACTGTATTTTCCAGACTATTGATTCTAGTCAAGCTTTAATGTATGAGCTGCGGGACAACAGAATAGATTTTTGAATCAGGGGACAAACATTGTTTAGAACAAGTATTAGTTTCTTCGATTATTTTTCACTGTAGACCTATGTTATTGTACAAATTATTTATATTAATACCAAAATCAAAAGTTTATGTTAAAGTTTATATTAAAGGTATTTTCAATTTAAATAAGCGTATGTATAATTTCATTTACACATTATTTTTTTTAAATACAGTAAAAATTTTAAACATAAAAAAATATTTTCTCAGATACTATTTATTACACAAATATCCGAATAAACAACTTTTAATTAGCTTGTTACAGGTTCTAGTTATCTACTATCAACTTGCCCTACTGACAATTTCTAACTTTAAAGTTAAACTAGATCACTTCCTTAATATAAATACCGTTTCTTCATAAATTACGTGTAATTTATATGTATCAAGCAGCCTAATTAATATATATATATATGTATATTTTATTTAGATCACTTTTTAGTTTAATTATTAAGTAAAAGACAAGAGAACTTTTCTCACGAATAGAAAAATAATAATTAGATTATTAAGGTTAAAAAATGGTTTCACCAATATAAAAAAAAAATATCATTAAAACTTTAATTTCGTATTCTAAAACTTCATCATCTAATCATCGGTTTTATTTGAATATCATAACTTAAAATATAAATAAAAAGGATAATGAAATTATTTGAAATACTTTGTGTGTGTATAATTTATTAAGTCATTGACTTTTTCAATTATTTTAGAAAATTTACTGAAACTTTATTAGCGTAAGTAATACTATTTTTAAAATTTTTGAAGGGAGGATTAAAGGGATTCGCCTTTTTAAGAAGATACTAAAGAAAGAAAGATTCATTAAGTATGACCGAACTGCTTATTTACTCTTTGAAAGAGGCTAAAAAAAATTCAGAATTTACACAAATACCTCATTAAAAGTGCACTTCACACGAATCGTGCAGAGACTGTAATGGAGAAATCCACCTAACAAATTATAGAGGAGAACCGAAACTAGCAACAGAATACTGAGCCAAAAAAAAATAGTTTAAAAAGTATTCATAAATTAGAAGAGGTTGAAAAACTTATTAATCCTTTCCTTCATTATTTTCACGTTCTGAAAGGATTAACAGTCTTAACATATGAAAAATTAATCGATTAGCATTTTCTTTTCATTCCTTATTAGAATCTTTTATTTACACACTATCGCTATTGTTAATGAGAGAATTCCATTTATGTCTAAATTCCGAAGGTGTTCAAGGTTCATGACGTATTTCAAGGTGGACAACAAAGGTGTTTGGGTGGAGATGATGCTTAAGGGAAACCACTTCGTTTAACGGAACACAACTGGACATTGCACCCACCAACAGCAAAACCTTCGTTAATCACCAGAGAATTTATAAAGCTCTTCCTCTATTGTAAATATTAAAATAATAAACATTTTTATAATGAATTTAATTTTTAAAGAAAGCCTAATAGAGTTTAAAGTTTAAGAAATTTTTAAACTTTTAATAGTTTCGGTTATTATAAGTCCTGGCAGCTTATTAGTTAATGATGATTTAATGGTTAATAAACTACTTTTGCGTAATTTAAATGATGAATTGGTTAAGTGAAAGTCATCAATTTGGTTATAAAAAATATGTCAAACGTCTGTTCAATACATTTTTATTTTTAAATTTTTTAATAAACCGCAAATTAAACTGGTTAAAAAGTTAGTGGGTGATTTCGAGTGGGTTTACATCCGTCTGGCTGTCTGTTCGTTCTGATTTTGCTATTTTAGGCATGAAACTTTGTAATGAATAATATCAATATTCTTAAAATAAGTTGCTTTTATTAGCACATTCCTGTACATTATTATATACATTTAAAAACCCAATCTAAAAAAAAAAATATTTAATTTAGAATTTACAGAGTAGTAAAATAGAACTCCAACAACCAAATTATATTTCCTTCCCAAGCATCCTTTTTTTTTAAACATAAAACCGATGATCGTTGTCCTTATTGGTGTTAAAATATTTATTTTAATGCTCAGGAATTTGTATTTTTTCCAGATCTATAACGTGTTATATATTCTTCTGCTGACATATAAGGAACATTATGACTTTTTCCAGATCTCGAAGACGTTTTGGAAGAATGAATCTTACTTTCGCTAACGTAAAAGCGAGAACTGGGAATGGGTATTGATGGATCATGAACGTAACCTTTGGATCGACTGTTTGGATGAGATGAGGAATCATGTACATGAACCACTGGAGGTGCTACCGGATGTGAAGATGCACTATGAACGTAGCCCTTAGAATCACTATTCGGATGAGATGAAGCTCTGTGAATATGGACGGGTGGAACTGGACGTGGTTTCACGTAAGATGGTCTACTAACTGGTCTTTGTACGGTGGATTGAGGTCTGGGACCGCCAACGTAGGCTTTAGTGTTAGTCGACCTACTAACTGGTCTGACAATAGATGCTTGAGGTCTGGAACCTACATAGCCTTTGTTCCTATCTGAAGATCTTGTTACAGAGACGCTCGAAGATCGAGAAATGGCGATGATTTCTGGTTTTACAGGTGGTGATACAACTTTTCTTGGAAGAATGGGTGGAACGTAGCCTTTGCTACGACTGCCTGGATGTGATGATGCCTGATGCACATGACCTCTTTCAGGCTTTCGATGAACGAACGTGTCGTGAACATGAACGCTTTGCTGTGAAGTATCGTGGACATAGCCTTTTGAGCGACTGTTTGGATGCGAAGAGGCTTCATGTATATGAGTAGCAGGAGGAGCCGGACGGATTACAGGTGCGGGTGCGCTGTGCACGTAACCTTTAGATCGACTGTTGGGATGAGAAGAAGCGTCGTGAATTACGTGCACAGATGGAGAAGATACTGGAGAAGGAGGACGTACATTATGCACGTATCCTTTAGATCTGCTATTTGGATGTGAAGAGGCTTCTGGAATTCGAGCAGGTGGAGGTACAATACGCGGAGGAGGAGGTACAGGACGCGAAGGAGAAGGCACTACTGGAGGGGAAGGAATAGTATGTACGTAGCCTTTAGATCTGCTATTAGGATGCGAAGAAGCCTCCGGAATTCTCACTGGCGGTACAGGACGCGAAATAGGAGGTGGAGGTGGATGAGGAGCTATTGGTGGAGAAACAACGTTATGAACATACCCTTTCGATCTACTATTCGGGTGAGCTGCTTCATCATGGATAATATGAACCGAGGGAATAGCTATCGGAGGTGGAGGTGGCTTAGGAACAAAGAGTCTATTGTCTACAGATGGATGTGAAGCCGGATCATAAACGTAACCCTTTGTTTCGCTGTTCGGATGAGACGATGCATCAGCCACATAGTCACCACTTTCCGTTCCATTAACGCCATCGATTATAACTGGGATACCTACTTCTCCTTCAGGATATCCATCAGGTCCGACATCACCTTTTGCACGAAAACCGAATGGTCCGGCTTCGTAAACTACTGTTCTTAATTTACCATTAGGATCCGTATAAGAATATTTTCCTCTAACAATACCACTTTCGTCTTTACTTTCTCTTCTTAGAGAATGAGCACCGTGAAGACCAGTATCGTATCCAAAATCATACGTTCCTCTATCGCCCATCATCTGATATTGTATAGGAATTTCTTCATCATCAGCTACAACAAAAGTAGCTAATAAGAGTAATAGAATAATCTGAAAAAAGTTTAAATATTTATTACTTACAAATTTAGATATTAAAAAAATCTATTGGAATAATCGATCTTTTGCATGTTAATTTATCATAAACAGCTTTAAATAATATTATAATTAAAGGTTTAAATTAATCTACTGCACATAAATTGACACCTCGGTATGCTTAAATTAATATATTTATGCTCTAAAAAACGTTCTGTTAATATAAATTTTAAATTAATGTTTTAAATTAAGATACATATATTTTATTTTCTAAATAAATAAACACAGAGATAAACCATTTTTATCTTAGGGTAAATATTTTATTTCACTAAAGCACGATTAAATTAAAACTAATTTAAGTTAATTATATTTCAAATTGATATTTAACAATGGTTTTAACAGGTGAAACGAAACACGCAAACGAAAAGTATGCGTACATACCATAGTGGAAGTTGAGACAAGTAGATCAATCTGCCGTATTCTGCCAACTACCCACTACGCCTAATATATAAGTAGCGTGTAGGAGGTCCATATGGCGTCGCCGTATACGGACACGTCATTAAGCAGTGACGATTGTTTGAAAGAGGAAAAGTGACCAACAAGCAGCCGCAGCAGAAGAAAATAAAAAAATAACATAAAATAATGACATTATTTTGTCATACATTTAGGTCAAGATCACGGTTACTACTTTACTTTTACTTTAAAAATAAAAAGTAAAAAAAAGTGAAAGTATTTTTGATTTATGATACGTTTTAATTATTTATGAACACGAGAATCACGTCGTCTTCTCGGCTTTTGCAATTTCCTATCAGTCATACATGAATATTTTTCATTAGTATGTTTTGTAATTCTAAAAAAATCATTCGGAAAGTTGATTATTAATGGTTGAAACATTTCAAGAATTTTCCTAAATATTTCGACATACGTTCGGTAGTTTTGTAACTGGGTCTTAAAAGGTGAGATCTCTGATCTCAATACAGATGAGAACATTAGTATTGTGTACTAAACGTGATTCACGAGGAAGTTAATCTACAAAAATAAGCCTATTCTTAGCTAGTAAATTTCTCGATTTGTTTGTTAATTTTAAGGTTGTTGCCCTTAAAATTAACTTACAGATGATTACGTACGCTTTCCACATTCTAACATCTTTTCAGCTTAAGCATTTTCGTGTGTGAATGCTTGAATAGAAGCATACAATTTAGATAGATGCGCTTGGTAGTGTAGGAGGATCATAATTTGAGTAACAACCCATAAACTTGCGTAATTTTTAGAGTTTTTTTTTTACTTATAGACAGTTTAAAATTAAATTTTATATTTAAAACATAATAAAATTAATATTTAACACATATACTTTTATATATGATATATAAAATGCCATATACATGATGTGTGTGTGTGTGTGTGTGTAGAAAGAGAGTACATATAATGCATTATTTTGCATATTTATTAAATTAATTAATAAATATTACAATCTAAAACTCCAAACTTCAATTATAATCGCATAAATTGAACGAACAATGCATCTTTCTGATCCTGTTTTTTAAATATATAAGTCTAAAGTTCGTCTATTTAAATACCTTCTGTGCAGCGTATTTATTTATAAAACAGGAAAACAAAGGACATAAATTATAAAATATAAATGAGCAAGTTTAATTGTCGTAATAAAAAACAAAAAGAAAAAAAAAGGTAATAACTCAAAACATAAATTACTAGAGAAGATATAGTAATATTTTTTTGACATAATCCTGCTTATATTATGATATATTTTCATATAAGCGGATCTTTGAAGTCGTAATAACAGATCATTAACGTCAACAAAATAGTTAATGTATCTTAAGGTGTATTGTTACTTTAGGATAACTCAAGGACAACGGATGCGTATTGCTTAGCTACTGCAGGTGTATTCTGTTTTTGCCCACTTGAAAAATGTTGCGTACTGTAAAAAAATATAGGGATTTCAAACTCTCAGAAAAATAACATTCCCATCCTTGTGCTGTTTTTAAAACTGTTTTAAAAAATCGTGATACATCAACGTGATGTTTTTCTTCATTTTTTTTTTATATTTCCGTTTGAAGGTTTTCCGAAGTTAACAACAACTTTTGTACGTTAGAAAATATGTAAACATTGCGTAATGGTACAACCACTCGATTTTTGATTGATAATACGGTAGGCGTTAAGAAATAATATTTAAATTGTATAAATTAATTTGATGTTTGCGTGTATATTATTAAAAAAAAAAGGAGAAGAGCAAACTTTGCCTTTATTTTTTACACTTCGCGATAAACATACTTAAATCTTCGATAAATATTTACAAATTAAATGAAATTTTCCAGTTTACTAAGGTAGAATAGCGATTTCTATGTGATATTTTGTAAAAGAACTTTCTATTATTCGCGTGTTTTCAAAGTTTTACAATAAAAAAAACGCTCTCGTATTTAATTAAATATAAACACAGAGCTTTAAAAATGCATATTTTATATTAAAATTGTCATTAAAAATAGAAGCTAAGAATATTTCCTAACATTATCCTTGACATGAGTCGATACAGAAAATTATTGAAACTAATATTAATGCCTTAATTTCACATATTATGTGCTATACATCACGTACATTATTCGGTTGTAATGCTTTCGTACATTCTTAAAGCATTAAAATCCTCCTTTGAGATTCTTCTGTTGCTCTTTCTAGCGTGTTATACATTTGAATGTGTTTTATAACTAGAAAATTCAACTTGCTTACAAACTAAATTATTAAATATACTTTAAAATAATTTTAATGGGATTTTCAATCACTCTTTCTATGAAAACAACGAGGAAATTTATAAATTTTATCGTGTTATTAGCACAGTTTTTACACTATTATTGTATAAAATATATAATAATCTTTATATTAAACAATAATTTTAAAATTAATACATAAATATAAATGAAAATTATCTTATTTTGTTAAGAAAATAACATTTTTTAAACAGTAGAATGAAATTGCGGAAGATTCCTTGGATCTGGGGAAAACCCAAGTGGTTCAGGATGTATTCATTAACTTTACAAGATAAAAAAGTTGAAAATTTCACTCTTCGTCGAATATTGCAAATATATTAAAAATAATAAAGTAATTTATGAACAAATGATAATAATTCATAAGTTATTTGCGTTATGTTATAAATAACAAGAAGTTTGTAAATGATAATTGCGATAAAATATTGTACAAGATCAAATGCAAAATCCTCAAAATTTATTTATATTTACTCATACGTAACAAATTAATATAACTGTTACGTGTAAGGAAAATCGTTATAAGATAATTTTCCTAGAATTCTACATATAATTTTATTCAAAAATGGGCGAAACGTATTCTAAAGGTGGCGATAAAGCTATGTAAACAACGTCCTTGCTCAAGATGTCTTTAACTACAGAAAACTTATTCGAATTTTTTGGCAAAACGACAAAATGATACGATGGACCATTGGCTAATATGTAAATTTTTATCCATTAAAAGCGTTCATTAAAGAAGATACTCCCTTGTCAAAAATATACGTTACATCCTTCACTAATTAGCCCCCAGAAGTCCTGGAAATTTGTCATTTTCTTAATAAATAATAAATCTGCAGATGTTCGTTTTATTAATATTAATGATTTTAGATATGTTTACAACTATAAATGTTAAATTTTAATTGCTCAAAACTTCACGAAATTTAGTCGTTACGATGCTGTACAAGTATTCGTGTACTACTTGATGTTCTACCGTTTACTACTATTTTACCTGATCGTGACCTTCATTTTATATTTAACATGAATATAAAATACTTTTTTTTTACCTTTTCGAAATTAAAAATTCTTTGTTTACATTTCCAAAATTATTATTCAATTATTGAAATATGCACACCGAATATATTTCAAGGAAGTATAAACTACAAACGTTATTATCAAGAAAATCATCATAAAACTGCTTCAAACATACAAAAGAAGAAATATAGAATGACATAAATCCTCAAGAAGCAACTCCTAATTTGCATTTAAAAAGCCTATATTGTCGCTACCAAGATATCATCTCTTGAATATGATTATACATGAATCAGCCAAGCAATTTATTTATACAAACCATCGGCGAAGCACCCTTTATATATATCAGTAAAGCGATAGAAATTGCTTATTCATATCACCATCAAGAAATATGAATTAATATTAAGCTAGTACAGTAAAAACCTGTCTAAAACGGACCCTCTACAAAACGAAGAACTGCCTGAACGGAACGAGTTTTTATGTACTATACATCTTTCAACATTTGTACTCGAATGGCTAAAACTACTGAACACTGGTGCCTCATCTATGAGCTGGCCACGTGCATTTTTCGGGTTTTCTTCACGTGTCTAGCACCAAAATAAGGGTCAATTTTCATAGAAAGTCCTCCCGGGGAGGCATTCCCCATGTCTTGTTTTGCAGTATCCTATCAAACCAGACCTTTCAACAAGTCTTTGAAACATAAAATACTAATATTAAGCGGTTCTAAATACGAAGCGAGCATTTTTTTAAATACATTTAATAAAAACATAACCCTTTATAAAACAGAATCCTGAAAAAAAACGAAAAAAAAAATTCTGGCCAGTACCATCGCTTTCCGTTTTAGACGAGTTTTACGGCATAATATTAAGAAGAATACGAAATAAGAATGCATCAATTGACTGCTCTGTATGAATTTCTTTTATTTAAAATTCATTTACTTGAAAAAATAAATAAATATACAAAGAGTTCCTGAAGGTTACAGAAAATAGAACCTTACTTAATCGTTATTACCAATGCAGATTCATCTAACGTAATCCTTTTTATTCATAGAATTTATACATGAATAATACAGGCTTATGTAAAGTTTCTGAGAAAATTAAAAGACCTTATAAGAAGACTATTGACATAATATTAAAATAAGGTTAGACGTATATCAATCCCACGGTATTTTCACTAGAATCGTGGCATTAACCATAAGTTAATTAAGTTTTTGTGGAAAATAAAAATGTCAAAGTGCATTCCTGCGTGAAACTTTTACGTAGTTTACGCCTTTTCCTCATTTCTAGATAAAGGTCAAGCACATCCGCATTATACACGCTGGCATAACTGAATTGTTTCGTAAGAAAAAGACAAAATAAGATGGGAAAATACGAAAAATGTAGGTTCAAACGTCATTCTTCGACAGAAAAAGATTCATTAAATTACACGACAAACGCCTATATTTTGTTATAATTAAATTACATTGTGCAAGAAACAACTAATAATATAATCAGTGAATTATTAATATACAGATCCACAGTAAAAACCTGTTTAAAATACATGAAAATTATATTATTGAAGGTAAATTTTGTGGAATTTTACAAATAATAAATTCATTAGAATATTCGCATAAAACAATTATTTCACATAAGCTTGTAATGGTTCCCATTCCTATAAATTAATGTTATTTTTACTTATAGAAATTAAAATCTTTTTTTAAAAAATGGCAAAAGGAGCCTTAAAAGCTCTCGACGGCCCTAGAAGATAATATAAATTTCCGTCATAACCTATAGAAACTCTTTTGTCTCACAAATAGAGATTTATAGCGTAACATTAATCTTTCGGTTGTAACGCTAAAGAGCTTATAACGAGAGAGAAAAAAAGAATTTTAATATGTTTTTAATAGGCATATAATTTTTGCTACTTTACTGAAAGTAGGGCAGCAGTTGTAAATATTTAAATGATTAATTTTCCTTCAAATTTTTCAGTAGGTAGACAAGATAACGAGAATATCCTTCCACTCACACGTGGCCGTGGTCCTATCTTCTTAAAGTTCTTTCATGCACTTATCCAGATAATATAGGTTTATAGTCCAACGGTTAATCGTGACGTGACGGGATGAACACTAAGTCGTCCCATCTACAGAAAATCTAGGTTTATCGTTAGTGAATGTTTACTTCCCATACAATAACCCGCAAAAGAAAGCAACTAACTGCAAATAGGAATTTTGGTTAAATCATTTAAACCGAAATTAATTTAAATGTAATTTACTAAATATAATCAAAATTAAAAAGTTTTATTCTGTTTAAAATACTCTGTAACATAAAGTTATTTTAACTTGCAGATATCATTATAATCGAGTTCTGTCCATAATTATGTAGGAAGTAGGGGGATGGTCAGTAAAATGATCCTCCCCCTCTCTCTTCATTCCAACTTTCAGGTCGTGCAAGTTATAATTTTATAAAATACCAAGCATGGAAACAAATATGGTTATGCAGTTTCTTCATTTGAGATCCATTTACACGAATTCTTTTGAAAATGTAGAATAGGATAAATGAGGTAAATCTTCACTGGATTACTTCTTTAAATACCATATAAATATACTACGTATTTGATCTTGTTACGGATTCCTCGTAAACTGGTTTACAGCAAAATATAATTGTAGACCCGTAGCGAGACCTTTTTTTAAACTCTTTTCGCCCTTTGGGCACTAGAAGAACCCCCCCCCCTTTTTTAACAATCTTATCGTTGGTTTGGCCAGGCCATTTTTGGAGTTTTTTAATCCTTACCGCCATCCGATTGTCCGAATATTGTGTTTTCTTAAAATATA
Source organism: Centruroides vittatus (assembly GCF_030686945.1). Classification (NCBI taxonomy): domain Eukaryota; kingdom Metazoa; phylum Arthropoda; class Arachnida; order Scorpiones; family Buthidae; genus Centruroides; species Centruroides vittatus. The sequence goes on along the minus strand of NW_027120692.1, from coordinate 1,235,423 downwards.
TGTAAAAATCTATTTTAAAAAATAAGAATTAGATGAAATCTAAGAACAGAAACAGTAGAATTAACCGTAGTAGAATGTTATTTGTTTTATATCAGGTGGTTTTCATATCTAAAATTGCTTGTATTTGAAGATAAATGTCTATGTTTGCTAATGAATACATATATCTAAACAAAAACACCTGAAATGTAAAAAAAAAATGGTTAGATTTACCTATGGTATACAAAATGGCGGCTCGTCTCTAATTCCAGCAAACAGAAGAAGGGAAACAGTGGGGACGCACGTTCTAACCTAACCTAACCTATTGTAATAATTTGGTTGGTAATAATTATGGTAATTTATTAGAATAGGTTAGGTTAGGTTAGAACGTGCGTCCCCACTGTTTCCCTTCTTCTGTTTGCTGGAATTAGAGACGAGCCGCCATTTTGTATACCATAGGTAAATTTAACCAAAAAAATTAATCCTTCGAAGCTCCAAGCTTATCTGCACCAAAGGGAAACTCCTGAAGAAAATTTTGACCGTCGAGCACCTCACCTGATAACGAGAAAGGCTTAAGTTTAAAATTTGAGCTTTCTAGACTCAGTAGTTTTTCTCTCTACAAGCATCTGTAGTGCCGAATGAAGAAAACCGGGAAAATACAGCTTTTTTTGACGATTTTTGCACTTTCGATTGTTTATATTTCGGCAACCGCTTTATAGAAATTCTTGAAATTTTGCACGCTACCTAAGAAAACAATTTTCTTTCGAACGAGATATTCGGAATTACTTCGGGTGTTTGGGGGACGGAGAAATCGACCCCGAAAATAGGCAACTCTGATTCCTGTGTATGTAGTCAGTCAGTAACATTTTTACTTGGCTGGGAGTCATTGCCGTGACTCCTGATTCTGTATTTCTTTAGTCCCTATCATCTTTTAATAAACGTCTTAGTTTTTTATGATAATAAAGTTTTAGTATTGTTTTAATTGTTTAAATAAATAAGATATACAATTTTATAGTATAGGTAATACTGTATACAATGATATTTCAGTTACTTTTTATAATTTGAACGAGTTATGCGATAGATATTCCTTACAATTGTGACGAATCCCAACCGATTCCGTGCAGCATCTTGCAACTTTTTTAGAGATAGTTTGCATCAAACTACAATTGTAACCACACAGCGGAATCGGTATCCATTAAAATTATTAAATAATAAGTATTTTTTACTTTCATTTACATACGTAATCTACTGCATCGTTATACACAGTTATACATGCGAAAGAGCCCCATGGCACTGCTTCTTTTAAGTATCCAAGCAAAGTAAAATAGAAATTGTTATATGGAATTCAAAACTACTTAATTAATTAATTAATTAATGTTGGTATTAATCAATATTTGACAAAATGGATGCGGAACTAATAACTCCATAGTGAATGAAGCGGCGTGAGAAAATGTAACCTAATTATAGCTTAAGTGCTAAAATATAACTTTTTAAGTAAAGAAAAGTGTTTAAATATGCATGATATTTATTTTTATCGATAATTAGTAATCGATAGTCGTTGTTCTCGACGTCGATAATTTAATATCGAATGTTAAACAGTGGATAAAGTATTGTAAAACAGATACTTTACCAAGTGAACTTTAATGTGAAAATGATAAAAAGAATTAATTATTTATTAAATATTTAAACATAAAATTTGCAATTTACAAAATAATAATCCCATTTTATTGTTTTATTCTGAAGTGTCTATTATATAAACGATTTAATTTATTAAATAATTTTCTTATTAATGAAAAAGTATCTAATTTAATGTCATTAAGTTGTTTTATTATATTTACACAGTAAATATAATTAATGTAAATCTTCTTTTCTAGTTTTATTTAATTTATTTTTACTTAATTACTTACACTATTTGTATGAAAATTAGTTTCATGACTAATAAATAACCTTATGAATAATTATATTTATTTAATTGTTTTATTTTTATTTATTTATTTATTTAAAGCATTAAATTTAAAGTTAAATATAATTAACTTAAATAAGCACCCTTTTAATTATCATGACGTGTTAATTGATACTTAAAACTTTTATTTTCCTATATTTTTATTTTTAATTTAAGAATAAATATTATTAAATATTAAAATTTTAAATGATTACAAATACAGGTTTTAGTTTTCAGCATTAATTTTATAATAGAAAAAATTATTTTATTATGATTTAAATATCTTTATTTGCTGTCGTGAAATGAATTCTGTACAAGTAATTATCGCAATAATTCGTGACTTGAATTGCATAATTTTTCATTTAAATATCAAAGAATTTTATATATAAAAGGAAATAAATAAAATTATGAAATACACGAAACGAATAGAATTTCATTTTTAAATATTTATATAATAAAATAATTTTTTCCAGTTCAAAAAAACACTATTTATAACGTTTTATGAACTTAGAAATTGTAGAAATGACAAAAAATGTATATGAATTAATTATTTTATGTTTAACTTTTATTTTACTTTTATTTTTCACGTCATATTTATCAGAAATTGGTTATAATGTGGTGAAGCTATCGAAGTATTATAATATTTAACTTTATTATTGTAAAACATAATAATAATAATATAAAACTTGTTAAAATTTATATGCTTGACAGAAGTAAAAATTCTCTAATGTATTTCAATCGATGTTTTAGAGCCATTCAAGGAAAGCAGACAGTAGTCGATTCGATGCAAACATCAGGAATGTTCTTATCAGTGACCATTCCCTAGTCTGAGAAATTTGTCATGGTTTATGGGATTTTATACCCTATTACAGCAAATACAATAATTCCTTTTCTAACAAATTTATTCTCTCCACGAATACATTCTAGAAATCTACTAAAGTGTAATTCTCTACAACTAAAATTTCGATTTACAGTATTGTATTTCATTTTTACTTTCCAGGCTGTTATATGTATAACATGACCCCTCCCTCTCCAAGATTTTTACATTTTTGGACTTAGGACACCTTGAAACGTCGAGAAATGCAAAAATATTCGGTGGTAATTTTTGTATGTATGGATGTTAGTGTGTGTGGGGCACGAATTCGTTCTCCCTGTTTGAAGCTTAATATCTCCTGTGTTTTTTGTGGAAAATTTCTGAAATTTTACAGGGGGGTTTGTTTATTAATGAGATTGATGCTATTACATTTTGGTAGTTAAAGATCGAGTGGGTGAGGAATACAGGGGATTCGTTCGTGTGTCATATCTCGAGCAGAGTCGGACATAATGACAATTTTACTCGTTATTAGCATTTACAATTTTTAAAATAAAATCTATCCCTACCCTGAAAATTAAGGTTTTTGGCATTTTATAATAGTTAAAAATATAAAAAGTTTTTTTAATAACATATGATAACAGATGGCGCCACCAAAATTTTAAATGTCGCCGGGAAAGTTGAGCAACTCGTTGCTGGTTTATTACTTTAAACTGTGTAAAAATTACGAAAATTGCATAAATGATTTTTCATATCCAATAATAAAAATTATATAGGCCTATTTTAATCAAATGTAAATAGATCTGTAATTATTATTTTTTCTTTCTTCCGTTTCGCTATCGGTCTCTATGGAAAGTTGAGAGTTTCTGTGGGAATGTCTGATTGATTCTATAAGTTTGCTCAATTTCTGATGCTCGTAAATGATTTTATTTCAGAATAATTTCGTTTATTGTTTCCACACGTTCTGTATACGTACATAAAGTTAATCAATCCATTGTGCATAAAAGTAATGCAGTAACATAATTTGAAATACAGTAATTATGTGCAAAACTGTTATTTTTGAATAACGAATAGTAAGTTTTGAGTATCGAGTAGTTTACAAGTGTTCACTACTAATTACTCATTATTCGTTGCTCAGTAGTCGTCACACGTTACTCATTAACTTCCTGATAACGATTGAATAGAGAGTAACGAATTATATATTTGCTACTCGATTACTGTCGAGTGGAATTGACGTTTCTGATAAAAGAAAAACATTATGCAAATATATATATATATATATATATATATATAAGAAAAATTCTAAAACCGCTTCAGTGTAAACTTCTTTAATACATGAAAGGTTAAAGTACATTTTTAAATAAAATAAAACTTCTGACAGATAAAATTAAATTAAAACACGAATAGCAATACAATATAAAATTTTATTTATATTTTCATTAAGTAATTAAAACCAATCATCGTATAATAATTGATAATTAAAAGTTCCACTTCAATGGAAATTGCTTTTCGATACGTTATTCTCCCTTATTAATTTCCATATTATCACGATAATTTTCAATAGATGAGATTAATATCGTGCTTAAACATAATGCTCTGTGAAATTGTTATACAAATTTGGCAACGCTCGTACTATTTCTTTCAAGTTGTGTTACCTCTTGTGGTTACGGAGGTTTTGAATCGTAAACAATGAGTTATCGAGGTATTAACAAAGGAAGGTACGTTTAGAATATTTTATTCCTCTGACAAACATACATAAATTTATATTTATTAATTTAAAAAATTATAAATTATATAACATTTGCGATTGCTTCTTTATAACAGCTAATAAATAAAAGAATTAAATAACTTGATCTAGACTATTTGATAAATAAAAACCGTGTCGAAAGCTGGAACTAAGCTTCTAACTCGGAAAAATAAGAAAAAATAATTATAATAAAACCATCCGAATTGAATAATTGGTAAAATATCACCCGACAGGAAAGTATTTATTAAATTTTATTAATATTCAGTATAATTTTATGTAATAATATTAAGCTTTCTCCTAAAAACAAATGCCATTAACCAAAACAATGGAAAAAAAGTGATGTCATAAATGATTTTCATTTTTCAAAAATTTTATGTCAAGGATTCTCAATTCCTGTTTATTTACTTGCCGAATTACTTACTTCACGAAGTACTTTACATGCATAAGGGCTTTGGAACACTGATATTGAGAAAAAAGTAAAACAATTTTACCGTTGCAATTGTACATCATAACTTAATAAATGATTTTACAAGCTACAATTACGCGTTATCGGTTTATGATTCCGTAAAATATACGTAGAGGAAACCACAATCTTCTGTGCTTACGGACCGCGGAATATCTTAATCCAACACTGTAGAAAATTTACTAATAAATTAAGTACTTGATATATCGAAATAATATTTTAATACAGCATTTACCCCCTTTTTATCTGGTTTTTCTATAGTCTGTTTACTCGTATAACTAAGGCTGCGATGTGAAAACTTAAACCTTTGGAATTTGGGCTGTGCATGCTTGATTTTTCAATGTTGGACGGTCGCCGACCCTGAAGCGAGGATGCTGTAACTGCCCAATGGATTTCCTAATGGGTGGAGTACCGGATATATTAGTTTCCACCCCTCAACTTTCTCTTCAACTCAATACAATAGGCTTTCCACGCTGATGTGTAGGGTCACTAACCTCCGAGGTCTAAGAATCTTTAATAAGAGTAAATAATAATAATAATAATAATATTTTGTATTGTAAAAATACAATATTTAAATCTGAAATAATGAAGTAAAATTTGAATTTTAAAAATACATTACGCCATCTGTCCGTTAGAAAAGATATTAAAGTTGTTTATCCTCTTTCATCACCTCGCTATTTTATTTTCTGTTCATTTATTTTGTTGTTGATCTACTTTCAACATAGCGTAAAAATGTTCCCAGAGCTAATTCGATTTATTTAATGTAAAAAGAAGGTTGTTGTTGATTACGTATCGTGTCTCTTTCTATAAAAATATCAACGAGACTTGTCAATCTTTATGAATTAATGTTGCATGAAGAGGAGATAAAAGTATTTGTTGTTAACGTATCATGCAGAACGGAACCGAACGCGAGAACATCATTAAACCCCCTTTATCAGTTGCTTAGGCGATGTTTAATACTAGATAAAAGCTCATTGGTCAAAAAGTTATTAATTTCCTTTATATAGGAATTTTTAAACAATGAAGTGCCGTTTTAGAAGTGCCGTTAAAAATAAAAATTAACAGTACTATTCTATTAACTACGTGTTATAAAAAAATGTTATTAAAAATCTATGTTTGAATATTTTTATCTAAGTACCGTTAAAATTTTATACAATTAAACAGGAATTAATCTTAAAAAGCTTTGCTTATATAATAACAGATGGCAGCACACTTTTTGCATCGTTTAAAACCCGCTTATTAAAATAATTTTTTTAAAGTAAAATTACATTTAAATTACACACAATAATGTAATTAATTATCTACATTTTTATTTTATTTTATTAGCAAATTTTTTTAATATTTAAAAATAATTTCAGTTAAAATCAATGACAACGAATTGTACAGATGCTAACAATAGTATTGAAGGACAATATATAGCGTTACAATAATGTTATTTCGTAACAGAAACTTTCCATTAACGTCGCTATTACGAAACAAAGCGTACGTAATAATAGCACAATTGTCAACATTGTTATCGTCAACAATTTACTTAAAATTCATTAACTTTGTGTTCACTTCACTGTCCCAATAATTGTCCCACGAATTTAATTTTAATAACGGAGTAAATAACAAATATTAAAACTTCTATTTTTATAAAAAAAAAAAAATTCCTTGATTTAATTTAATTTTATCACGATTTTTTCAAGGATTTTTTTCTTATATAGATAGCCTTGAAGAATTTATGTGATAAAAAAATACGTAAATAAAATTTTGTCAACGTATAATTTAATTTTTTTTAAATTATCTTTTTATAAATTAATACCCTCTTAAAGTTCAAAGCCTCTCAAAAATCGAGAAAGGCCCAGAGCATTTATTTTTTGAGACCTCTAGTCTATTAGGAAAAACCCGTATTATATTTTTAAATAATAAAATTTGACAATAAACGTGCTATTCTTTAATACACAAGACAGTAAAATGAATAATTTATACGTATTTTGAGGCCCTTTGAGTGTGAGGCCATAGGTGATGACCCTGCCAATCCTACGAGAAGACCTAGGCTATATAATATAGGCTATATAAAGGAGCATTGGCCTTATTTACTAACATGAAATGTTTGAATAAAAGTAGACTTTTTCAGAAAATCGAAATAGTTTATTCGAATGGAGAATATTACCAGTAATATATATATTTTATACATTACAAGAAGTAAAAGTTTAGCCTTTGATACTATAAAATCGCTACGGAAAGCATTTTCTATTTATCTTAATTTAATTTAAAATTAATTAATTTAAAATCCTTTTAAAAATTATATAAATTATTTAATAAATATTAAAGAATTTCAATTGAGCTCATCATATTCGTAAAATTATTTTATCCTAAGTAAACAGGATGATTGCATGAATTGAGTAAAGTCATTGAAGTAGTTATAAATTCTTTCTGTTAATGAATTTATAAGAGATGAATAATTAATATAAAGCTTATTGAAATTTAATTTATTTGAATATTAGACGAATAGTTAAAAAGTCATTTAATTATTCAGAAAATTAAATTAGATAAATACCAGTAAAATTATTGCTGTTTCGTAGTCAGAATCGTATTCTAAAACCATAAAAAAATTGATGTAGAACCTATTGAAAATTCTAATTTTTGATTTTTTTTTTAACTCTGTTATCGCTTTGTTACTCTGTTTAGGAAGAGAAAAGATCAAATAAGTTTGATCATTCCAAAGAACTTTAACTTTTTTTTCGCTCATTATCTAACTTGTTTGAGTTCTGCTTTGAAAAATACTTTCTTCTACTGATTAAAATTTCTCTTATTGCAATAATTTATTTATTATTTTACTTCATTGTTTATTACAGCTTTATCAAATTCATTAACTATTTTATTATTATTTTTTTTTTTAAAGCAATTAATGACTTTTAAATTAAAAACGTAATCTAAAATCTAATTGATAATTTATATAAACTTGCATTAAAAATATTACCTTAACTCAATGTTATTTTTCATCTAAGATATTATAAGTTAAGATGGTTTTTAGATTTATTTTTAGATAAAATCTGGCAAAAATCCATTTAATTCATTAATAAATGAAGACAGAACTTAAAAATATCAAAATATTTTAACCTCGATATTACGAAAAAAAAAATTATAATCACTTATATAGAAATATTTCTTTACATTTTGATAAATATATAAATAGTTAAAGTTTTAGGAACCAAATTCAATTAAAATTCTGCTTTAGTGTGCCAAGAATTAAAGATAATGGAAAGGAAAATTCCTGAAACGAAAAAAAAATCATTTATTAATGTTATAGATCGCTCATTTATTATTATACAATCATTTACTCCTTTTATAGTTCGATTAATTTAATAATTAACTTCATTCCTAACGTTAAAACATTATTCAATTCGATTTTTTAACGATCTTTTTCCTCTATAAGGAAACCGCTTTCGGTAAGCACGATCATCAAAACAAGAAATAATAAAAAAAGACCAGCAAAGGGAATACAAAATTAAGCTTCCTACATTAAATGCCAACTGATAATTGCATGCTACAGTAGTCAAGTGAATAATAAACCTGTTCCGATCAAGTGATCACTTTTACCAATAAAAAAAATAACCTCATAAATTATATAAAAGGTATAAAAACAAAGGCAAAGCGAACCTTCTATAATATACCATAGATTCTATTTTTTTTTTTTACGTTTAAAAATATGATTTCTACTTTAAATTTTAAATATTTAAATTACGAAAATTTGGCTTTAAAATTCGGTAAAGTTTTTTTTTATGTAGATTTTACAATATAAAAAGTTTAATACGTTTATAATTACATAATAAAATATTTTATAATAAAAAAAATAAGTCTTTTAATGTTTTATTAATGCAAATAATTATCGATAAACATAAATATTAGAAAAATATAAATAAAAAGTAAAAAATTATCGGATATTTTTATCGATAACTTTAAGAATTTCACTCTCAAATGATATCATTTTTTCGTTTTAGTGATTGTGAATCGAATACAAACGAAAACAAAGTTATCCAAAAACCATTAAGGAAATGGATAACAGTTAAAATTTAAAAAATAAAAATAAAAATTTTTTACACCGAAAAAATAAATAAGAAAAGCAAACAAACCTCCTATTGAAAATAAAAATTAATGGTTTTCAAAACACCATAGAGCTTTATCTGAATGCTAGCGATGAAAATAAAGATATTCACAAGCCAAAAACTCGCAAATTTTTTTCTATGCTTTAAAAAAAGGTTTATCGATTCGAATTCTTTTCAATTAATTTATATTTAAACAGAATTTCCGGCTAGATTAGCAGATTAATCTCTTTTTAGAGATATCAAAGTAATGCTTAAATTGATAAAGATGTTATATTAAATATTTTACTTTTATGATAGAAAATATAAGAAAAATTCGTGATTTTAGAATCTATAATTTTTTTTTTTTCTTCTTTTGTGGGGAGGTTTTCTTGTTAATGGCATTCTAGCATCTTATTATAGTTATCCGATATTCATTTGTTCCGAAGAGACAATAATGGTTTTCCGATGATCGATAATACTTTTTGAATTAATTTTCATTTACGTGTGAAGAAATGAGCCAAGAAGTAACACGATTCCCACTTTAAAATTCGAACAATTTATGTTTTTAGGAATCGAATTAATTATGTTTGACGCCAAACTAATCGATAACCGACTATGTGTTACACAAAAGTAATTGTTAATCTTCTACGTTTAGACTGAACAATAAATAATTCAAATTATATTCTCTCAATTATTAATAACCTTTCGTATTGATTTATAATTATTATTATTATGTATGCCTTATACACACACACACACACACATATATATATACATATTTTGAAGGGTGTTTTCTAATTATAAATGTGTTAAGATAAGGCTGTTACTTCTATAATTTATTTTGTTAATAATAGTATTTAAAGTTTCGATTCAATTATTCTTTTCGATAGAATTATCTATTAAATTTCAATAATTAATTCTATAAAAATCTAAATTATTAATTATGTAATTATTATAATAACTAGTACTTTATATGGCAAAAAGAATAGAAATTAAGTTTTTTTAGATCCTGATACTGATAAGATAGGAATGATTATGGGATGTTTGATGAACTCTGTGTGGAGTTTAAGTGTAAAAGTTAACTTTAATTAAATAGCTAACATTATAAATGATCTATTTACTTATTTGGCTATTGAATATTGTCGAAACGTTTTGTTATTTGATACAAAGTGCAAGGTACAGTTTAACTCGAGAGACAACACCTTAATTTCAAAAGAAATGTTTTGGGTGTGGTTCCTGTCCTACATTTGATTGCGAGGACGTACCAGCAACATGACGTCACTGTTGAGAGGATACGTTTGAAGCAAAAAGGAGGAACTGGTCCTTGAACACGAACTTTTCCTGAGGAAGAAGAAAGTAGAAAACCTTGGCTAACAGGAACATCTGCAAGAATTTATAGACAATAATTTTGAAAGTGGACATACACGAAAGGCAAAATATTATTTAAAAAAAGACATAATTAATTGAGGTCTCGCCCGCTAAGTACACTTTATAACATTTATTATAAGAGGAACGGTTGAAAAGTAACATCTTTAACCTTTATAGAAATACATCTTATGAGTTAAGTGATGAGCAGGAGAGGAAAAAAATACAGAAAAATATACTTGCCACATCCATATTTCAACTCCATCTTCAAAATATTATAATCTAATGGTTGAAACTAGCGTATAAAGTCTCTGTTGCAACTTTTCAATTATGAAAACGGGAGAATCACGCCCTTATTAAAGTATATAAGCGTTAGAAGAAGATACCATTACGTCACATCTACCAATCATCTTCATCAAACGAAGGCTAATTCGTCATATTTTATAATAATCGAAAATGTAGGGGAATTGAAAAAATAACGCCCTCTCGTGGTTTAAATAATAAACAAGATGATAAAAGAGTGGTAATTGAATCCAGTGTCATCCTTATAAATACAAAGCACGATGGGATAGATATCAATCAATTGTCTATAATGCGCGATCACAATGTTAAAACGTCAATTTCTCTGTTAACGAGTTAACATTTTAAAATATATTATTAACTACATATAAGAAATTCTCTTCAAGATGTTAATCATCAAAGGTATGATTTTTATATCAATTTTATCTATAACTTTAAAAAGAAATTCGAACAGAAGCGCATCAATTAATTAAAATTTTCAGCAATTTATATCAATATTTAAAAAATATGCGTATGATGGCGGTTCGATTTCTCTAACCTTTTCATCATATACTATCATTTTTCAAGCTTATAATTATTATATTTGTGTAAACTATAAATTTAATAAACTCTGTGTGTTAACATTCTCGAACCACCGATATTAATATCATACAGAAAGAAGTAAACATCATTATTAATTTATTAAAAATAAAATTAATTTTCCTATCTTATATTATTCATTAAATTAAATTACTTCCTCATAAATGAAGTTTAGAATTACGTTTTCCTCTTTTTCTTTTATATACTGTATACAAACAATGTTTGTTCCTTATAGAAATTTAGCACGATACATCGTTAAAAACTTTCTTAAATATGTTTACTAAAAAAATAAAAGTTACTTGTATAAAATATACTTTAGATATTAAACACAAAATACACATTTAGCAAATACTTAGATGCAAATTCTTTTTGATGAGATATTTTTAAATAGAAAATTTTCTTAAGAGTTTATGATACGATTAAGAAAATATACTCCATGTTTTTTTCTTTTCTTTCTGCTGGAATAATGAAATTTTTAATGATATACAATCTGTTTTATCTTAACGATTTCTCAAAATTAAACATATATGTTTGTACGTTAAAGTTTACATTAATAAAAGCCTTCTTATAGTAGCCTTATTACCATTATTCCTGTATTCGTGATAAAAAAATAAGCATTGATTTTATGTAAATATTATCTGTAATTTCTATAACATACAAATTTTTAGTGTTATGCATGGGCATTCGCAGAATAATTTCCGAGGGTAAAGCTTGGAGACAAATAATAATAAAATCAATAAATTTTTGGGTTTTTTTTCACAAGTAGATTGTAAAATGCAGTATTGCATCGATACGAATAGGCAGGCAAAGCGCTCCATAGGTCAAAGATCCTATGGGCAGAAGAGGGGATTGCCTGAGGTTCCCGCTAACAGGAGGTCCCAAACCAGTCTTTTATAAGACAGTATTTCCCTCAAAAAACTTCCTGGAATAAAAATGTCTGAAGTCAACACTGTACATGGAGTCCCCTAATTCATATTTACTTGGGCATCGTGGAGCTATAACGCGCTCACTAGGTCGAAGGTGTAAGGTTATATATCTCAATTACTTTCACTATTATAATTTGTGGCATTTTTTACTCGATGGGCAAGTGTCCGTTTGCCCTCCTCTCTGCGGACATCCATGGTGATATCCATGGTGGCAATTCGTTTCATTTATACGAATGGATGTTAGAATGTTACACCTTAGTCCTCTTCCAATTAGCCAGCATTAAACAATATTTATATAGAAATATAAGCTAAGAAATTAGTGTTTAAAGAAAAATATGTTTAAAAAATGTAATTTATGTAAATCGTAATTTCCTTAAAACAATATTTTATTGAAAAAAATGCATTTTAAAACAATTACACAAAAAGAAAATGTCCAATTTGCATAATAAAATATTCTTATTTTTATGACTAATTGAGGTTTTCTAGTGCTTTAACGCCATAAGTAAATTATAAATAAATCTTTAGATTTATAAATAATCGATAATAATGACTAATATAAACAATATCAATGTACAGAGTGACAGAATTAGTCCGTAATTCTGTAAATCAATTCCATAAATAAATCTTGTAAAAAATTAATAAGAATTCATAAGTTAATTTGCCATACTTATTCGTATAACACGTCCGGTTTAGTATTTTTTCGCAATAAACAGAGCCAAATATCAACTGGAATAACCCTTAAAGTTAGTTATTATAAACTCTTATAATAAAAACCAATATAACTTTCTAATAAATAAACTAATTTTAAATAATTATACGATTATATTCTATGAATATCTTCATTACAGAGCTACATTTTGTTATATGAATATTATAGTCCCTACAGATTGACTCGTAAACTATATAAACTCAAACATGTATATCGACATTATTCCTTTTTAATCTCATATCTAATTAGTTCATAATTAAATATGAGATTAAAATTAAAATGATTAATTTTGAAACATTTCGAAGATAAGTATTATTGAAATTACGATTGAATAAGATCAAATTTATTGAAATGATTTATGATTTTATTCAAAATATACCGTATTATTATACAGAAAATGATCCAATATAAAATTATCCAATGTGATTTATGATCAGAAGCAATCAAATGTAACTTTTATCCCCTTGTGTAGTAGAATTAACACAGTAAATTAAAGCAAAGTTCGTCAATCTCATACACTTTCCTCTTGTATTTTGTATTTAATGTAAAAAAACAAAGAGCAAAAATTCAAAAATACAGATGAAAATTTCTTATTTTTATCCGAAAAATTACAGAGCAAAAATGTTGAAAACGGATGTGTTATTGTAATTAAAAACACAGACCTATCTAAATAAAGAGGTGCTACAACGATAGTAAATTTGTTCTGATTCAGAATGTGAAATATATACCGCCTTATATAGGTGTGTGTGTGTGTGTGTATATGTATTTATATATATATAGATCTGTTTTATTATTACAGATATAAAAAGACGGGGCAAGACAACCTGAAGGATGAAACGAAGATAAACTGGATAACCGTTAATTAATTGAGGAAGGAAATTAGTTCAAGGTGTTATTCCAAAAATATTCTTCCTAGGCATGAGTCCCGTTCATCATTTGGAGGCCGACAATTGTGTTAAACTTGACCCACTTTATCTCGCGGCGTCACTAAGGTCATCTCGAATCGTCTGGAGAATGTGCCCCACCTCCACAATGCTTCTTCAAGGTTCGGATTCAACCTTCAAATTCTTAAAATTGGGTTACTGTACGATTGGCCGGGAACCCCGTTTAGTATATAAAGGGTGGTCATTTGTTTGAACACATATCGAGTTTGGAATCCTACTTCGCCAACGTCCAAAATCATGATTAAGTTTGTAAGTATTACTTTCTGGTAGAAAAATGTCTCGAATATCTTGTACAAAAATGATTTTTCTTAAAATTTACAGATTATATTCGCCATTTTTGGCTTAACCGTACAAGCTCAACAATATCAGCAGCAGCAGCAACAATACAGTCCATCTCAGCAGCAATTTAATTTGCCCGACAGAAGAAATTTGCATCCACCAGCACCCGTCCACTATGTCAATATAGGTCAACAACTTCAGGGTGATTATAAATTTGGTTACGACACCGGAAAAGGCCCTCTAGGGCAAAGTTTCCGTGAAGAAACAAGGCTTCCCGATGGAAGTGTAAAGGGTGCTTACGGTTATGTAGATGAGCAGGGTCGCCAGCGAATCATTAAGTATTCCGCCGGAAAAACTGGTTTCACCGCCGAGGGTAACTTAGGTGCACACGGTGCTCGGGAGTAGCACCGGGCCCAGCACCCCAACCAGTGCAACCCGTGCACACTGCCGCACAACAATACAGGGCTCCTCAACAGCAATATCATTCTCCTCCTCAACAGCAATATAATAATCCTCCTGCACAACAACACTACAATTCCGCGCAGCAATACAGACCAAGACAAAACTATGAAGAAGATTATAACAATGGACCTGCCTTCATCGATACCAGTTTGCTTGCTTATAATATCGGAACATCCAGAAGTGGTTAAGCTCCAACTGTGATATTAAAACTTAAAAAAAAAGAAAACAAACGCGTTGCTCAATGTCGTTACAAATGATGTTGTTGAATAAAATAAAATGTGTTTTAATGTAAGAAAATTTTAGGATTTATTTTCTTAATTGTTTAAAACTCTCCACTAAAATTCACTAGATGGCGTCACGTTCGACAGGGTACCATCATCAAAATTTCGACTTTTATGGCATTAAATGCTGTAAATCAGGCTCAAGTAGAGATCGATGCAGTTAGCTCTCTTGCTGATAAAAGAGCTAAAGCTTACGAAGGCGAAGGAAGAGGTAATACAGAGCGATCATGTTTAAAATGTTTATCATGTATATATCATGGTTAATTTAATTTATGATTAAATTTTGTTCTAAATTTCATTATAAAATCTGTAGTAGGCTATATATAAAAGAATTTCTATACGGTGCTGTATCGATCTAGACTTTTCCATTTGCCTTTCCTTACAAGTAAAGTTACAAATAACTTTTTTCCATGAAAAAAGAACACATACACAATAGAAAACACCTGCATATAACATTTCACTTTGGCTCCTTTATCAAGAATATTATTTCTCTCAAGAAAAAAGGACACAAAGTGAATTCTTTCAGTTAAACTTTAATAAATCCTACATACTTAAATAAATTTTATTATCGTTTAATTGTACGGTACAGTACAAGTACGCTTGCTTTCTTGTCAAGTTTACTTTCACGTACAAAGAGGTACAATGAACAATTTTATATTAAAAAAGAAGAAAAATGTGTATATTTACATAAAAAAAAACAATTATTAATAAGTGATCCGAAGACTTCCAACTTATAATACTAAGTATAATTAGCCGACAATACATAAAATATAATTTAAGGTTTAGGACGTTGCTATTTGTGTATAAATTTTGAATTTCGGGTTCATTTTTCCTTTTTTAATACCCAAAAATGTCATTTTTGTTTATCTCGAACGATCCAAACGATGTCACACTTGGTGGGTCTTGCCTAACATCATTACGTAGATAGGATGGGAGTAATGTAGGGGCGTGACTAACAACGTAAACACGTTACGACCGCTTTGGTAAATGGAAAGTCGGGATGATGACGTTAGAAGGATTGTTGCTGATCAACCGTTCACGTGTAATACTTTTCGCATCGTTGAAAACACAACTCCCTAAATTTTTCTTTTATCATCTCCCTTCCAAACTAAAAATCGATATGTAATTTTTACTTTCGGCTAAACTGGATGATAATTACTATAACATCAATTACTTCCCCTACTTGTTTAATTGGAATTTTACATCATTTAACAATAAAATTCTGTATAAATATATACTGTGTTCTGGGAAATTTTACGTCTCGGGTAAATGTTCTGACGATTTTTAAAGTAATATTTATGCTTATTTGAAAAATAAATAAATAAATAAATAACATATATTTTCCTTAGAAATTAAGTTACAACAAAAGTACGATCATTTAACTTTACTGTGTCGTCTATATTCTTTTATGTATAGCTTAGTTTAAAATTGATGTAATAACTTACTTTAAAACAATACATTTAAAGATTTATGATTGAAAATATTTCAATATTAATAGGATAAAATACAGTTTTCCTCAGCTTAGTCAATATAATAGTGGCTACAAAATAACAGTACTAAATCAAAACAGGATGTATTATATAGGAAGGGTGTTTAAAAATTCTATAAAAAACTGATTTTATAATAAATTTTTTCTTTCTTTTTAGTTTATAACAATAATTATTTTTATGAGTTTTGTATTTTAACAAAATTATATTAAATTTATTAATCCATAAATAGATAAATTATTGACTTGTATACGCAGCTTTTTCCTGTGCTTTCAGGGGAGAGAGAACAGTCCTATCACAAATACGACCACACTCGCCACGGGGGGGAATGACCCGCCATATTCGGGCCACACCACTCGTGAAAATTTCGATCATCCAGTTCTGACTTCAATAAGCTGTCGCCTTATCCTCATTAATCATTCGCTTATTAGTTTTTCTTAAATTTTATTATAAGTTCTTATTTTAATTTTAAAAAATCTATATTATAACGAACAATTTCACACTATTATTTTCATTTTAAATTATGTTTCAATATAAAAAATGTATTGAAGAAGTTTGCATCCAACGACTTATAAATGACCTAATAATTACTCAATTAATTCTAATTTTGAATAGGTTTTATATAGTTAAATAAGTAATATAATAACTTTCACAATATTAAATTAAAATTTTATTTTAGTCTAATATATAATTTCGAAAACAGCATAAAAAGTTTGACAGACATGTAATGGGTACTTAAGTAAGTTAATTACCGAAAACTCTCTTAGTATAATTACAATATATCACCTTAATTTATTTATATATTTTAAATTAAACAAGCGTAGAAAATTATATAATTAAAACGTGAATAATTTTATTTTTATTACGATAAAATATATATATATTAATAATAAAAAACGTTTAGCATTCTTTTTCCGTTAACTGAACTAAAGAAATGTGTCACACTCATCAAGTGTTAAGTTCTTGTGTAAAATTCATACGAAATCGAAATGTTACAGTTCAAGTAACAGAATAGATTAAAAATTGTTTTCGTGTTTTAAATTACAAAGATGTAAAAATTCGTACTTTTAGAGAGAAAGTATTTTAATCGAATTTAAAAGTCAAATATTTTCCATTTAAAGTTTCTAAATTTAATATATTTATTTATCTATTTTAAACTTATAAAATCAAAAAGTTCTTTGTACTTTTGTGTTTTTTTTTTCTACAGATTAATTTTTTCAAGCAGATTAAATGACAGAGAATGGTGATCTTTTGCTTGATAAAACTGCAGATCTTTACTTTGTTAAAGTAGAATAGATGGGATGGATTTTTTCTTCAGGGTTATTTCTCTTATTTTTATTTATTTAATGGCATCTTCTAACAAATGGTACCGCATATTAGCTTCGGGAGGTTTCTGATAGATACTCGATTTTCTGATGGTCCTTTTCTTTTTTCTATCTAGTAGATACTATTAATAAGTTATGAACACTTTTAAATATATTTTCAACAGAAATCTGACGCATTAATATATATATAAAAAAAATGTGTTTTAATAAGATTAAAAATTCAAACTATAATTCTTTATGGCGTGTTAAAGATTTCTTTTCTATTTTTAAACGATTTAAATATACGAATTATTATTTTTTTTTATTTAGTTCAATAATTGCTTGGGTAATTAGTTAATGTCTATAATCCTGAATTGAAAGAGGAATGAACAAGTTAAGGAATAGAACAGATTAAGAATAATTTATGTGCCAATCAATTAAAATAAAGTAAACTATAATACGTACTGCATATATTTTAAATATGGTGACTTTAATTAAACTACCCCTATTTAACGCTAGTGAGATATTATCTTCCCACCAAATAGGGTGACATTTCTGTAAAATTTAGTACCAAAACTCGCCATTACGGCAATTTTGGCGCTGCAGGCGATAAAAACGCTTTTATTTGTGGAGACACTTAAAAAGTGTTGTTTATCGAGTACACGTTGCAAATTTGACAGCTTTAAAACGCAGTGTCATACTATACGTGACAAGCATTATTACGGTCGCACGTTGAACACACTGTTCATCGCCTTCAGAATAGTAGACCACATTGAGCAGTATTTTTTACATCTGTATAGCATGAATGTATTGTTTAAATAAAACGCTTTTGCTTGTAGCGCTAAAACTGCCACAGTGACGAGTTTCGGTACTAGTTTTTATTTTTTATTTTCCTTTGTTTTAAACGGTAAAGTCGTGTATTCTGAGATGCCATCTTACAGATTAGCTAGCATTTGTACTGCTAAATATTTCTGTAGACAGCTTTGAATAAGGGTACTTCAATTACGTTCACTCAATATTTATAAATTTATTACAGGATTAAAACGTTAAAATTAATATAACTTTCGGTATTAATTTTACTGTTTCTGGTCCATACATATTAAACAATAATTTATTTTATTTATATTAATACAGAAAGTTAAAAAAGTACGTTAGTTTTACATAAATATATAATTATAAATTTTAATAATTGTTTCTATAAAATTTAATGAAATTTAATATTTATTTTTAATTAAATTTCTGTCTTATATTTACAATAAAAATATTATTTAAAAATTTAGATCTATACTACACAACTCTTTGAAACATTTAAATATTTAATAATAATATTATTAAATATTTATATAATAGTAACGAATAATACAATATAAAAATTTGCGGATTTAAAGAAAATTTTGTAGCTTTTTTTTCCTTGCAATGTTCTTGTTTATGTTTTATTTTCTTTTTTCCTTATTCAATTTATATACTCTTTTTTGTATTCAGCGAGTAATTCAATTGAAAATTTTTATAATTTAAATGTTTTTCTGATGAAAGATATCAAGATTGAAAAGACATAAGCGAAAAAAAATTGAATAATAAATTCCCAATTCACTTTTTCTCTATACAAAAGTCGGTAGAATAAAGAAAAAATAAAAATTCTTTTTAGTACTTAAAATTTAAATTTTAATAATAGTAATAATATGAATTAATATCTTCTCAAAATATTTTAATTATTTTAAATTTAATTAGGGTTTTTTCTGGATTAACAATATAAATATGATGAAAATTAGAATATCAAATTATAATAATTGAATATTTTTTTTTAAAATTGTGTTTGAATTAAATATTTATGGCTAGACAATTTAATGAGTTTATTAAGAATGGAGGTACCCAGTAAAAGTAGTCTTATACAGTTGCAGTAACAGCCCTTTCCGCAATTTATGCGAAAAGGGCCGTTACTGCAACTGTATAAGACGAGACACAAAGTTTTTGCACTATTTCTGGACGTAGAAAAAGCATTCGATTTGATGGTAATTACAGCATTACAAAGAAAGTTGACTAAATATCATGCTGATCCTTATTTAGTGAGAATAATAGGAAAATTATTTGACCGATATAAAGTAATAGTTAAACAAGACATCAGGGAGTGGCCATTATTGGACATGGAGAGAGGTTTATTACAAGGCGACCCCCTAGTCTCCACATCTCTTTAATTTCTTTACGTTTGATTTAAACGAATGTTTTGAACGGGATGATGATGGCTTTACCATTGATGGACAAATTATCCACTCAATATCATACTCTGGCGATGTCGTGATAGTAGCGCCGACAGCTGCAGCTCTTCGTAGAAAAATTAAATCTGTGCACGATTATTTCGATAAATTAAAACTGAAAATTAATCCAACTAAATCATCAATAATGATATTTCGGAATGGGTCCCCAACAAATCTACTTCGTTTTACCTGAATAACGAGCAACTTACAATAGTACAAGAAACCAAATTTGTGGGAATAATTCTGACTCCAACCTTATCTTTCGAAAAACATTTTTAAAAAAAATAAGGTCAAATCCAATGTTTTAATCAATAATATGGCGAAATTGTTTACTAAACTAAACTAAAGAATATAATTGTTTACTTTAAACTATTTAATTTAATAATCATTAATGCCATGGTATGCCTCACCATTATGGAGTAACGCAAGTTATAAAAAATTCGCTATAATCCAAAACAAATTCGTCCGTAAAATCTTTACACTAGAATACAATATCCCGGGATATGCACTCAGATTAGAACTTAACAGATTTAAACTTACTTCTTTCTTTATAAAAAGATTTATTAAAGTTTTGACTATGATTAGAGATAACAGAAATCTACTAAATTGCTGACTTTGTTTTACAAAAAAATCCTGTCAAGATACGCTTTTGGAAAAATCCGAAATTAGTAATCTAATTATATCCTAATTAATCCAAAGTATTCTAGAATTATTATACTTTCAACTTTAAAATTAATTATTTTAAAGAAAATCTGTAGTGAAAAAATTTTTAAATAAAAATTTATGATTAATTTGCTTATATTTAACAATGAACGAAGATTGAATTAATTTCTTTTTCAAACTTTCTTTGTAATTATTTAAAATATATGCTCTCCACCTCAAATTAGTAGTGGCTTGCCCCTGTACATCATACTTTTCCTTTAACAATAGAGTCGTGCCGGTCATCTAACACCTTTCGGGGAGGGGAAATTTTTAAATTGAAATAACGTCACTTCTGGTTTGCATTGGAAGTTCTTATATAGTTAATAGGGCACCCTGGCCCCTAAGATTTTCATATCTGGTCTCGACTCTCATTCAGCAGACGACAGCGGAAATTTATAGGTCTATAATTTTTACAAATTGCAGCCCAATTACGCTGTTTAGGGTCATCCATAAATTGCGTAACGCATATATGAGAGAAGGTATGCAGCCAATCGTTACGATGAGTTACAAACAGGAGGGGTATTTACGTAACATAGCATAATGCTAGGGTCTTTAAATCATCTAAATATGTAGGGCAGCGATTCTCAACCTTCTTTGCTCCGCGACCCCCCAAATAGTAAATATAAATAAAATTAATATTTTGCGACCCCCCACTCAAAGGAATAATAACAGTAAGCCTTACTATTACTAATTGAATTTTGACTGTAATTATAAATGTAAATTTTTTAAAATATTATATAATCACATTGCGCTAATTTTATACATTAAGAAAATACAGACAGTATAAAAAATGTAATACAACTATTCCTATTATTTTATGTCGCTGCGTTTATAGCGACGGGTATGAACACGCATGTATGACGTGTACTGTACATACATGAGCAATTTACAAGTTCCAACTTGATGTGTACGTGCTCTTTGTAATTTGATCTCCTTCTTTAATACTCGCTGTGAGAGCGTGTTTGAACATGCATATGGATGCGTTTGAACAAGTCGTGCTGTCACTAGTATAAAAAAGGCGCTGGCGATTGCACCACTTCAGTTAAGTTTCGAATGCGAAGCGTGCGTCTGGTGCTTTTATTTTAGTATGCGGTCAACCGTGAAACTGAATTGTTTTTTAAAAATAAATTTCTAATGCGAAATGGATAAATTTGTCAAAAAACGAAGTGAGCCATCGACATCCAGTGAATCAGTTGGTAAAAAGACAAAGTTGTACAATGACAGTTATTTAAATTATGGTTTCACCTCATTGGATGGAAAGCCGTAGTGCGTTGTTTGCTCTCAAGTTCTCTCCGATGATGGCGTGAAGCCATCAAAATTAGTTCAACACTTGGAAACTAAACATCTACTTATTATAAATAAAATGTTTATAAGTTTATAATAAATGATTTTTTCTTATAAAATTATTTCATTATTGTTCCTTTAATATCACCACGACCCCAGGTTGAGAAACGATGATGTAGGGATTAAGCTACACCAATAGCTTTTTGGCCAAATGATGACACTTTTCAAATTTGGCTATAATTTTCGTTGTCTAATTCGCCAAAAAACGAACACGAATGTATAAGAAACGTTACATAGTGAACTGTACTGTAAACTGTTTCGTCACTGTTTCGTACGTTACACATCTAATTAATTAAATGGCATAATGTTCGGTACCCGTGCTGGGTATTAATCCTTAGTATTGTAGAATTAACGAGGTTGCTCGAAGATATGCGTTACGTAATTTTGGGGTATGTGTGACAGAATATGGAGCGTTACAAAGGTGGGATAGTAGTTGGAACATATAAAAATAGCGTTACGTATGAACGATCTCTTCAGTGATGGTGTTTTTTTAAATCTTACAATTTACTAAAAAATGTTTAAAAATAATAAAAAGCATGTAAAATATACAAACTTTCTTAAAAATAGTAATTTTAAAAATATTGATTGGAACATTACAAAAATAAAAATTGATAAAGCTTCATCTCCGTTTACACTAATTTTGTTGTTAATTAATCTTTCTGCATTATTGTTATTGTTATTCGAAAACACTTCATTAAAATACATTTAAATATATTATTTCGAATACTAGTTTGATAATTGATTATCAATCATCAATCAGGAGTAGTTAGAACGATAATTAATTGAGCTGATAATTAATTTCTAAATCAATCAAATTAGATTAATTAGTTAACATACATTAATTGTGATTTGAGAATTATTGTCGAAAAATTAACAAGTGTATTATTCATTTATTTGATTTAATAATAATCGCGAGTTTAACAGAACATATAAAACGTTTAAGAATATTACTAAAAATTTAAAACATTTCTTGATATGGCGTATATAATTAAATTTATTTAATTTGTGATATGAATTAGCTATATTTTACCTTATTTACAGCTGACAGATAAATTGCAGACATATATAATACTAAAAAATAAAAGACAGCACTTCCAACGATTTATGGAATCTGCAACGAATTTATCTTGTCAGTAAGTATAATTTTTAAATTACTTTATTTACTTTAAAAGTATTTTCTACTAAATTGTTATATTTTTATTATTTTTTGCTTTTTTTAATTGAAACTTTTCACCTTTTAGTTTATACTCATTAACAAAAGCAGTTACGCATACAGCCAGATAGCACCAAAGCTGACGATATTAGCTTTGCTTACAGTGATGTAACAGAAAAGCATAGATTGCTACGGACTGGCTTCTCGGATCTTAATACGAAATCTCAGACCCGTGTGTGAACGGACAACCACTGTTTGAGTATGGAGGACCAGTGGTGAGTGCTTCAATCCTACCTTTACTATATACATACACCTTTACTGTTGACCAGCACCCTGTCCCACTTCTGGAACCATTTTATGTGACATTTTGGCCACTCCTGGTAACGTGAGAAGAATATTGACGGCACAGCGGTATAATTAAGAGATCCTGTAACCTCATGTGTTGTTTTTCTTAGCACAGATTCAAATGGCCATTTTCCAGCAAGATAATGTTAGGCCAGTTTCTCAGAAATGTTTCCGTCAAGTTGCCATACCTCCCTTTTCTGTCTAATCTCCAGAGTTGCCCATTGAGCATTTGTGAGATAGACAGGATGCCACAGCGTGAGGAAACTAAAATGGCAGCTTTAACATCTATGGGCAAATTATCTGTTGCAGGATAGTATACGAAACCTGTATGCTTGATGCTTGACTGTATTACCATAAGTAGCCAGGCTAAAGGTATTAAAGGTTTGTCTAAACTGTATTATTGTTCCACAGGAAATTGTCCCTTTGCTATGCTATTGTAATCATTTTGTCATTACATTTTCACTAATAAAGTTTTATTTTATTTTAACTCTTCCTTCTTTGTGAATAACTTATTTATCAGTGAGAGTAATTTAAGTTTGAAATGCATGCAATATTACGGAATTTAAACTCAATGCATTTTGTTATGCCAGTTCGAATTTTATTCCTATAAAATTCGGCCATTTCAAGAAGGATACTAAAATAGCCGACTTCCACCTTTTAAATGCTCTGTTGGACTTTCAAATAAAATTTGCGGAAGTGTAGGCAAATAAAATTTTCCCATAAACGTTTGCCTAAATATTTGCTTTTATTTAAATTTGTAACATACAAACTCTTATCATATGTTTGTATCACACGCACAAGATCATCAATATTAAAACTAGCATAACATGATGAATAAAATTGGGATTAACATAAAAAAGTCTTTATTTATAATTCCATTGATAATAACATAAAAAAATATCATTTATATTATACTATTAATCATAATAAATAAAATTGTGTGTGGCGCCATCTGTTACGAAATTTTATTTTAAAAACTTTTTATATTTTTAATTATTATAAAATGGCAAAAAAGTCTAATTTTAAGGCTAGAAATGAGTTTTTTTTTTTAAATTGTAAATGCTAATAACGAGTAAAACATTTTCATTAAGTCCGACCTCATTCATGATATAACACGACACCTCCTCTATCTCCTCTATCTTCCTCGACCTTAACCACCAAAATTTAATAGCATCAATGTCCTTTATACACAAACTACCGTTCGTTTCTTAATCTTTACACACACACACACACACACACAAACATCTACGGAATTTTTACCATTTGTTTTTTTTTTATTTTGGGTTCAGGAGGTTTCAAAACATGGAGATTTAGAAAACACTCTGAGGGTCAAATCTGACACGATTTCAATACTTTTCCTTATTATGTATATATAACATCCGGGAAAGTAAAATTGTAATATAGTAGAATACATACCACAACGTGTCATTTTAAATTGTATACATAAATAGTTATCCTTGAGGAAATAAATTAAGCTACTGAAAATCTTCAAATAATAATACAAAAAGTGAAAAATATGTTTAAGAACATTTTTTTTACGAATTTTTAAAATTAAACTGTATAAAATTTTCTTGCAACAACCAAAAAAAAAAAAAAAAAAAAAAAAAAGAAAACATACGTTTAAATTACTTCATTAACTGTTAATTTCTTTAATGCAGCATTTAATCAATTAACTATTTATTTTATTTAATTTTTTATCATTAAACTTTACAATAAAAAAGTTAAGTATTTTAATAAATATTTCCATTTTACTCTTACGTCTGTAGATCCACTACTGTAAGAAAAAAATTAAGTTTTATTTATAAGTTCAGATAATAATTTTCTTTGGAAACTCGACAATAACATATATAAAATTTATAAATAATCATTACAATAAATTATTTTTATGTAATTTAATTAAATAAATCGAGAGAAATTCGAATTACCTTTATAATTAAGGTTCTACCATAGGTATAAAGGATATAACTGTATATCTTGTAAAAGTTATAGCAAAGTATAGAGAATACTGATTCATTTCTAAAGTGATAACAAAATCACTATTCTATAATATCAATTTTAGTATGCAAGTCACATTTTTAAAAAGAAAAATTAACTCTATACACAGTATAAACTTATTGTTGGTCCTTTGACCACTTAAATAATTTTGTTCGGTGTCAATATCTGTATAGGATCTATAGCACAAATACATTGAATAATTTAAATATGTATGCATAGTTTTAATTTGATTTTGTTAAATAAATTAAATTAAATAATGACTAGTCATATATTGTATTGAATTCTTCTAGATATTAATATAATCATATAGCAAATATTTACTAATTAGTCACAGAATTTCCTTTAAACTGTTAGTTAAGTTTAAAGAAATTAGTAACAATAAAATAGCAAACCTTTAACTAATTTTTACATTTATTTATAATTTAGTGTAAAATAAAATGATTTAAAATATAAAGAAAATCTATTACTCCCATGCCATGTTTAAAGTATACAACATGAAATAACACGTGGAAATGCCAACCCTCTTATAATAAGTCGAAGTGCACAGATAAACACACGCGATTCAACAGTTTCGCGGTTGAACCGAATAAAAAGATTATTTATTTATTTTTATTATATTCCGTGAACAAATTGCGTGAAAATATTATCTAGCATAAAATATTGGCTCTATATATATACACTATATGTAAGTAAATCTGTTTTTTTTTTTTTTATGTCTATACTCGCATTAGAGAACCTAATATTAACATACAAAACGAGTTTTTATGCAATCATTTACATCAAACATGTAAAAAATATATCTAGCATATGAAAAAACATAATGAAACCTACTTACAATAAAAATTTCGTTGGCTTGACGTCATTTTTTTCTAAAAATGACGTCAAGCCAACGAAATTGTGTGTTTTGTATCACATTTTTTTCTTTTTTTTTATCAAGTAAAACAATTTATTTTAAGTAAACCGTACAAATTTCGAACACTTGGTAATGATATTTAGAGTTTCTATACCAATTCCACCGAAAAAAAAAAAAAAAAAATGTATTTATCAAATAATTAATTTTTATTCAAGTTCTCCATTGTTTGCTAGACAGACGGAAATAATTCATTTCATAAATCCTGTCATCCCGCTCCATCTAGCGGTTACAAAAAGAATTATATAATGAAAATAAAATTTGTAAACGTTTGTTGGAAAGAGATAAGAACAGGCGGTTAAATACTTGAATTGTTTTTTGTGTGTGTACAGAAATAGCTTCTTCTCCCTCCAGTCTCATATTTTGTATTAATAACGAACACATTTTGAAAATTCACTTGTATTTTTGGTTAGGATTCTTTTTCTTTTTTATTAAAAACTACGATTGCTCTCGCGAGAGACTGCGATAAATTTTAAAAAATATGGCTATTTAGTTGGAATTAAAGCTACTCTTTCCATCTAGTATTGTTATTTAGATTCAAATAACAATTATTTAAAGTGAAGTCATGTAGAAAACAATTACATAAACAAAAAAAAAAGCATGGCGTGTCTTTAATGCTAACGCTGTAAGAATTTGATCAACAACCATAAAAGAAACATAAATATTCTATAAAATATATTTTAAGCTATTTATATATTATAATAAATCAGTTATGTATAATGGATTTCATGCAATAATCTTGGCAAATGCTTCCACGGATCGTATTATGCGCATAATTTAAATCTTTCGATTTATTATGTGTATTTTTTCCGCACACAAATTAATATTAAATTTATGTTAGAAAGAGGAAAGTATTTTGCATTTTTAAGGAATAACTAGTTGATAATTATTGCTAGATATACAAGACACGTGTATTATGAAGAATGACAATTATTCATCCCAACGGGATTTAGACTGTGGCCCTAAGTTTTAACATATAACAGGCCCTTCTCCTCCACCAAATAATGATGCATGAGGCCCTAAATGCTTAGATTATAAACAAATAATGCCCTGATACAAGTTATGTTTGCCACTAAACATAAAGAACATTAAAAAATCCAAAACAATTGTTCAATTATTTATGAATACAGAAACTTTCAATAATTTGATAAATGTATTTAATAAAGATTTATTATAAAATTTTTCAGATTATTTAAAAATATAAGTTACGACTCTTTATTGATTTTTAAAACTTTTGCAAGAGATATTGTACATATATTTATTATTAAGTTATATACATTAATCAAGTACTTCATCTCATGTATAGATTGTATGCAGAATTATTAATACAGGACTATTTTGTAAATTATAATTTATGGTAAAATTATTCCCTGTATGAAATATCGTTATCGAATTTGATAATATGACAAGTTGTTTGAAAGAAAATTCATTATATTCTAGTTTATGGATGCGTTCGTACGACGGTAGCAAGATTGTATTTTTATATATAAAGAAGGATAAAAAAAAAACAAAATTACTTAAATTTCAATTACTAAGAAATAAATTCACAAACCTCGGTATATGATAAAAATCCATTATTAGAGTTATTTCATCTTCTAATTCAATTTCAATTTAATGTAATTTTCGGATTACTGCTTTGTAATAGGAACAAAATAAACAAATCAATAACATCCTGCAAGAGTAAAAATATGAAGTCGAGCGGTTTATGTGTATCTTGCTCTTAAATCAAGTAATATATAGCAAGAACAAAAAGAGAAAAAGACGATATAAATCACGTGATCAGAAAGAAAATTAAGGATCAAGGGCTCATTATGAGGAAACGTTGGCCATTTCGGTATTTATCCATTGATTGATTAGCAGCGGCAATAGAAAACGATAAAGCTTAATCTTTTTTTTTTCCTTTCCTTTTCCTTTCTTTTCTTTGGTAGTCAGCTACATTAACCTTAAAAAATTTGTGTTTCGCTCCAATATTGCATCTACTTGACACTCGACCTAATCCTGATTAAAAGGCAAATTGTTTAGAGAGATGAGGATCGATGTCATCTGACTTACTGAAGAACTGATAAGAAACAGATAATGAGTAATTAATAAGTAAAGCTTACTTCCAAATAAATTTTCTATCCGTTATACTAAACAGAGTTTACTATCTTCTTAAGTGATGCTTACCGATTATATATGTGCAATATTTCGGTAAATAGCTTGATCTATTCTGTGGACGAAACTCAGCAACGTTCGTTATTTTATGCATCGATTTGTCTTTCTTTCAAATATAATTAATTTGACTATTAACTAAGCGAAATAAACAATCCCATTTGATACGTTTTCATTGTGTCTGTTCCTTCCGAGTCAGTTCGTCCATATTACTATTATTCCAATCAGGTATTGAGGGCACGCAGAATGAATTCAGGGTAGGAGTATAGGGACACGTGCCCTATGTAGAAAAATAAACATCAGCAAGGGTCACACAGTCCAACTTACAGTAAGATGTGAGCTACTTTCAGGAGTTAAAAGTTTCTTTGATTTACCTACTACCACATTTTTAATCTGCTATAAAACTTTATTATGCTGCAAAACATAGTTATATCTATTTATCGCACGGTAATTGACGTTTCAAGTTGTATGGCATTTATATTTCCGTAGAAATTACAAATCTTTTTCGCATTTTATCAATTTATATTATCTACCGGCGACCAAAAATGTTGCCATGATCGACTTATTGGCCGTGCCTATTAGAGAGATGAGAACATTTTTAAAAGAATGTAAGGTACTGGTATAATTATTTATATTATCAAGCATCTCCTGTCATTTTTTTCTAGACACTCAACTTGATATTATGTCAATTTGCATATATATATATATATTATGCGTATATCTGCAGAAATATATTAAACTGAATAAAATGTACTAAAATACAATAAATTAAAGAATAATTTTTGTGATTAAAATTATGTTTTAAGTGTTAAAAATTCGTGAGTCCTGGAAAAAGAAAAATAATACGACTCAAACTCCAGTTCTGATTCAATATTTACATGTTGCAACTCCATGTAAAATTCTTTTTTTGCTATCTCAAATATCGGATATTTCTTCTGGAATTATACTGTATATTTTTTAAAAAATTCTGCATTAATTTAATTTTATTAGATGCGATATAAAAATATAAAATTTTATAAGTAAAGTGATTTATATCTGTACAAAACATTTTTAATGGAATAAATTTTTTAAATAATACACTTTATAATTAAACATTTTTAACAGTAAATAGTAAAAATCTATTTTCGACAGAAAAATTATTAAAATATTTAAATTTATGTATCAAAAACAAGAAGAATGCAATCAAATTTATCAATATACATCGTTGTGGGATATAAAAATTTTTTCTAAGAAATCACCGGAACAAATGTTTGGATATATCACAATTTTAATGGAATTTTTGGACATATATTTTAAATAACTTAAGAAGAGCGATTGTTATATGTTTCGATTTTTTTTAAGGCGCAGCTGCAATTTATTTCGATAAACAACTTGAAGTTTGGCTTAAAAGATAATTTAAATTTCATAAATTTAATCATAAAAATTTCACTTTTAATTTAATTTTAATCAAAAAATAAATACATCTTTTTATTCTTTAAATAAATCAGTTTAAATTCGAATTAATTTACATTTTATAAGAAGAAAGGAAGAAACAATTTTAAATGGAACAATACTGTACTTCATTTGTATAACAACTGTAATTATTGTATCATTTAGAACTATTTTATAACAGTATAATAGTTGACTAAGCTTTGTTATTGTCTCTATTGAGTAATATTATAGTAGTAATAATACTTTCTATAACAACTAGGGAGCAGGGAACATGTATCACAGGTAACAGAGTACTTGCACCCCTGCATTTAAGAAGTGTTTCATAAGTCTAATATGAAAATTAAAGTATTAAAGATGTTAATATTAATCAAGGATTCTAGAAAAATTTATATCAGAACTGTCTAATCAATTGCTTGACTGCTAACAAATTAACAGGTAGTCAATCATCTTTTAATACGGCAAAAATAAAGTTATAAAATAATTAAAATTCACATCAAAATGAGTATAAATAAATGTATACATTTTAAATTTACAAATTGATTTAATCAACAATTGAAAATTGAATTAATATTTTAAAAAATAGAATGAACTTACGTTAATTTATGCAGAAACTTTTCACTGTTTTTAAAATATAAAAAAAAAAAAGCTTTCAGGAAATTTTCAACCAACTGAAATATTAGCATAATCGATAACACTAACCTTGGGAGGTTGATTTGTCTTCGAGTAATTTATTCCTGACAAAGTATCGTTTAAAAATGCTAAGATAAAGTTTCCTTGATCAAAATTGCTTAGTGGATTGCGATAATTAATTGACTTTTTTTCGCTAATTAACGCGGAATAGTACACGCTTTATACTGTAGCAAAGAGCTATAAATGTTAAATGTAGAGCTTAATAGTTAGCCTATAGGATATATTTAGTAGCAATACTTAAAAATAAACTAAATGTTTAAAAGTTTACTTATCGAGAAAAGAAAAGATTTCGGTTCATTAAGTAGCATTAAACTTCAAAGAATTAAGTAAAAATGGGTTGCGGCTCTACTTTTATCAGTTCTCAAATAGGAAGTAAATTATTTTATATTTATATTATTCGAAATTAATAAAAAAAAGAATAACAAAATATTTTATTTGCTATAATTTGAAGTTACTCTTTGCATGGAAAAATCAGCAAGAGCTTCTGCAATATATTCCTCTTTATGGTTCGCAATAAAACGACACAATGGAGCTCATTGTAAAATATGTGAACGTCGCATTATTATAATTTAATCGGCAGAAATTTCATTTCCATAAATTAGATCATTTGATATAATTGTAAATAAGACCGTTCTGGGGAATCCGGGGTCGAAAAATCCAGTTTTTTATGAGTGGTGTCTCGGATATATCCTTCACCATTCAGTTGTCCCATTGAGGGCTTGGAAGAACCCATAATGAGTATGAAAGATCCTCTTATTTCAGAGACATTTGTTAAAAATCTCGAGATCAATTTTTCCTAAAAATAATATATATATATATATATATATATATATATATATATATAAACTAGTGAATATTATTATCATGTAATATAAGATATTATTTACATTATCTAAAACTGTAATAAAAAAAGGACAAGACGTCGTTTATTATCACATAAAGGTTCAATATACGAGATAAAAATAAAAATTCTATTTTCGACAATTCCCTATATAATTTGCCTGCAAAAAGTTAAGTATTTTTAATTTGGAGAATTTGATTAGTCAGCAAAGTTTTAAGTCTGAAAAAGATACAAAGAAGAAAAGAGAGAGCTATTAAGATTCCCAAATTAAAATCTATACCCAATAGTAAGTTTCCAATTAATTTTAAAAGCATTTAGAAGAAAATAAGAGTGTTGTAAAAGGAATAAAATTCTCCAAATCGATTCATACTTTGTCAAGATTTTTATTTTCTAGACAGGAGAAAAGCTAGCAATCCGTTCATTAGTTCTCATTGTTCAGCATCTAGTGATCATCATCCCTTTCCTATTGTTGCATCCGAATGCAATCCACATCCGAACAATGGCTATACTTCATTATTTGAGAAAGTCTAATTCCAAGATAGCAAGAAATCATTTCGATAAAAAAAAAGAAATAAATAAATGATCAAATAATATTAGAAAAAGCAATTTATTCATCTTCACTAAATATTTGTTACTCTAAAGATATTTAAAAAACATATATATTATTTACAAAATAAAGATTTAAATAATTACCTAATGATATAATTAAAACTCTAATTGCTTTAAAGGTTTTTTAAATTTATTTTTATTGAAAAATATATAAATTATTTAATTAATTTAATTATTTTCCTTCGCGTTTAACACTCATAAAACGTGAATTTCACAAGAAATTTTAATTGTTTTTAATTTCAGGATTAAGTAGCCTATTTCTTGTAAAATATTACAATAAAAAAAAAAGAATTTCGAATTAGATATTTAAAAATATATCACACGCTAATTAAGCAATGAATTTATTTCCGAAAAAGAAAATTAAGTAAAAATTATGGTAATTTAATAATAATCTTTTTGTTGGAAAATCTTTTATACATAACACAAACAATGGAAGAAATAAAAGCGAAAGGGATGAAAAATTCCTCTTTCCAGTTGAGTTTTGTAAGGATTGTGTTTCCTTTATCTGTGTCCTCTTCTTCTAAGTTGGAGGCACTACGATCCTAGAATTCTGAAATGCAGTTTCAACGTATGAAAGTGCTGTAAAATCTGGGCTCATTTCCATAGCAAGCAATCTGTGCAAAGAATACTTCTCTTGTGTTCAAATTGGTGGATAGCGAGATTGAAAACTTTCCTACTTCGAATATTTTCTCTAAAATGGAGTTCTTCGAAGAAGGTCGCATTTCTAATGGAAATACATGAATCGCTATTTCACTTTATACTTCGTGTCTCTTAAGAAAATGAAATTTTTCCTTATATAGTGCGCAGAGGGGAGGGGGAATTGTCTAATGGTTCCCGTATATTAACGGTTGCAAATATATGAATTTGTGATAAACTAACCTTTATAATTCTGAGAATAATTCCCGTATATAGATATAAAAATGTAATCAATACGTTAGTAATCAACGTTGTAAAATTTTCATTTAATGTAAGATTGATTACAGCGCTCCACCCAATATATGGCTTGTGATGCTTGTGAAGAAACATTATATGATCCCATTTGGGCATCACTAGTTGCCCACATACACTTTTGGATCAATATATTAAAACTGGCCGTGCAATTTTAATGTAGAGGGTTTTCTTTTTTTTCTTTTATTAATACAAATATCAGAGCATTCATATAAAGAAGTATAAAATAAACTTATTTTTATGTAATAAAACTTTTATTAAAAAATTAAAAACAAGTTGGAACCAATCTAAAATTTAATTTATTTATTTGAAAAGGGGGGGAATATACTTGTGGTGCCATCTGTTGACATTTAACCTAAAGAAATATTCCTTATAAAATATAAAATTACTTTAATTTATTTTATAATAAGTTTATTTTTATTTATTAAAGATTACTTTGTTAAAATTTTTAAAACCTTCTTTAAAATATATTGAAATAGATACATTTTTTAATGATACAATTATTCAATACATGACAATGTTTTTATTAAATATATTACAATTTATAAATAGATAAAAACACTATAATTTAACTTAAAAAACTTAAAAATTTTATATCATATAAATCTTTCTATATTCATTTAATGTTTGGATATACTGTATATAGGCCTACATGTAAGTATATACACATTTATATACACGTGTAGATATAAACAATTATATGTTTATTTGGAGTTAGAAAGTTTTCTATCGTCGTTCTCAATTCTATATGAGTGAATTTATCTTGTACAACACACACAAAAAAAAATAAGTTTGTATAGCTAGAGGGAAAGTTAGTCAGTCGTAATTCCTAAGAGTGCCAAAAACAGACACTTCTATCTACAAAGAGACAAGTAAGCCTCAAGGCTAGAGGTGCACTCAGGTACAAATGAAGTCTTTACACTCTAAAGAACTCACAAAACATCTGTCATAAAAGTTTTAAAGTCTCTTAAATCGTTTCATTTAGTAATTACAAAAATTATAAGAAAAATAAGCAAGTTTCCAATAGCCTAAAGTATTCTTTATTATTAAACATATTGTTACATTATCAAATTTTATTACCACTTGTTTTAAGTGTAATGTTTTCTGATTTCTTTATTAATTAACTAAAACGACTTCTTTTACAATTTAATTAATGTTTATATATTTAAAAAGTAATCATTTCTATCGTAAATTTTAATGAGAAACAATTAGGGGATGAAGTTATTATTATTCAACGTTGTGATTATTATAAGGGTGATTTAATATTCTTACAAAAATTCCTACTCAAACATAATAACCTTTTCTAAAATTTCTATATTAGTATCGCTTCTTTTGAGTCAATTTTAAGGTGTTTTTTTTATCATTATCTCTCTAGCAATAAAGAAAAAAACAGGAGGAAAAAATATGTTATATTTTTATTGAGAGGGAATCTCGTAATATACCTGATTGCTAGCTGATCTTTACCATTTATCTCAATTTTCAAACTTATGTCCAATATCGATTTTCTTAATTCTTAATTCTGGAATGGTTTGGGTAATCTACAAGCGATATAACTTTATATTTTCTTCTATAAACTGTAGATAAGAAGGGTACAAAATTATCTAAAATTCAACAGAAAAAAAAAATTACTTTACCTTCGATATAAATGTATAAATTTGCGAATAAATCTTATGAGTAGGAGAGGAAAAAAAATGGCAGATAACCCAAAAACATAGACTGCATTAGCAAATCGACGATTTCTTTTTTAATTTTTCAATATATAATTTTTTTTTTCGTCTGATGATAAATGGTATAAATATTAAAAACGAATAAATTTGAATTTATAATAATATTCTTATTCATTCACCGTTCGAATTCGAATGAATAGAATTTTGTTTTAATAGAAAATTAATGGATGATAAGTTATTATTATATTTTTTAAATAAAGAAAAGAAAATATTTTAAATGAATTTGAATAAAAATTACGAGAAAAAGTTTCTTTTTCTTATTAAAATTGCAACCTTTATCCATTTATAAAATAAAAATTCATCCCTTATGTTTATCTCAATAACACTTTTTATAAATATATCCATTATAAATAACACCGTCTTCTTAGAATATAAGTGTCCAATAGGGATTTAATTAATGAAAGAAGTATAATTTAGTTTTTTAACTTAAATTTTGCTTATTTCTCTAATTATTCGAGTCTATATTTAAGGAGTAATGTCTATTGAGAGTTGGATTTTTATTTAAGTAATAGACATTTACAGAACTTTTAAAAAAATATTTAAATTTCCTTAATATTCGATAAATTTAATATATTAAAATATTTTATTAAAAATTTATACAATATTTCCTGCTTATTTTCACTATATATTCTTTCCTATTATTGAATTAGAAAAGCGTAACCAAATTATTCTCGAAATTT